>NW_026607521.1:2602500-2953328 GCF_021117445.2 Syzygium oleosum | reverse complement strand
TAGTAAAATGAATTACGATTTTTATATTTTTTTAAAAAAAATTCAATTTATTTAATATAATATAAGTGGTCCAGATAAGAACAGACAATTTGAGAACCAATCAATTCAATTTTTGGAAACGGGAGTCGCTATGTTCAACTATTTATGTTAGAACTTTTTAAATGCCTTTTGACTTAAAATTTCAACTAAATGGTGTGCACTTTGTAGTTATCAAACATACAAAATTGCATTAAATACTTGGGGAAAAAATAATTGTTAATATTTATTGGAATAATCAAACCATCGATAGTTTCGAGCCTTTATAGCCAAATTTGGTATAACTAATCGAGTATATGATTGGGAGCATCGCGGTAGAAACCCTGACATTTTTTTAACATTTTTTTGCCTAGAGAAGATTATCGAGAGGGAGCTCGAGTGTATTAAAATATTTAGTTTGACCCACGTTCGCTCAAAAACTTAAACTAATAAATTATGGGCTGATTTGAATATATTACTTTGTTTCCTACGTCACATTAATTTTTACAAATGAAATTTCTCGACTTAACTTTTACATGCATCCTAACAACGTGTCACTCAATTAAGTGTAGTGGCCTCTTTGGCCACGTCAAGGTTATATTCCTCCAGGAACCAACTTACTTCTTGATTTGATTTGATCTTGTTTTAAGCTAATGCATCATTTAAGTCAACCATTCTTTACCATTTGATAGACGAAGAGGGGAGGTTGCTGCCAACGTCGCCGCCACCTTTTTTGACCCCCAGCATTGCTAGAGGTGAACAAGCATTAATCACATGCTTTTTAGACAGAAATGTTCACACTCTCGAGAAGATGCAAAAATTTCTCCCTCCAGTTTTAGGTCTGCTCCATCTTAATTCAAGTATCTATACACAAGCTCTGATATCATAGAGCCGATACCTTTTGCCTGAGGACGTCGTTAAGAGGAAATCGAAATCGAGAACATTAAAATATGGAATTAGATAATGTATTTCGAAAACTTCATAGAATATTTGTTTGTAGTCAGTAGGGATATATTAACAGTTTTATCTTGCTAAATTCTTTGATGTACAATTTCCGTAACCACAGACTCCTAACAATATATCACTCCATTCGATGTAGTTCCTCTCGACTATCCAAGATTTATTTCTCTAGGCAAGTTGCTTGATTTGATTCGATCTCATTTTAAGCTAATGCATCATTTAAGTCGACATAAACACGAAACGGAAACAACGACATGCATCTAATTTTCATAAGAAATAACTATGTCGTTATAAGACGAGTACGATAAGGGCAACCCGGCGCTCCCAATCAAATTGTCATGAAAACAAAGCACGGGGCCCGAACTTGAGAACTACGAGAAGTATAGGGGACTAAAAGTCTTAACTTTAATTTAGAGATTTCTTATGTAGGAGCCATGTATCAATAACAAATGTTGACTCCATGAGTTCGACTAAAATTCGAACGAATTTTGATGGAATAACTTAAACCATCGAATACAATATTATAACGACTATAGTAGTAACTAATTAAGCAAAACAATAATGACCAAAAGTGAATTACTCGGTACTCACCAGATCCAAGAGCTAATTTTCACTCTCTCTTCTTATTGTCGTTTCGATTTGATATTTGAACTTGTCTGTTTTCATATTTAGAAAAGAAAATCTAACAGCGAATAGTTGATATAAAAGTTCCTTGAACATCTATTTGTTTATTTTAGATCTAATTGAGAAAAATCTCACAATACTCATCCCAACTTTCGGTACATTACACATTTTGCCCCTGTACTTTCAAATATTACATTATTCCCCAACTTTCCAAAATGGCCTCGCACTCGTCTTCCTACCTGTTCATGTACATCCCAAGCAATCAATTCTCATTGACGAAGTCATCCCAAACAATCAATTCTCCTGCAAGTCTCCGGACGACTGAGTCGATCCTCTTTTTTCATGGACTAGGTTGGGACCAGACCAGTCAATTTTTTCAGAAGATTATAAACAAAATCGATATATCGAATGAAATCTTGATATCTATTAATCTGCTTAATAGCAAAATTTGAGCACCGATTCAGGGATTAGCCCTCAAGCAGGACCGAACCAACACCGTGCAGTCCGATTTGAGTCGGCTCCCTTGGGAAATGGTCGATGCTCAATCCCGAAAATTGGGAACCGACACTGTAATCGGTCGGGTTCCAAGGTTAAGAAAGTCTTTGAACATAGGACCGACTTTTAGGCCGAATTTTTTTTACCGGAAAAAACTATATTAGTCGTTTTGCGTTTGGTTCTCAGGTGGTTTTAGAATTTAGAGCAATCTTTTGTGGATGAATGAGAGATGAAGTTCTATAAATACATCTCACCGTGCAGGTGGCAGCCATTGAAGCAGCAGCTCTTACTCTACATAAAAGGTTGAGTGTTCGAGATAAGTCTTAGCGGGGGTAATTACTTAGGTGCACGTGTGTGGTGGGTGCAGCAGCGTGTCGCAGGATTTGCACTCCCAGGTGGCTCGGCCGTCGCGAGGTTCGCAGATTAAATCAAAAAAAAAAAAAGTTCTATAAATACATCTTTTACGTTAAGTTTTCAGAACTTCTTGTTGTTTATTATATTTAAAGTGTTCATCTTTCGCGAATGGTTACTTTTGGCAAGTGGAGATCTTTACTTTTGCTTTAGCTTTCGTTTTGCTTGACCAAAGGATGAGTTGACTTGGATAATTCCCCGCCGCTTTAGATTTCTGTTTGGCTTTTACCGGCGTTTTACTTCTCGCCGGTTTTTTGTTTCTAAGCATCACGGTTCTAGATATTGCGTGTTGAAGGATACGTACTTTAAAGAGTAAGCCTGGCATTTCAAGAAATACAGAAAAAAAAAAAAAACACGAAACTAAAGAGGAGGAAGAAAAGGATCGGTTCGGTTCTCTGGATCGGCCCTCGGAATCGACAATAGGCATGGTGGTGGTTTCGGGGCTCTGCGGAGGTCGGTTCGGGTTTCTCAAAGCACGAAGCCTAGAGCCTGTAAGTGGGATTCCGGATTTGAGATCGGGACCCGGCTCGACTCAGAGACATTCGCTGCCCCCTACTCAATAGATTATTTTTTTGTTGGGAGATCTGTGAGAAAATCCCTTGGGATGGGAAAGGAACTCTTTTCAGTGTTTTTTTGAGTGGGCAAAGGAGGAGGAGGAGGAGGCCATTAGAATCATCATATCCCAAGTGGGACGTCCAAATTAGAAAAGCCCAAGCGCCCCACATCCGATGAAATTCAAGGCGAAAAAGTTAAATGGTTTCTCTAATGCTCCCGGGGAGGGGAGTGGGGGATGGAGTACGACAGGGTGTGGGAGCGCCACGTGTCGATGCGCCTTCCCCCGCGGGAGGGCTTTCGGATCTTCAGTGGGGCCCCCGGATGCTGATGCGGGCCGTCGCTTTCGAGCTTTTTCCGCTCTCTTTTGCGCCTCCCACGCCTTTTGGCAATTTGGGATTTGAGGTTCCCCCGGTTTCAAGTTCATCGTCATCCCTTTTCTTTTGTTCTCTCTCTTTTTCTCTGTTTTATAAGGAAAATACCACCGTCGTATATTTGGTCCAAACTTTTTTTTTCAGTCAAGCCATTTAAAAATCTCCCGATTCGTCAGATTTCTGTTGATGGGAATTTATTAAGAATCTGCAACCATAAATGTCAGGAAGCGAAACGGTATTAGGCGCTAAAGGTGTCAGCGGAATGCTTGACGGAAAGTGAATGTATCGCGTAAGTACGAGTTGAGATTTTTTTGTATCGCGAGAAAAAGTTTAGGAAAATGTGTCACCGTGAACGTACGATTTGTAATGTCTCGAAAAATTTCAAGATAAATATGTTATGGTGGCGATCGATTTGCCTTTTTCTGGCAAATCAGACTTTAAGCTCTTTTATCATTTGGATAGAGTTCTTGAATTTTTTTAATAATAAAAAGTGGAGAAATTTTAGGATGATGATTTCTTCTATGTGTTTGCAACAAAAGATTCTTGTTGGCGGTTGAAATTTGTCCAAGCCTTTCGTCTCGGTAGTCGCTCCTTGGACGTCGTAATAGCCCTCTTGTCTCGGCCACCGCCAGCTTCCCGAGCCTTGTCAAATTAGCTAGAATTCGGTTCACTCACGGGGCCACGCTAAAAGAGGTTGTGCTCCAATTCCCTCGGTCGATAATGTAGAAGCTCGTGCTTAGTTGGCCAAATCCTCCAAACGTGTGATTTAGAATTAAGGGACCATTTGGGTGTTAATCTTTACTTACAGAGATAACATCGTAAACCACTTTACTACAATAAGTACGACTTCATCGGGAGAAAATTTCATAGAAACAGGCCTAACTAGTGACATCATCAAATTGTGACCAACTGAGGATCATCGATCAAGAAATGTCACGCTTCCTTACCCCTTCGAAGATCTTCCTCAACACTTCCCAGAAAAAGGCATGATCATCATTTAATAGATTAAATTAAGGATCACTTATCATCTGCTCTACTTAAGTCTAATGGTGGCTTAATTAACACTCGATTCCCAAAGCAGGATCGATTGCCCCACCATCACATGAAGCAAGGCAAAGAAGAAATTTCTAGGGTTTCGATTGATCCTATGATTATGACCTCCAAGAACGTGATTAAGTTTTTTAATTGTCTTGATCAGTAGCCGCCACAAGCTTAGGAAGGCACGTGATGCACAACTAACGAGTGAAGAAGAAGGGACAGGTGTTTCATTAGATTGCGCAGGGCTTGCAAAGTGCGATTTTTTCGGGAATTGCCAAAAACTATTTAATTGATTTTCTCCTGAATTTTGATTTTCTACACAGTGGAAAACTTAATTTAATTTCTCATTTTTTTGCCCCTTTGGAAGATGGGACAAGCAAATGATTCCTAGTCAATATTTGTATGCTGATAAATTTCAAAAAGCTCGATATTGAGCACGAATATAAATCCCCTAAAAAGGTATAACCAAAAACAATAAGTCACCTTCGACCCAAAAAAAAAAAAGAAAACTAAAAGTCACCGAAAAATTCGAGATGTCTAACTTTTTAGCCCTTCGCGATAAATTACAACCGACTATGAAAGAAGTATTACATATCTATTCATGGAACTCCTCCGAAAATTCGAGAAACGAAAAAAAAGAATTAGACATAAATAATACATATAATTCCGCATTAAGCGATGCGGGTTAAATATAAATTAAAGTGCGAAGGTTGCTAAATTCAGCAAAAAAAAAAGAATAAATTTCAGAATCACTCCCAAAATTAGTCCCTAAAGCTAAAAATTAAATTACACGATCATCCTAAATACTAGACAACCTCAACAAAATAGAAAGACTAGTCAAGGGTATTTAGTATTTACATCTCCAAAAAAAAGGGGCAACAAGTCAAAACGATGTTCACAGTCTAGACTTCTTTAGCAGCAAAAAGGCCAAAAAATAGATTAAAAAAAAGGAATAAAAAGGGGAAAAAACGAAAGAAAAAACGGAAAAAAGCAACTTTTGGTTTAACTCCGAAAAGGACACGGGGCCCACCCGCAATTGGCCACTTTTTTTCCAATTTTTTAATCCCGCTTTTTCTTATCGCCAGATGGGCCAAACAACATTAACTGCATTGTCCAAATAATAATATAATATACCGACAAAGGGGAAAAAGACAATATCTTATAATATAATAATAATAAATATGATATCCTTTTTTTTTTTTAATATATATTTTCTCTCTCCTGCGCGCTTTTCATCGTCTTATGTCACCCTTCCTGCTCGGTTCATCACATTAGCACATGCACTCCTCCCGCAGACATACCCAACCCGCCATATATCTCTCTCTCTCTCCGATTCTGCGGCTCCTCCGCAGCTCTTCTTCTTCTTCGGTCGAGGGTTTCCCTGATCCTTCCTCCCCTCCTCCTCCTTTGCATGCTGCTGCTGCTGCTGCTGCGCTTCCTCGCCTGACGTCGGTGGCCGCCGGAGCTGGTTGGGTGATCTCGCCGCCGTCTGACGAGGTGGGGTTTTTTCGCGGCTGTTTGTCTGTCCGTGTCGTCTCGTTTTTTCGTGGGTTTTTGTTCGATTCGGACGGGTCGAAGCTGCGTCGCTCGAGATCAGCTTCGCGAGCTTGGTGATCGAGGAGGGCTTCGGTTTTTGGGTCGACCGGGGGTTGGGGATTGGGTGCGTGGGAGTTCCGCGGTTGGATCGCGGAGTTTCCGTGTTGGATTCAAGGGGAGGTGAATTGGAGGCGCTGGTGTAGTTCGGGGGTCTGTTTTTATCGATCGTTCCTCGTGATGTGGGAGGATAAGGTTTATGTGGTCCTTATTGCCGACGGACATGCCGATGTGAAATTGAATGCTTTTTTTTTTTTCAGTGGTAAAGAAGGATAATAGTTCTCTGGTTCTCCATAGGCTGACTGATGAAGTTAGAAATCTGCTTAGTTTTCTTGGTTAATCCACAAACCCTTTTGGACAAAGTTTTTCGTGCTTTCTTCAGGTAAACCCTCTGCATCAGTCTTGAGTTGCTTTAAGTTTCCCTAATATCTGCTGAAAGGTTTCACTTTTCCTCTTGACATTATCTCTAAGTAAAGGCTTCTTATAATTTTGTTGCTCTCAAGCTTGAAATTGGGGGTTTCCTATCATCTTTATAAAGCTCAATATTTTTCGTTGCATTTCTCATGTGTGTTTTCGCTTGAGCAAACTACTGCTTTGGGAATAGCAACACGAGAATTCTTGGTCGAGATTACTTCTTCTTTGCTTGTCCTATACAAGGACTCAAAGCTTGATCTCCTGAAGCTACATCCAGCTGACTAATATTCTATCTTGTTGACAGAAAGGAGAACTGTGTGACTGAGGATCGAGAAGGGCTTGGTGGAATCTCAGAGATTGGAAGAAGCTGTTCTTGCTGTTTATTTTTGAGATCCAGTATTGCGGTTTGAGTTGAAGAAGTATCCCAAATCTCTTGATTCTGTTCAGTCTCAACTAGGAGTTACCGCTTGAAAATGGGTTATATATGTGAGTTCTGTGGAGAGCAGAGGTCTATGGTGTATTGCCGATCTGATGCTGCATGCTTGTACTTATCATGTGATCGGAATGTTCATTCTGCCAACGCCCTTTCGAGGCGCCATTCCAGAACACGCTGTTATGTGAGAGGTGTAATTCACAACCTGCTGTTGTTAGATGTGCAGAAGAGAGGGTCTCGCTTGTCAGAATTGTGATTGGATCGGTCATGGGGCATCTA
This sequence comes from Syzygium oleosum, assembly GCF_021117445.2. Lineage (NCBI taxonomy): Eukaryota > Viridiplantae > Streptophyta > Magnoliopsida > Myrtales > Myrtaceae > Syzygium > Syzygium oleosum. The sequence goes on along the minus strand of NW_026607521.1, from coordinate 2,946,140 downwards.
CCTCTGCATCAACACCATAAGAGGCAAACATTAAACTGTTATCTGGTTGTCCCTCAGCAGCAGAGCTTTCTTCAATCTGGTCTTTGTGCTAGACTTCCCCAGTGTACGCGATTCCACGTGTGAGAAGGAAATGGGGTTGATGAGCATAGCAGAGGGGGGAAAACGCAGCTTTCTGCAGTCCGCCAAAAGATAGCAGTAGCCAAGATGTATCTGTTTGAGCTGATGTTGAGGCTGGGAAGGCAAAGGTTTGGGTCGGGTCATCTTCATTGCGGAACTTAAATCAGTGTCTGTGAACGTGGGTCAGCCGGCTGCATCTGCAAGCACAGCGACTCCTAAGGTAAACAACCAGTTCATTTTATTTGCATCTACTTTGAGAAAAGAAAGTCATCGAGAAGAACACGAAGCAACCAATGAGTTCTCTTCCAAGGCAGACAAGATTGTCGCAACATAGTTGGTGCATGATGGTGTGAAAAGAAAATTTTTAGGTTGAAAGGTATCTGATTCCCTGAAATCAGAACTGTTTGCTTGACAAGCATTATTCAAAGACGGAACTATTTTCTGATTGCTCCCTCCTTTTCCTCGATTGTTCTTGCCACCATTTAGTGAATGATTAAAACCATTTCCTTTATTTGACTGAATTTTTTTGCTAAATGACATGCACATTGGCGCTTATTATTATCTCTCTTGCAATCAGTGTTACTGAATTCTGTTGTGGCAGTAATAAGGTTTATTTTTGCCATTTGACGTTCAGAGACATGTTTGAAAGAATCAATCTAGATCCTGTGATTGTGAAGATACAAGTTTAATGATGCTTTACTAGGTCGGGAAAGAAGTGTCATCCCGAATTCTGTTTTCCATTCTTTTCAAAACAAATAATAGCAAATATGATACTAAAAAACCTACCAGTAAGGGTCAGAGTTCCTTAGTGCTTGAGAAGTTACTAATATCAGCTATTATTGAGCGATTTCTGTTTTCCATTTTCAGAACTTAAAAGGTTCTCAGCACTTAAAATTCGGTTCTATTATTTTTAGTTCTCAATTATAGTTCTATCAAAGAAGCCCTAAGTTTTCACTCAACTTCGCGTATGGGATGTATATTGTTGAGCTGAAAATTAAAATAGTGTGGGTAGCTCCATCTGCTATTTCGAGAGTGCTTTCACCTTTTAAACTTGTCCTGCCATGTTTAAATTCTAGAAAAATAGTCACATGAAAGTAATGATAATTCTATTGCTAAGGTATTTCTCTTGGTTTTACCCTTTAAAAATCATTCTGAATTAAGTTAGTCTATGAAGCGAATCAACAGTTAATTTCTTTTCAGGAATCTAACAGTATTTGTAAAATCCTTCTAATATGCATATCGCGTGAATGTGAGTTCTACTTTTTGGGTACAGATCTCATGAATTTGACTTTGTTTGTGCAAATGCTTGTTTATCACTGGACCGTGGTGTGATATTGAATTTTATTTTCAACCATCAAATAATCTGTCATCGATTTATCAAAGGTAAAACTTCTACATGAGCATCGACAAAGTTTGCGCTGTTCAGTTCCAATAACGTTGACCTTTTGCTTTAGAGGCCTTCATGAGAAAACGCAAGTTAGACAGGCATCTATGTTTCTCCACTCTTGTGCTGATCTTTTCTCCTGTAAATTCGATTCTTAGAGGGGCATCCTGGTGCTAGGCTCTAGCAGTAGTCCTGCTATTCTTTATTGTAGAGGAAAATGATTTGATAGCAACATTTCCATTAGTAGTAGATATCATAATATGTGGGTTCTGTTGTGGAAAATGACCCTGAAACACCACCAAAATCGATCGCTTTATTTGTCTTTGGGATTGATATCGGCTTTTCTAAACCTTTTTGCATTAAGCTCCCTCCGTTAGCATTTTGTACTCGTGCATATTGATGCAGTGCATCCATCACTGAATTCTGAAGCGTCCTATGCATCTTCATTTAGGTGTGCATCCCTATTACAAAAAGTCCGGGGCTTTTGAAGACGATAGGTTCTATGAGGATTTCAACATGGATGAAGTGGATTTGGATCTTGAAAATTATGAAGAACTTTTGGTGTTGCCCTAACTAACTCAGAATTGCTGTTTGAGAATGGTGGGATCGACAGCTTATTTGGGACAAAGGAAATGTCTGCTGGTGATTCCAACTGTCAGGGGTCCAGTAGTTGCTGAGGTATTTTGATAGTAAAGGAAGCGTTTTTGGTCTTTCTGAATATTTGCCAGCAAACTCTATCCTATGATCCGATAGAAAGAGACATGATCTCTCTACCACTCAATTGTGCATCATATGTTTTTCTGTGTTTGTTCCTCTTTTCTTTCCGTTTTCTGTTTGGCGGAAGAAGAGTGGAGTTTGGTTATGTTGTTATATCGGTAGTTGCTGTTGTTGAATCCTATCAATGTTTTTCCATGTTCGCTTTCTCAGAAAGGATAAATACTAGGTCTATGATAGTTTGCACTGTTTCTTGGGATGGATTGTATTCTCATCAGGAGAAGTCCTTAGGCGTTTTCTCATTGACATTGAGATGAAATGATGTAAAGTATTGGTTTTTCTAGGTTAAATAAAATTGGAGGCTGGGTATCCCTGTAAACATATTTGCTAGTAAGTTTTAATATATATTACTTGTTTGTTGTACACAGAACACTTTTTGAGGGATAAAATATAACTATAAACACAAGAGTTTCCAGCATGTCCTTGGTTTTGGCTATAGATTAAAGCAGCGTGAGATTGTCATCAAAGTCAAGCTACTTCTGGTATCGATTGTCACTTCAAACTGATTTGAGAAATAGTGGGCTATGTTTGAGAAGATACATACAAAGAAGGGTGGGGTAGTGGGATGTTGAAAAGAGTTGCTGTCTCCTTAAAAGCAGGGCATATGATTTTCCTTCAGACTGAACTAGCAGAGACACGGAGATGAAGAATAGTGCACGTAGGCTTAGACACGAGGGCATTCTTTTGAAGTAAAAAAGAAGAAGAGAACATGGGGTGGGACAATATGTCAAACACCGTGTTATTTAACTACCATTTAATAGAAGCTTGATGTTTGATGTCCCCTTTTGTTTATCCCAGCTCTGGGGTTGAGTACCGATTCAATCATGGTTGACTGTTCTTGGCTTGCTTTCTTGATGAGATGACAACCTTTGTCTTCCAAGGAAATAACTAATAATTTTGTGGGATAAGGCTTGGTGTTTGTTGTCGTTGTTGTTTGTGTTTCTTTCCATGGTGCAGGGAAGATTTCCCTCTCACTCAAATGTCTAGGAGGATGAGGAATAGTCCTTTCCCATTTTGAAAGATGGGTGACACTAAGCAATTGGAAACTGTAAGGGTATCTGAAAGTTGTTTTAACTCTACTATATGAATGCTCTTGGGAAGTGTCTGCTCATGGATCAATAATCTTGTTCTGATTCATCTTCTATTGTTGGTGACCATCATTACAAGGTCAAGGCATGCTGAATTTTTTTGCTGGTATTTTAAGTTCCTTTCTTCTGTATAATGAAGTAACGATTTGTGTTATATACTATCATTCTTTTTCAAACTCAGGAGGTTTGTTTGGTGGTATTGGGAATTCGCTTGGAGTCTAATGTCAATTTCATCACAATCTGGTTGGGTTAAGGTTATTGTGCTTAACCTGCTTTCTAGTTTGGCTTTATGGCTGGTTAGGTGCATAGTCTGTTGCAGCCATGGTATATAGGTGACAGGTTCGCTGAACTCTCTCGACATGATGCCACTGCCTCTTGTTTCTAAATCTTCCTAGCTGTCAGGAAATAATGGCATTGCTTCCACTGGTAGGGCTCGTAGAACTTCTCTCGCGTTCTTATTCTGTCTTAGTTTGAGTATTGCTGGCATAAGAAACTTGTATGTAGACATATGACTGAATAAAGATAATTCATGATTTTTCACAGGGATCATCTTCTGGACACGCAATACAGCCTGCATGCAGTGTTGCCTCGAAGCTGAGTCTAGTGATGAGCTCTAAAACCGAGCCTGTTATTTGTTTTTCGACAAGACAACCCCATTCCAATCTCTCATTCCTCTGGTCCTATTGGAGAGAATAGCGCTGGTGATTATCAAGATTGTGGGGCTTCATTAATGCTTCTTGTGGGAGAGCCTCCATGGTCTACCCCTGGTCCTGAAAATTCATTCACATCAGCAAGCAGGAGCAATGCTGTGATGCGTTACAAGGAAAAGAAGAAGTCACGCAAGTAAGCATGAGTTTAATTCCTTTACATCAAGTCATAGGCATGATAAAATAGATCCTGTACGTTGATCTGCTGTGTTGCTTGACATGTTTCCTGAGCTTTAATAGAAATTGAATAAAGTAGTTGGGAGGGGATTTCAGTACTGGTCCAGGGCCCGGCTGGCATAACTCTTTGGTTCTCCAGTTTGAGAGAGTTGAGTCGGGGGCAATGTGTGTTAATTGTTTCTCTCATACACTTTTAATGGCACACGTGAATTATGCTTTTTTTAGAAGTGCCACTAACTATTGGGTTGAGGTGGAAAATAAAAGATAAGCACTTGACATATTTGGGTGGGCTTGCAGTTCCCATTCTGATTGTGATGCAACTGTATATGAGCCTCACCCTCTTCAAAGTAACTTGCACGTTCTGTCCACATTAGTACCCAGCTAACCATTCTTTTTGTTTTCTTAATCAATGCCTGCTCCTATAAGCTATCCAGTGGTCCCATGTCTTCCCTTCTCCCTCCCTCCCCTCCCTCCCTCCCCTCTGTGTGTGTGTGGCCAACTTAGGGTTGAATAATTTTTTTGGCGGGTTATCAGTATCAATAGAAGAATTTGGGCCTGTGGTCCTAGTTTCATGCCGGCAAACAAGCTTCTGTACACTCATGACCGATGGCCTTCTTGCTCTTTGATGCACTTGCTTCTGTGATCTGGAGGGATTGAAGCCTGCGCTATTGATGTTACAGTTATTTTCTTTCAATATTTGTCTCTGTTCAGAGCTGCCAAGGGCATCAATTATCAACAGTCAAGCACACCAACTTTGGTCATTGGGCAGTGGTAGTTGATGGTCACAAAATCTTCGTTGCATGATTGTTTGACATTTATAGTGTGCTGGTATGTGTCTTTGGTTACTGAGAAATAGATGGATAACTAGTTGAGGAACTTTTTGTTTAAGCAAAGTAAATGGCCTGATCAACAGTTAATGCGTGAATTTACTCGTGACATTAGCAGATATGGTTTCGTTTTTGTGGCCAAAGATACTAGAGTCTAGAACGGCAGACAATGATGGCTCCCTTTGACACCCCTAAGCAAAGTTACTAACTCAGTAACTCGTATTCAATCATTTCAGAGTAAAGTAGGTTTGAAATAATCATCTTTTACATAGATCTACAAGTCTGTTCGCTTGTTATGTGCATTTATAGTAGTGGAGCTTCATGTAAAGTGCTGTACATATGCTTCATTGCCTATCCAACCACCTTTCCCCTGCCTGGTCTGCAATCTCCAGGAAAATTAAGCATTTATGCGCATTTTCTCTAGAGCCTTGTAATCAACAACTGCTTAATGCCGAAATGTGTTTCCATGCGTCTGCATTTGCTGGGTAGTTTTGTTTGATTCTCGGGACCCTCACAACCAACCACCACCACAAGCGGGAGGAGTTGTTTGTTTTGTACCTTGATTATTTTTATTAATCTCCATTAGTATCTTGGATTTATGCGTAGGTTTGAGAAGAAGGTAAGAGATATGCCTCTCGTAAAGCTAGAGCTGATGTGCGAAGCGCGAGTGGAAGGGGTCAGCTTTGTCAAAGGCTGGTGATGCTTATGACTATGACCCCATTGAGCCAAACCAGAAGCTACTGAGTTGATCGTATATATTCCCAGAGGGAAAACCCTCACCTTCTATTTGCAAATAGTTGGTCTCGATGGGAAGTGGATGGAGCAGGCGCAATTCTATCGATTGCCTTGACTATCTGCATGATGGTGACACTGGAGCCTCAGTTATAGCCAAGAGAGCTGAATATGAAAGGGATGGTGGGATGGCATTACTGAAATGTGGGAGCTGATCGTAGTCCCTGATCGCCATAAAGAATTAACTAATCAAGCAAATTCCTCCCGCCAAATTGTACAAATATCATTTGCTTGGCAGTTCCTGTTGCCTTGCCATCCTCTGGGCTCTTCACTGTGCTATAAGGGGGAAATCAGTAATTGGTGCCAACTAGACAAAGTTAGGGACGTCATAAATGATAATATGGGGTAGGCTTTTGTCTACACTCTTTCTCTGAAGCTCTTCCTGCATTTGGCTGCTCGACTCTGTGATTGGTCAAATTTACGGTGTTCAACTGAAGCTCAGTTTAATAGTGCTTTTATTGTTTCTATTGCAATTCATGTATAAGACAGCTGGGAAAAGAAAATCACACTTTCATGTATAGGCAGGATATAAATATATGTGGAATAGTGAAGGACCAAATCTGGCTATGGTCAGCGAAGTTATTGTAGTGTTTCATTCAGTACACATTTCTGTGTAGCACAGGGATCTCCTGTACGTCTCTTTTGCAGGGAATAATCTGTACTTATTTCATGTAGAGGATTCATTTTTTGTCTGTCATGCGAAGTATATGAACACTGAGTGCAGTGTAATTTCTCGTGTAAAACTTGTCGCCGTACTAGCTGTCACTTCTTCTATGGGATTTAAATTATCGATTGATGGCTCGAGTGAGGTGGTGGATGTGACATGGAACTTCTCGTGGAGGCTATTTCCTGCTGAGCCTCTTGGTTTAGGCTACTGAGATATTGAGTTCTGTTATTGTCATAGGTTTCCGACATATTGAGTTCTGTTCGAGGTTACCATTGTGGTGATGGTTTTCAGTGTTGAAAACATAGAACGTGGTTGCAAATTTTTCAAGAGCTTCGCAACGTAGGATCAACCGATTATCATCTTAAGTTTCCACAGAAAATAGTAGTTTTACTGCATTTAGAAACTTAGATCTACATTTTGTTTTTATGAGGAACAAAGAAATTAGTCTCTTTACTTAACATTTGTTAAATGAGCAGAGATTTGCCTTCCTTTTTTCGAACCGACGTGGAACTCATAGCACGGCAAGCTCTTGGTGGTAGGTGGGTGCAGTCTGAGAATGTTCAAGGTGCATGTTCTTGAATGAAACTCGCTCGACTGTATCCATTGTCGACTTGGGCTGTGGATGCAAAATAGTCGAGTTCATGTGTCGGATTGTGTTGCCATTGGACAGCCACTGTGTACTGTGTGGAGACCTCATGCGGTGGCTTCATGAGGAATGGAAAGTATCGTGGTTGTCTGTTCTTGAGTCGGATTCTTGTACCTGCTTTTGTGTCTTTTGATGATGGACGTCCTACGACATTTTTTATCCATGGACTCCCACTGACTTCTCATGTTCTTGCAACTTCTTCTGACAACGAGTGTGTAATAGAAGATGCTTTTTTCAGTTGAATTACTCTATCTATCATGGGTCGGAAAATTGGGATTGAGGACGTTCTCTCTTTTGTTTTGACAAACTAAATGCTTTTCTGATAAAACAGGAAAAACGAACCCGAAAGACCGATTTTCGATTTTACTTCAAATGAAATAAAAGCCGGAAAAGATTTTTGCGTGACCGGGTCCTTAGTAACGAAAGAAAAAAGAAATGAAAAATTGACCGTCGATCTCAGTAAAACACTAACTTCACATGTACCTTTAAGGCTTGAACTACTCAACGATTTTTCAACATAACCTCATCTATAACAAATAAAGCAAAATTATCATTGCATTCATATCTGTCACGAGATTGAACACGTTGCTTGTCAATATCAATAGTCACAACAACCGTTGGCTCTACAGGCTTCACGAAAAGGAAAGTATGCTTGTTGTTAGCAACAATTTTTTATTAAACATTGGACTTTTAGCAGGTTCAGTTTACTTTTGGATGTGCGACACGTGTACTCTTTAATAATTCTGTGATTAAACCCGTCCAACGATGAAGGCGTAGAAACATTTTTGTAGTGTCAGTGGACATAATAGGATGATATCAAACCAATATAAGTTATTATTAATAACAAAATGCTTTCCGAATCATCGATTGAGCGGCTCGTTCAAACTATATATATATATAAGAGATGGTACACATCAATAGCTCGAAAAAGGACTTTTTATTCGAAATGAAAATATGAGAATAGGTTTCGGACTCGATAAAGAACGTAGATTTCGTTCGGTTCGAACCACTTTTTTTCTTTTTCCTTTGAATTTTTTTTTTTGCCATAATTCGTGTCAAGCAACATTTTTTTTATTATTATTTTGCCATACGAGAATAATTAGGGATCATTATTATATCCACTTACGACGTAATTTATTTTTCCACGCATTTATCGTTAGGTGTAAAAATGGGCACGGACTAAACAAAAAAAAATAAAAAATGAAAAATCTAATGTTTTTAATTGAAATAAAAGTATTTTTTTCCCATTTTCCTATTGGACGGTGCTTCGGCGATACGAATGCTTTCCCGCGAGTCACCAGCAACCGCTCATTTCCTCTTCTTCTCCCCTCCCTCAGATAAGCTCTCTCTCTCTCTCTTCTCTCTCTCTACATCTGATCGGCCATGGCGGGAGCTGCTGCTGCTTCCAGAATCTTCCAGACTTCGCTCCTCCCGCCCTTCTCCCCTCCGCTCAACAGCAAGGCCTACAAGCCTCGCTCCCTTCCGCCGCCGCTCCCCGCCCCGCCCCTCGCTCCCGGCGGCGGCGGCGACGGTGGTCTGCTCCGCGCCCGCCGCCGCCGCCAGGGCGTCGGAGGCGCAGCGGATCCCCTGGGGGTGCGACGCCGACTCCCTCGAGAACGCGTCGGCGCTGCGGGGGTGGCTGTCGGACTCCGGCCTGCCGCCGCAGAAGATGGCGATCCAGCGGGTCGACGTCGGGGAGAGGGGGCTCGTCGCGTCGAAGAATGTAAGGAAGGGCGAGAAGTTGCTGTTCGTGCCTCCTTCGCTCGTGATCACCGCGGACTCGGTAAGGTTACTGTCGCCGTTGCTTCGGTATTGAGAAGAACGTGATCATCCCTATTTACTGTGTATTTCAAGGAGAGCGTCAGAAGCTTTGAAATTTGATATACAGTGAGGGTAAAGTGAGCAGGTCACGAGCTGAGCAATTTCACGTGAATTACGTAGTTTTGGCATGAATGGCTTGCCTTTCATGCGTCTGAGAGATGAATATAATAATGGGGTACGTGAAACAGAAGAAAGAAAGTAGATAATTTGCTCTGTCTGGAAAGCGATTTGTCGGGTGCTCTTTTACATGGTATTAGATCAGGTTAGGTGTTGGATCCGATTTATTTAACTGTCATGTCGTTCTAGAGTAATGAATTGGGCACCAATTTGGCAGAGGCTGTTCACAAATTCTTGTTTGGAAGTTTGCGATGCTCATTCATTACTTGCTAGATTCATTAATCAAGAAATTTTGTCTCTCTGCCTGTTTGCTTCGATGACGGTAGGAGTGGAGCTGCGCAGAGGCTGGCCAAGTTTTAAAGAAAAATTCAGTGCCAGATTGGCCGTTGCTTGCTACATACTTGATTAGCGAAGCAAGTTTGATGGGGTCTTCTAGGTGGAGCAATTATATCTCGGCTCTCCCCAGACAGCCGTATTCACTTTTATACTGGTAGTTCCTGCGCTGTTTTACCAACTTACTTACAAGTTCAATAGCTCTTGTTTCTATTTTCTCGTTTCAATTTATTTGATTAAGGATCTACTCTCAGTTTTTAATTTCAGGACGCGTGCAGAACTGGACAGATACCTAGAAGCATCACAAATTAGACAACGAGCAATTGAAAGGATTACTAATGTCATTGGAACGTAAGCTTGCCCTTTGCTTTGCCATTAACATTGCCATATTTCACTGTGATGTTGTTCTACTTGATTTCTGAGATCATGATTTTCAAAGGGTGGATGCTGATATCGATCTCCTGTGCAGATATAACGACTTAAGGTCCAGGATATTTTCCAAGCATCCTGAATTATTTCCTGAAGAGGTATTTACCTTAAATAAGTGTTGATATCCTAGAATGCTGGAGATTATTTTAGAAATATTTGGTAGCGGTAAACCTGCATTTAGTAATTTTTTGCCAAGACTTATAGACTTCCATATGTAATGTCGGAATTTGTTGACATTCAATATTGTAACTAGCATGTAAATTCTATTTCTCAAGTTATTTATCTGGTCCCGGATTCTCTTTTGTAGAGATTCCGTACTTGCTATAAGCAGGTTCTTCTCTTACCCTATAGTCATTGAATTACAGGTATATAATTTGGAGACATTCAAGTGGTCATTTGGCATTCTTTTCTCGCGCTTGGTAAGGAACTCTCAACAGCTCTAAGACATGTATCACCAAAATGACTTTTGCCTTTCGAGAATTACGTGTGCCCGTGATTCCTACTGCTGATGGATTGTTCATACCAACTGTTAATGAAGAACTGCAGTTACATTGCTGTAGGAAGAGGACATGACAGAAGGATGGTAGAAAGTAGTAACGTCCTATATAAAGAAATGGTCTATCATCTATATTCCAATGGATGTTTAAAAAAAAAAAAAAAAACAAGAAGTAATCAAGCCATCATTACATAATCTGTCCGAGTGCATATTTGGCTAGTGAGTGTTTTTAACTGTTTCTGGGATGAGGTGGTTAAAACAATGACATTTGATTTTAACATTGCTTTCAAACAGGTCCGTCTACCCTCAATGGATGGAAGGGTTGCATTGGTTCCATGGGCAGATATGTTGAATCACAGTTGTGAGGTGTGTTGATCATTCTCATGTCAAGCTATATGTTTTGTTTAGTGGTTGATGCTTAAATGGCAACCTCTGACTGGCCTAGGTCGAAACTTTTCTGGACTATGATAGTGCATCACAGGCAGTTGTCTTCACAACTGACCGGCCCTATCAACCAGGCGAGCAGGTAACTTTCTACAACTCGAACTGTTTTAAGAATGAGATGTGGAAGTCTTCTGATTTCTTGGATTGGCTTTTGCAGGTTTTCATATCATATGGCAGGAAGTCTAATGGAGAACTCCTACTGTCTTATGGGTTTGTTCCTAAAGAGGGCACGAACCCAAGTGATTCAGTAGAGATATTACTGTCACTCAAGAAATCCGACAAAAGTTACAGCAAAAAGCTAGAAGCTCTAAGGAAGCATGGCTTATCTGCGTAAGTAATCTAATTTTGCTACATCAATTTAATTTGCTCGACATCGACATCTGGTTGCAACCCCTGAATCACCTGCGACTAATATTTTGTTAGCATCCTGTTATATGCGATTTATGTACTAACATCAACATCCGATTGAGGCATTAAGGTTGATTTACCATTAGTTTTGATGTAATTGCGCATCTATGTCCTTCAGCATCGTGCTATACAAATCTTGGTCCTTGATATTTATTTTACACCATGTTTTGAGAAGCAAGTTATCTCTGTCTTGGCAGCTCCCAGTGTTTTCCCGTACAAATAACCGGCTGGCCGGTAGAGTTGATGGCATATGCTTATCTAGCTGTTAGCCCGCCCAGCATGAGCAGTCAATTTGAGGAGGTAGTTAAGTTTTGCTTCGAGAAATATAATTGTCATATTGTTATATTTTCCCTATACAGCTATTATCTGTTTGCAGTTGGCAGCTGCAGCTTCAAACAAAACAACAACAAAGAAGGACATGAGATTCCCTGAAATAGAGGAACAAGCATTGCAATACATACTAGACAGCTGTGAATTGAGTATATCTAAGTACTCCAAATTCTTGCAGGTGAACATTCTGCCTTTGGGACTGAATGTGTGCAGTTTGTTATATCTTGCATCAATTTTTAAACTGTGCCAATCTATAGTTTCCTCGTCTTGGAATAGTTAAATCCCACCTTGATCAGAAGTGATAACGTGACTATCGACCTTGTTGCTTCTTTCTTAATCTAATGTTTCAGGAGAGTGGGTTGATGGATTTAGACGTGACTTCTCCGAAACAACTCAACCGAAGATTGTTTCTAAAACAGTTGGCAGTAGACTTATGCACTAGTGAGAGAAGGATACTTTTCCCGAGCTCAATATGTAAGGAGTCTAATGTGCATCATTTGCCGATTAGTTGCATCTATTCTGTGTGATATATTCTTATGGCAGCAATGTCTGATTTGTCTGATTTGCCAACGGTCATCTTGGTCACTGTTCTGTACAGATAACATATGTGTGATATGGCATACGTATATTTGCAGCCATAAATATCGCTTTCCATGCTTACCCAGTGTGGCTATTCGTTTCAGATTCTGAGAAGAAGATTGAGAGATCTAAGGAGCGGCGAGCTGCGAGCTTTGACAATATTTAATGGGTTCAGAAAGCTCTTCAAATGAGTATGTGAGAAAAATGGTGATACTTCAAAAGGTGAACTCTCAGACTTGTTGAGATCTCAATGTGACCTCAGATCAAAATCTGACTTCGGCGTCAATGGAGATATGAGGACTTCGGCATCAACTGAGGTCAAGCAGGGATACAATCATCTTACTGTCACTCTATAAACTTTGATTGTACTTTTAGATTGCGAAGTATGGAGAGGATAGCAGATCAGGTGTCTCGGAATGTCATATTGCAACTGATGTTGCCTGTGCTGTTTCTAACTATCTTTTGCTTTTGAAATTCTAGATCAGACAGAGAAACGCTCGATCTGTCATTTTATGTTTTGTTTTGTTTTATTTCTGAAGAGATTATCGTCCAACACCTATTTAGAGTACTTTGATCTTGAATATCTAAGACTCTTATTTGGTTCAATGAGGATGATAGGAGGATAAATCTTTAATTTTTGTTGTTATTAAATCTAGCAAATCTCCACTTTTGAGGTTGAAAACTGGTTGAGCAGAGTGTTCTGAAATGAACTATGAACTCCCCATGATTCCATCCCGATAAACATATATGGCCATGCAGCATCGAGGCGTGCGTAATTGATGAAATTTATAGGTCAAGCTCTCAAAGTTTAACATTTATAAATTATTGAAACAGTTAGACATTTGAGTCAGTTACTAATGTTCATTTGATTGTTTCCTCACCGACTATTCCAATAATTCAATAGCAACGTCTAATAATTCACCGACTTAGTTTCATGTAAGAGCTGGCAAATTAAAGCTCTGCAAATAAATGTTGAAAAATTATTAACGTACTTAGCAATTTTGAAAATAATTAGTAAATTCGTGCAAGAGTTGGTAACTGTAACATGCCTTTAACTTTAACAAATAAATGTTGATAAATTATGGGGACGGATGATGTTGTCCAAACAATCTAATATACGTTAGTAAGTGGACTCAAATAACAATTGGTAAATATTAAGAAGAGTTAGTTGCATGGACAAGTTGGCAAATTGTGCAAATAAATTTAACTTCTTGGTGACTTTAACCAATAAATTGAAATGGTTGGCAATTTCAAATAATCAAATAAACATTAGCAAAAAGACTTAAATAAGAGTTGGTTAATTTACCATGCTGGTAAGCTTGCACATAAATGTCGATAATACATTCAAATAAGAGCTAGTAAAGTTGAAACTAATTGGTATATTAACATGCGAAAAGTTAATAATCACCCAAATTAAGGCTCATGGTTTTCTAAATCAAGTAATTTAGTAAATTTTATTGCATCAATAAATTTAACAAATAAATATTGGTAAATTATCGAATTGTTTTTTGACAAAAAAAAATATTGTTATGTGGACTCAAATAAATATTGGTCAAATGAACTATATCGACAAATCATCAAAATGTTTCGGATCCAATTAATAGGTTTAAAACCTTTTTTGGTCAAAAAATATTTAAGATTGAATTGCCATAAATACAATATGTTTAGGATTTCTCTAGAGATTTGCAAAAGAAAGTTTCAAGGGAGGGGGGAGCCGACAAACGGAAGAAACCTAATAAAACTGCCGCCAAAGCAACGCTCGAAAACTGGGAAGTCTCAAGTGAAGCGACTCCTAGTCCGACCAAAGTACCGAGGAGTTACAACGACCCGAGTACGAGGAGGATTCTTGTCCGAACCCACTTCGAGCGAAGCGAAACCCGGGCGCTGAATCGATATGGCTCTTTGGATGGAGAAGGGGTCGCAGCCCCAAACCGAGCGCGAGGCCGCCGACCTCGACGCCATTGCCGCCCTCAAAGAATCCGCCGCTCTCGAGCTGAAGGTCAGATCATCGCTTCCCTCAGCGGAATTCACGGTTTTTTGATGCGTGTAGCGGTTGCCCCTTTGCAAGTTCGCGTCTTGTTTCGCACCCATCACTCGACTTCGACGCCTCTTTGGCGCCGTCTAGACGTGCCGTATCGTGCAACAATTTGGCTCCGCGCGAGTCTTTGACGGATGCTTTTGGTGAAGTGGATTGGTTGGAGCGCGAATGGTGTGATTTCAGTTGTCAATTCGATCGGAAGTTCGAAACTTGGCTGACTTTCCTTTTTTTTTTCTATTGTGGGCCTGCTTGTGGGGGTAGGAGACTGTACGCTGTGGCAACTTAAATTGCTCTGTCAGTTGGTAACCATGTGAATTTCTTTTACATTGAGTTAAATTGTCTGTGATATTGCCACCTTCTTGATCGGAATACTAGTTGGATTCGTCGAGATGATGTGCTGTAATCAACAGATAGTATCGGTCGAGCTACTAGGTGTTAGGAACAGGAACTGGTGCTACATCCCTTATCGGGTCATCAGTACATGAATGTTGTGCTATGTTGGTGTGCCTATTCAGTTTGTAAGGACTGGGTTCTTTATATTGATGTAGAGCGACTTCTCTATTTATGTACGTTTGGCCGTCAAGATGCAGGAGTTTAAGTGCAAGTGCGCTTTTTAGGGGTAAGTTCATTGAGTAGATGTTGACAGGAACTGTTTTACTGATAGGTTAGTTGCACCTTGGGACTGCCAAAACACTGTCATTAGATTGATGCCTTCATCCATAGTTCAGACACTGTTGCTACTACCGCTTTTGAAAAGCAGTTTCTTCGTGTCTGTTTCACTTGTCCATTTGCTTTGCAGGAGAAAGGTAATGAATATGTCAAGTTGGGCAAGAAACACTATTCGGATGCTATTGATTGTTACACGAGGGCCATTAATCAGAAAGCTCTAAGCGACTCTGAGAATTCAGTTCTTTTTGCAAATAGAGCACATGTCAATCTGCTTCTTGGAAATTATAGGCGTGCTCTAACAGATGCCGAGGAGGCAATTAATCTGTGCCAAGCGAATGTTAAGGTAAGTCACCTACAGTTATATTCCAGTTATGTTGACTTTGTGGATCTTAAGGCATGATTGTGCATGCTATAGGCTTTTTATCGAGCTGCCAAAGCATCTTTGTCACTGAATCTGTTGAAAGAAGCCAAATTGTATTGTGAACATGGGCTCGAGAAGGACCCAAGTAATGAAGAACTAAAAAAACTTGCAAGGAAAGTCGAGTCCAACATAATGGAGCGCCAAAGCCATGAAGCCGAAGTTTCCAATGCGGTGACAGTAGCTAAGGTAGGCATCTCAAATATCTTCATCTGTACTTGTTCCAGGAAAATCTTCATTTTTTTACTGATTGTTTTACGTTATGTTTTTAACCTCTATGTCTTGGTCTTGGAGAAATTCTTAGGGCCTTGTTTCTGCAATTGAGGCACGCAAATTGAAGATGGGGAAGGCGATGTATCGAGAGCTTACTGGCCTGAAAAAGCCTGTACTAGATAAAGATAACATTCTTCACTGGCCAGTTCTCCTTCTGTATGCAGAGGTCATGTCCAGTGACTTCATTGAGGACTTCTGCGAGATTGACATGTTCTCAGCTCATCTTGACTTAATATCCTTTTCTTTTACATGATTTTTTACTTGACAGTTTGTTAACTCGATTTGCCATCACGTGGCAAAGTCTATATCCATGATCAGTTGCATGTTTGAGATAACTGCGTTTTATTTCCATCACGTGATTTCTCATTTGGATTCTGATGCTAACACGTGCAACCTCCTCCTGCCATCTGTGTTTTTGGTCTTCTGGACCATTTTCGGTAATGGGTCCTCAAAGAGATTTTTCACGTAGGATTAATGAGTTAGAATATCTCCATTGACTCTTGATTACGGATCGGTATTGTTTAAAACACATAAAAGGTTGATAAGAGTCTGTTATGAGATGGAGAAAAGACTTTGCAGAAGGCATTCATACTACTGTTGTGGTGAATTTACTTTGGGATAGCACTTTAAATGGAGTAGACAACGATGTACAATTACACTGGATTCTTAGAAATAGCAATTTAAAATGGTCAGTAGTTGATACAGGCATCAAATGCTTAAGGGTATTATTGATCTCATAAACCTTAGGATATAGCTCACAGTGTTTTGAGATCAGGCTCCTTTCCTAGCTAAACTTGTCATGAAGTCTTGTGAGATCAGGAACCTCTTCAGCGCCCTTCACATTATTTTCTCCCGAGTCAGTGTCCCTTGTGATTAATTGGTCTTTGCTGAATGCTGATCAGGGAAGAGGGTAGCGAAAGATGGAAGAGAGAAGGCTTCTATCAGCCCTTTTACTTTAGAAAAAGTACTTTACCTTCTTACCAAGAATTCCATCGAATTTGAAGAGAAAACTGGAGAATTTGTCATGGATTGGACAGTAGTCTGAATCAAGTCACCTCCGTGACAAATTTCTTAGTTGTGACTGATCTATAACCGGTTCTTAATGTACAACTAACATAATGAGATTGCAACGTGGGAGATTTTAGTGGTGCAACCGTCTTACAATCAGAGGGTTCTTTTTCCCCTTATCACCCCTGTTTGACAATCAGAATTTTGTGATGCGAGCACTTCCTTCATTGAATGTTTCCTTAACATTTGAACATCTTCTCAGAGGATTCTCCTCCATTGCCATGGGATACAGAAAATAAGTACACCCATGATGCTATTGAGATGTACTATGAGGTGAGCCGCTAAAGATTCTATGGTTAAGGTTGATACTTGTTCATCTTGTGTCTCTCATGAGTAATCTTGCCATCTAGGTCAAAATGCTTTTTCATTGTTTACATAGATTGATTCTCTACATCTCTGTTACTTTTTGTCGGTCATGTTATCGATGGATTACTTCTGAGCACAACGCAATGTTCCATACTAGAGGTTTGATCTTAGGAAGATGCTGGGAGATGGAAAAATTTCCACTATACTGTATCTACACCCTCGGGCAGAAGTGTTGGCAATAGTATACTGCAGATATATTGGGAGAGATTCTTCCATCAGTATCTTTTCCTTGAGAAACGACATGCTGCCTCTAACTTTATTGTGGAAGATTAATACAAGAGACTAACTTTGGTCTGCAGGCTAGTTCTGGAACTTGTCTGTCAACTGCAAAACTCCTCCAATATTTTTTAGAAGGTACTGCGGGTGCTAATGTGGAACTTCCATATGAAGATGAAAACGCTACAGGCAGTTCTTCTAGTACCACACTCTCTGCTGGTAGAGCTTCTCTTCGCTGAAACTTTCCTGTAGTGGTGCTCTTATTTTTCCTATTAGATTAGTTGCTTTGCAACACTTGACTTGAACATGTCTCTTACCGTTGGACTTTAAGAGTCTTTTAAGTGTAATTGTTTTCCCTATAGAAATATTAGGTACAAAATAATAAAACAACCTCAAATGAGGTTTTCGGATGCTTGGCCAGCATGAAAGGTTTTCATCAAAGAATAATTCGAGGGATTTCCTCTAAACATCTAGAAGGGTAGGTCAACTGATTGTGTGGGCCTCTCCATTGGTTATGTTGTTTATGAACATCAATCATTAATACTTTAGGACAACTTGCGAAGATGAAGCCATACTTACAGGCTCCTTTGGTATGTACTAAATTTTCTTATTTTAAGAGATTCTTAATTGGCTCCTGATTATTAAGTAGAATGTAACTAACTTAGATTGATATTTGGTTTTGAGATGAACATGAAGTCCTTCATGATCTTTGGGAGGATGATTTGAAAGACACCTGTGATTATCTAAAATGTGGGGAGATAAGTTTGAAGCTTAATGTGAGATTGAGAGTCATCATGAAGCATATATTTATAAGCTGGGAAAACATCTGATAGGAGACAATTAGCAGTAAGGAGCCTTAAAGAAGCCGGTTAAGTGAAATAAACCTTCAATGGCTGCTTTTGGGATTTATCAGGAGAGATGGAGGAATGCACTTCATGGGTTTGTTGGAGAGGCCAGAGGGAGTTTTTGGGTGCCGCTGAAGCAAACAGAAAACGGGTGGACAACTTGCGTTAGTTATCATATTGGACATTGTTTGGTGATAGTTGAAAGTGGTTACGTCTCATTATTTCCATGCTTGTTGGTTCATTGAAGGGTGAAGCATGCATATTCAGACCAACTGACTTCAACATAACTCGTTTGGGTCATTTACTCTTACTATTGAAGTTATCTTTGCTTTTGAACCTTTATGGAGTTAATGGTAATAGTCTGTTACCAGAAGTATAGTATCTGATTATCTGATGTTGGTGGCTTTCACTCATATTTGAAGTGATCTTTTCTCATGATTTGTTTAGTGCTATTTAGGAATGTAGTCTCAAGTTCATCTTATTTTATGGAAACGCAGCTTTAGATAGTTCATATGTTCCCTCTGTTGAGAAAATCTCAGTTGAAAGAAGTAGAGCTCGTCTATACATTTTATGTAATGCTTAATTCCCATCTATTCTCTGGGCATATTTTCAGGTGATGACTCTGGCAATAAGTGGATCAGAGTTAACGAGAAGAGAACACTCCATGATGTTTTGAGAGAGTCTAGATTCATTATTCCGGGAATTCCAGGTGCGTATTTATGACCTGTTTGTTTCAAGGAGTGAAATGTACTTTGGTTTTCTGGCAGAAACGGAATAAAATATGAAAAGAATCTAGATGACCTAAAATGACTTGCAATGATTGTAATATTTCTACCGTCATCTGCACTTCACCTCCCTAGCGAAATCTTTCATTGTTATCTCTTCCTTATTGAATGTGGTGGTGGCTGTGCAGTGTTCTTCGTCGTTTCCAGAAGGTCCAGCTTCTATCGAGTGTTCAAATCTGGAAAGTGGAGTCCACAATGATGTTAGGTGACCATGTTTGTTGTATCTTTGACAGAACTGTTTTCTTTTCCGCTTTTTTTTTTAATCAAAATGAGTGTGAGCACCACAATTTCTTATTTAATTTATTCATAGAGAAGAGGAACATATCCAATATACTAGCAGGAGCAACAGAGATCACATAAATGTTTCTGATGTTACGTTTAGTTAACATTCTGTAAACTATGTATGACCTTTTACCCTTTTGTGAATAACTACCAACTTCCAAAGGAGAGAATAATTTCTTTGGAAAGGTGTGGAGGGTAAAAAATTTAGATGACGATGGCAAATCATCAGCTCTTGTATATCTATGCGACAAATTGAGCCAGGCACAAAAACCATTACAAGTTGAGTGCATCTATATGGCCACTTTCTATTCTTTACCCATCACTTATTTTACTACCGTGTACTTGTTTGGACTGGATGTTAATACTCCAAAATCAGTGTCTGCCAACTCAAGAGAATGCATCTGAAAAAATTGGAGGGCCTTCTCATTTGGACATAAAATGAGTGGTAACACGTGCAATCTTTGGTCTTTGCTTTGTCGTTGAAGCGTCTGTATAATTGGTGATTCAGCAGTTGATGACTTATGATGATATACGTTAGAAGCATCTTTACATCATAAATTCTCCATACGGAATGGGGAGCCGGTGTGATTCCTATTTCTCAACGGTAGGCAGCCTAGACATATTTTTTAAGGAAGTTTGGCAAGAGAGAGAGAGAGAGAGAGAGAGAGAGAGAGAGAGAGAGAGAGAGAGAGATGCGTTCACAGAATGCGAAAATACCATGCTCATGCACTCGTGTACATGATGCTCGAGATGGAGCAAAGGCTACCATAGAAATGGTAGATTATTGGCAAAATTGCGCAAAACGCTCAGGAGAGGTTCCCAGTCTATCAAATGGAAATAATTATACAGAATGTTTATTGCGATGAACTCGGACCTAAGATGTCATCTCCTACCAGTAGATATTTGAATACAATGCTCTCCTCCATTTCTTTGCAAATGAGGAAGCTTAACAATGACCTGCAGATACGTCAAACAACAGTTCGCTTAGCGCATCCACGGCATGCTAGCTCCATTTTAACTTTGCTCTGAGCTCACAAGGAGAGGTCCTTCCCAAAAAGTCCTGCAATTCCCTTCCCGGGATCACTTTGCTTCACAATCGACTCCCCAACTAGGACCTGCAAAAGTAATATGAAAGTCCATCAAATCACCTGCAGCTCATCTGAGAATCATGTCTGGAAGTGTGGAAGTGTAAATTTGTAACGTTTATAATTCTTATATCACAAATAATTTCTTTGAACACAGTTCGGTACATTTATAGGTTGACCCGTTCCCCAATGATGGAGTTAATCTCATCATCCTCCCTTCAAGTACCATCAGATCCATCAAAACTACAACCCAAATGAGATGGTAGACAAAATGGAAAAAAACAGGAGAAAATTATCACTTGGGATTGGGGCTACAAATGATAGACTGACTTGACCACGAAAAAGTTCTTGCTTAAACAGCAAAACATGTATTTTGGGCGGGAATGAAGGAAATGCAGAGCAGATGCAGTGCTTACCGCCTTAACACCGGCTTCTTGTACATAGGCAATGTCATCAGGAGTAAACAGTCCAGACTCCCCAACAACCTTAAGGTTCATAATTATTGAGAAAGAAGATAGTTAGAGAGATTTAAGATCAGGCAAGCAACCGTTATGACATACAATACTTCCACCAATATGAAAGGAGACCAGAGGGGATTTGCTCTTTCTGCTTTGCAGCATGAAAGAAAATATAGTAGGGGGATGCCTTACAATTATATCCTTCTGACGGATTAATTGACCACGCTCTCCAAGAAGAAGCTTCTTTGTGTTGCTAATATCCACCTCAAATGTTTCTGCAAACAAAGAGGTCAAATCAATCATAAATACTAGAACGTGCAGGCGGTCTCATCGAATTCTACACCCCTCCAATATGATATCATCAAATTGAACACCATCCAATCTCTGGAGTAATGTCTAAATCCTGATTCACTTCTCATGGAGAATATATATTGCATTTGAGAGGAGATATAAAAATGCAGCTGAAGGACATCACTCTCTCTGAATGTGTTACTGCCTCCTTTCTTCTTTCTCCTTGCTAGAATCATTTACTATGTATTTTTCTCTTTTGTCGCAGTGGCTGTCCTTAAAATTCCAAGCTTATTCATTGGTTTTACCATCAATGATTCAGTTAGAAATAATAAACTGAAACTAACTAGTACAAAATTGTTCTCCCCTGATACTCACATCACATAGAATGACTAATTAGTTTAAAAGCTATGTCATCATATATAAGAAAAGCCTACCCAGATTGCGGTTGTTGATACCAATAAGCTCGACTCCCTCTATTCCAAGGACACGATCCATTTCCCGCTCATCATGCACCTATAAATAATTGCAATTCTTGTCAGGAAATAATTTGACCACATCGGAGCTGAAGTGAACCACCTGAATTAAAAGTCCAAGGCGATGATCCGACTAATACCTGTGTTACTAGGTATGGGACATAGATCACAAAGGACTAATAAAAGAGAACATCACAGAAGTTCCAATCACCAATAAAATGAGATGACTAGAACAAGGCATAGGCCTTCTGGCTAGATTATACCTTACAGATTTGCATATAAGCGTCGCAAACTTTTGAAGGATATGGTACGACAATAGGTAAAAATTTAATTTTAGAAGGCATCATGAGTTTTCCTAAGCTAACTTGCAACCAGGAGAGCAAAACTAGTTTCAAATGAGATAAGCTGACTCTGAACCAGAAGAGCAAAACCAGCTTGAAATGAGATCAGCCAACTCTCAACCAGAACAGCAAAACAAGCTTGAAACTAGGAAAAATACAAAGAGAGATATTCAAACCTCAACAAGAGCAGCCAAGCCAAGCATCTTACAAATCTTAATCATGTATCCGATGTCAAGGTCAGGCAGCACAGCTGCAATCAAAAGAATGGCGTCTGCACCTTTTACTCGAGCATAGTAGATCTGCCATGCATCTACTATAAACTCTTTGCACAGGAGAGGGCACTGCATAAATTATTTCATTAAGACGATAAGCAAAAACGAACTTCCTACTGATGTACCTATTCAAGAAGATAGCTTATCTCCAGGGGCAAACCTTTATTCCTGCACTCCTTATTGCTTCTAAATTATCAAAGCTCCCCTGGATTGGCCAAATTAAAATGAACAGGCATATATCAGCCACTGCCGTCAGTCGACATATCTATTATTTGCTATTCATATTGCTAATACTTATGAACATTAAAATGCTACACCCAAAGACAGTTCACCAACATGTTTACCTGAAAATACTTCTCATCAGTCAAAACACTTAGACATGCTGCCCCTCCTTTTTCATAAGCCTGAGCGATTTCAACCTGAAAGAAACATTTGCCAACAATAAATCGTTTCAAGAGATACTAACAGCCACTACTATTCGTCAAATTTCAGAGCCAGATCGCTGCCACAGCTTACCATACACCAGTAACGTCAACAACAATTAAGTACTTTCCCATTAAGTGGGATTGGTCGCATTGATTCTTTTCTAATCAAGGTATGTCTGTGCCAAATCCTCTGTTGCACAGCTGACGTCGAGTATTCTAGGGAAAATTCTCATGAAAAACGATGGAATTAAACCTATAGCGGCTTAGCTATGAATAGTGGATACAAACCAAGGCTCCCCAAAGCCTAAATAGGTGATAGATATCTGTAACTGGAAATGTGACATTCTCCTATAAAGAGATGAGGACATATCCATTGTCACCTAGCATACATTGTTACATTGGTATGACTTTAAGTAGGGTCACTTACAAATCTGTAAATAGGATAGGGATGTCATTAATACAACAGAACATGCGACTTACTGGATCAAAATCTTCCCTCAGTACTCCTCTACTTGGAGAAGCCTTTTTAACTTCAGCAATCAAACCTGGAAGTCCTGTACGCTCATGAGCAGCTTTAAGAGCTCCAACAAAATCTCTAGTCGCAGGAACATTTTGAAGGAATTTCTTAAGCACCCCCAGGGGTCGCTTTCCCTTCAACTGAAATTAAAAGCATAAGAAACAACTGATCACAATGAATCACCAATATTGCCTGCTTGATATACTACAAGAAAAATGATAATGAATTGCCTGTGAGACTTCCTTTTCCTTGTGCCATATGATCTCCTCCAGAATATTTCGAGGAGTGTTGCCTTCATTTTGCAATCGAAACTCAAAGGGCCCAACATAGTGCAAGGGAGGTCCAGTTGGTGGCCTTCTTCTAATCCTGATCCCTTGGCTAGCAGCTACTTCATTTTGGTACATCCCTAATTCCCAGTCCTTAGCATTAAGAGAATTTTCTTGTGATTCATTAGCAGATACAACTGTAGCAGATATATCACTGGTCTCCGACTGCATAGAAAAACAGTATATGCCTTTGCTGATGAATGCTATCATAGAAGTTAATAAGATCAACTATTTTGGAAAGATGATGAAACGAGCTTATAGTTTCCATATCAAGATGCCTATCTTGAATAGTACTGCAAATTACATAAAACTGAAGCACGAGTTCAGCGAAGATCTTCAAACTTTGTTGCTTCTATCATGAACACAAGCTAGCAAATGAGATAGGTGGTAAACATGGTACTTTCAATAAACAGTTGATGATCACAAAGCCGAGGAAAAGGTTGATGCCTTTAAAGGAAATATGAAAAGGTTGATGCCTTTAAAGGAAATATATCAGGCTTGCTATTTAACTCGAACAGCCATAATTTTTCTCATAGCATTTTGTTACTGAATCAAATGCTTGATATGTATCATAGTGCAGACATAACATGTGATATGTATCATAGTGCAGACATAACATGTCAATTCACCAAGACAAGATAATGGAGCACAAACACTCTACCAACAGCATTTATTTACTCAAATTATGCCCACATTGACTCTGCCTAGATCCGAGAAATTGAGCAGAAAAGTTCTTGATGCATATTCCAAAGATAAGTTGTGCTAATTCCCAAAAGTCATTAAGCAGGTAAAGCCAATTCGAAGATACTGGTTATGTAATTCTACCATAGAAACAACAGAGTTGGAAGAGAATATCAACCTGTTGAGCTCGGATACAGCTGACAGAGAGCTTACTTTCCTTGGCATGAAGGTTCATTGCAGCAATTGGAAGTAATTTACAGATTGATGACTTTGTGGGCCTGTGCATGAGGGAAGGTACACCATGAAATGGAACCCTAGCCGTCGCTCGAAAAGAAACTAACCCCTCCATCTTCTTCTTGATTTGGCTTTCTACCTTTACTTTCCAATGACTTTGTTGTTTGATTTTGGGCCTAGGCAAAACTAACTTCTGCCATAAAGAAATGAAAGAAAAAAAGAAAATTTCATTCTATCTATACAACCAAATAGTAGGAAATTAGGAATGACTTGTTGACCTTCTGGCACAGAACATGATTTTCTTTCCATGCATAGGTTTAATGCATGACATGAAAATTCAGTTCATACCCAAGTACACATGCAACTGAAAAAAGTTTTCGCAGGTGTGGGTATGAGATCACACAGTATTAGACTGAGCCACAACTTCTTGAATACTATTTAATATGAACTAAAGAGCATACATTGGCATAATAAAAGTTTTGATATAACAGGGTAATGTACGAGTTACATGATAAAAAACTTCTAGCAAATGCAAGGCTAATACCCACTTAGAAGGTTCCCTGTGGTGACAAACGGGTAGGTCCTATAAGCATTTGACTGAAATGGCCCATTTAACTCACATCTACATATTCAAACAGATACAACCTGCAGAGCCTTATCGAAACCAACCCAATCCAACCCAAAGCCACCCGATTTGCTCACATTTTAAGCATTTGAGCATATCAACACGCCAACCTATTCTGCTATTGCACTGTCTTACAGATAATGAGTGTAGAAATTATATCCGGGAAACCACCTTTCTATTGGAAATTAAACCAAACATTTGGCGTGCACACACGATTTTCTTGCATTCACACGCTCTTTTATCTTGGAAATACATTCACCGCACATATCAACAAACACATCTCCACATTCGCAGGTACAATACTTAAAAGTCACCCTTTAATCCAACGAGCAACCAACACACTATCAACTGAGTCCCAATAATGGCAAAATTCATAAATCCTTCGCTTAAGCTCGCTCAATCACTAACCAACCAGCAATGGTCACGGAACACTAATTCGATTGCTGAATGCACTCTAGCTTTAAAAGAGCCATTCCCACCACCACTTTTGTGCTGCTGATAGCTAAACGGCAATCACCAGCCACCATTTGCCAATAAAGTTTCGAACTTTAATCATGCCCAGGAGATTCCGATTAATCACACACGCAGAGTATTCTCTCACGTACTTCAATCACAACCTCTGCTATCAAAGAAACCAAAGAAAGAGAAAAAGAAAAGCCAAATTGGAATGAAAACTTGGAAGAACCAGAGCAGGACATACCCACCCTCGAGACAGCTGCAGATTCTGCGAAATTCGAGCAAGATTTCCAAGCCTCAACGATTGGTTCACGAGACGAGCAAGCGACCGGGAGCGCTCGGTTGCGCTCTTCAATACAGAAGACGGGTGTGTTCTTCGGCGACGGCAGGAGAGTTTCGGGCCGTATGCTCGCAACAAGCGGAGGGAGGGAGGGAGGGAAGAGAGCTGCAAAGATTAGGACACGAATTCCGTCTCCTTTAAGCACTCATCCCCATCTCATGACAGACGATCATAGTCACATTACAGGGAAGGCAAATAATGATAAATTAGCAAAATGGGAAATAAGAACCCTGTAGTAAATGGAAAATTCCAAATAATGACACGAAGTATTTTTATTTTCTCAAATAAGAGTTTGAAGTAAATTTTGTGTCAAATAAGAATCTGAAGTGTCCTCATTTTTTTCAAATAAGGGCTTAAAGTAAATCTTGTCTCAAATAAAAGTATGAAGTGACTATCTCAATCTCAAAAATGGGTCTAACCTCACTAAAATCAAGGCATTTTTGTTTTATAATTATTTTTTATTTTTTTTCCATTTTTTCTTTCTTTTGTTTCCTTTTTTTTTTCCATAAAAAACAAACTAAAAAAAAGCTAAAAAAAAAAAAAAAAAAACACACAACGAGAGGGCTGGCATCGCTCGCCTGTGGCCATCGCCCTATCGCCGATGGGGCGACGGCAATGACCAGTACCTCAGTGAGAGCCGGCAACCCTTGTTGACTAGAGGCGAGGGACCGGGAGAGGGTTGCTCTAGCGAGGGTTGCTCTAGCGAGGGTTGCCGGCGACCTCGCCAGTCATTGTCGTCGCTCCACTGGCGATGGGGTAGCAGCCACATGCGGGGAGGGCTGGGCTAGCCCTCCCACTTGTTTTTTTCTTCTTCTTTTTTTAATTTTTTAATTTAATTTAGCTAAAATTCATGTTAAATTTGTTTTTGGATGAAAATGCCTAGAAATTTTGGTTGGCCGGCGGGGAGGCTTTTATTTAAAATTGTTATAGCCACTTTAGGTCTTTATTTGAGAAAATAATGGCACTTCCCTTATTTGGAATTTTTCCCGTAGTAAATGACGGGGATAATTGCAAAAAAAGGAAAACACCACCAAAAACCCTAAACTATGCCACTTGTGACAAATTTACCCCAAACTTTTTTTTTGTGACACGAAAAACCCCAAACTATATCACTTGTGACACATTTACCCCACAATACATTTGTCCATGGACATTTTCGTCTTTTTCTTTTTTTTGTTTTTTCTTCCTTTTTTTTCCTTCTCTCTTCCCCTCCGCCGTGGTTGGTGGAAGTTCGGCAAGGGCAGCCCTCGCCCGACTAAAAAGTTCGGGGTAAATTTGTCACAAGTGGCATAGTTTGGGGTTTTTGGTGGTGTTTTCCCCAAAAAAAATCACAAACCTATCGTATTTATGTCAATTTAGTCCCAAACCTTTTAATTGTGCCAATTTAGTCTTACATTTTTCAAGTTTTGTCAATTGAGTCAATTAGGCTAATTTTTTTACCGAAATGGACGCTGATCATCTTACGTGGCACGGTTGAAGTTGACGTAACAACTTTGTTTAGTTTTTTAATATTGATTTCTCTTATGTTTTTTTTTTTCACTATGGGCGGCGAAAGTTGCTAGAGCTCCGCCGACCATTAGGCTAGAGCCACGAAGCCCTCATCGGCCGCTGGCGGAGGTTGCATCTCTCGTCTAGATCTGGGAAAGGCCATCGCGGCCGTGGGCGAGGCAATGGCGAGGCTGGGTGAGTATGGCCCTCGCCCAATGGCTGACGAACTACAACAATCCTTGCTGACCACAATAAAGAAAAGAAAAGAAGGAATAGAGAAGAAAATAAAAAAAGAAAAGAAAAGAAAAAAATTAACAAAAAATTCGGAAAATATTAAAAAATTAAAAATTTATCTATGTCAGTGTCGGTTATGCCACGTAAGATGGTCGATGTCCATGTTAGCGTTTTTTGGTCAAATGGACTCAATTGGCAAAATGTGAAAATGTTGAGTACTAAATTGGCACAATTGAAATATTTGTGGATTGAGTTGACATAAGTGTAATAAGTTTAGGAATCTTTTAATAATTATCCCGTAAATGAAGAGTGAGAAAATGCGAATTAACAACAGGAATTACAATTTCAAAAACTCAAATCATCATTTTTCAGGATCAAAAAGTACTTTTTACTTATTTGTTGCTTATTTTCATCGAACGTGCTTGGATCATTTTTTCTCTTTTCGTTTTCAAATTGTAATGAAAATATATCGCCAAATATAATTTAAAAAGATGTTTTCTCAATTTAATTGGGACAAAAGGCAAAACCTTTTAAGTCAATCGAAATCGTAGCAACTCCCTTAAGTAATACTTTGAGTCGAACCAAGCGTGTCATATCTTTCATTAGATGCACATTTCTAGGATTATATCTCAGTGAGAAGGGGCATTCGCTCGACCTCGCATATTAGATTTGGGGGGGAAGAATAGCAGAAGTGCCAAAAGTTGTGTACGGAGCTCACTTTGGTGCCAAAAGTTTCAAACGGATCACTTAAGTGCCAAAAGTTTACGCCGGCGATCACTTAAGTGCCAAATCGGAGAAAAAACGATCACTTAAGTGTCAACGGCAAGAAATTCCGACCAAATTTAATACGTGGCTTTTATATTTAAATTTTAATGACACGTGGCATTTTCACGTGTCTAATTCAATTTTTTAAATATTTTTTTCTGATTTTTTTTCTTTCTTTTCTTTCTTCTTCTTCTTCTTCTACCATGGTCGGTGGCTGGCCACCGGCCACCGGCCAAGGCCGGCCTCGCCAGGCGTCGCCTTCCACCTGGCGAGGCCCGGTGAGGCAGTCGTGGCCTCGGTGAGGGCTGGCCTCGCCGGATCTGGCGAGGCAAGCCCTCGCCAAGGCCACGGCGGCCTCGCCGAGGAGTCGCCTTCCTCCGGGCGAGGCCGCCGTGGCCTCGGCGAGGGCTGGCCTTGCCGGATCTGGCGAGGCGAGCCCTCGCCAAGGTCAGGCGGCCTCGCCGAGGCATCGCCTTCCTTCGGGCGAGGCCCGGCAAGGCCGGGCATGGCCGGTGGCTGGCCTCCGGCCACTGGCCATGGTAGAAGAAAGAAAAGAAAAAAAAGAAAAGAAAGGAAAAAAGAAAGAAAAGGAAAAAAAAAGAAAAGAAATCTGCCACATCAGCCTCCCAGCGATCCACATCAGCCTCGAGAAATTAATAAAAAAAACGCCACGTCGGATTTCCGCGATGTAGTGACTTAAGTGATCGTTTTCACAACTTTTGACACTTAAGCCGATCCGTTTGAAACTTTTTAGCGTAAAAAGCCGAGTTCCGTACACAATTTTTGGCACTTCGCTTGTTCTTCCCCCTAGATTTGGTATTACTTTTTCTTTTGGGTTCTCCTGGACATCATTTGGACATCATTTGGTACAATTGGAACGGAACAATATTTTTTTACCTAGTTTACAAAATAATTGCATGATTAATAACATAAACATTATAGCAACTATAGAGGAAATTAATTACTTTATTAAATGTTAAAATTAGCAGGGGATTAAAAGTCTAATCTGTTGTGGAGGCTCGGACGCGCAGGCACACGTGTCACCAACCGGTGCCAACTTGGCAAATTTCTGGCAAATTTGGGAATGGAAAACTGCTGAAAGGACTTAAATTGCATCATGAGAATAATATGACGAGCAAAAATGTAATTAAACCAAGTGTATAGGACCAAAAGTGAATTCCCCTACAGTTAGGGGACCGAAAATGTAATTCCGACAACCTTAAGTCCCATCATCTTCTTCGCTTTGTCGCAACATCAAAGTCTCTCTCTCCTCTCTTTCTCTCTCTACTGTGATTCTCTCTATCCATTGCGGCATTCTATCCACTGACAAGGAAACCTGAGTCAAGCTTTTCTCCTTCCAATGGCGAACTCGAGTCGTCCAAAAGCTTCGACTTGTCATGGCGGGCTCGGCGTTTCAGCTTCCTCCTTCGCTCAGCTGTGAGCCGTGAAGCGTGAGCTTTCCTCCGGCGGCGGCCGCCATGGACGTCTCTGAAGCTCTGCCTCGCCCCAACCTTCGCCACCTCTTCGCTCCCAACCCGTCTCCTCTGCTCTGCTCGTAAGTGTCGAAGCTCGTCTTGAGTTTTTCCGGTACCGACGCCGGTGGTTGAGTGTGTAATGGCGCGAGAGGTCGTCCGTCTCGCTGTCCTGTATCCGGGGATGAAATCTTTGGCTTGGTAGTCGTTTAGCCGGAATTCAATTGGAGCTTCTACTGCGACATGTTTGAGCATTTTACTGATGCTCTCTTTCTCTAAAAATGTGTGTGCCTTTGGCCGCTCTGGATATTTACGAAGCCGCACAGCGAGCGCATAGCGACCTTTTCTTTCTCGTTTTGCTTGAATGATTATGGAGTTCGTCGAATGAGGAATTTTCCGCTCAAGCTTTTGATATGAGGAGCCCTTAGTGTTCTGTGCATGGTTGTCGCTGAATACTTCTACGGCTTTGACTGAAATTGCAATTGCATGTAATAGTAATAACAAATTGAGGGTGGCAGTTCATTTGTAAGAAGTGCATTTTGAAGAGCCAGCGATGGTTCCCTTCAGAAGATGACTTTGGGATGCTTTCATGGGAAACATCCTCGAGATCATATTTTCTTTGGATTTTAACAATCGAATAAGCTTGGGATTTGTATGAGATGGTAGTTGGAGAACACTGGAAAGTGTTTTGTTTGCTAAAAACATGTCCTTTTCTCACAAAAATGTGAATTTACTGCGTGCGCTTAATTAGTCGACAATTGCTCTTTCTCTCTCTCTCTCTCTCTCTCTCTCTCTCTCTCTCTCTCTCTCTGTGGATGTGTGCATGTGCTGTGGGCGCATGTGCAGGCACTTGTTAACAGTATGAAAGCCATTGACGTTGGATTAATGCTGAACCAGGTCTATGTGCTGGCATCCACAATACGAAAATGTTTTGGGACATACTATTCGCACAGGAATTAACAATTTCTGCATGAGATCAGCTATAATGCATACAAGGAGAGGTAAAGTGCCACTCGCATTCTTTGCTTTTCTTTTTTGCCTTTTGGTGCCGGATTTTTGTTAATCTAATCTAACAAATAGTATGTTTGAGCGTTAGCAATCTATAAGATACCAGTGCTGTCGTTCTTCTCTTTTTCATTAAGATGGTTGCTTATGGCTAAGTTTTTGGTGTTCTCCCATGTCCATAGAGAAGAACCTTATAAACGGTACATTTGGAAGGAAGACCTCTTGTTCTTTTTCGAGTGGTGTCAGTTTTGCTCATTAGAGACATGGAAGAAATTCGAGTGTGAGCGTCCTTGATTCTGTATCATGGATAATTTATGATCTCAAAAGTGTTTATCAATCTAAGCAATTTAAAGGAGCTTTGTCCCATTAAACCACTTTCTAAACTTCAAAATTTTCTTGGTCTCACGTTTGGGGTCTATGTAGATCTTGTGATGATTACTGTCTGCTTGAAAAGTTTCTACCTAGGTAATTAGAGTTTCTAGCACTAAGTTACTTTACGTATTGAAAAAATTACTACCACACTGAGATAGTGTTATTGGATACCTGGGCATGTTTGCTTGTGTTCAACTTATTGGACTAATTTATTCTTCGAGAGCCTTGTTTACTAGGAAAAACTTATCAATAAAAATTGCAGGTGAAAGAGTTGCTGTTAGCTATATAGTTTCCAAGATGAACTAAATGGACTTCATGTATTAATTCATAGAGATACACCTTTCCCGATCATTTTATTTAGCTGTTTGGGATGAATACTTTGGAGAGACTGAGGCAGGTCTATCTCATTCCAAAATCCAGGGAAGTCCTCTATTACTTCTCAGAGCTACTGCAAGGTGGTTTGGACTGTTGAAGCAGAAGTAGCAGATGATCAACTTCTGTATCTAGCTGGTGATCTTATGGAACTAGGCTTCTGGGAACCCCAAATGGCCATACCAATGTCTCCAACTCAACACACCAACTTTTGGAAGGCTGAAGTCAAGGTAATTGTCACTAGATTGAAAACAATAAATTTAGTTGGCAAGTATCGAAATTGAAGTGTTGCCTGCTTAACAATATAGAATCGTAATTCTCTTGTTGAGTGCCTTAAGTGATCTGCCTTCACTTTTCAATTTACCTCTGGTGAGTTGATTGGTCTCTTGAGAGAGTGATGATTGATAGAGGTTAAGGAAGTAGTTGTTTCAGGGGCTTTTCTTCTTGTGCTTAATTTTTCTGTGTGTTCATTTTATTCATACTTTGATGGCTGAAAATTGGAATGAAACAGCAAACTTTCTGTCTGTCAAAATCAATAGGTCAGACTTTTCTAAGTAATAACAATCAAATCTTTTTCCATCAGATTGCTTGCGGGGTTAGTTTTAAATATAACTAT
Source organism: Syzygium oleosum (assembly GCF_021117445.2). Lineage (NCBI taxonomy): Eukaryota > Viridiplantae > Streptophyta > Magnoliopsida > Myrtales > Myrtaceae > Syzygium > Syzygium oleosum. Next base: position 2,914,196 of record NW_026607521.1, on the reverse strand, counting down.
TTCAAGAAAGGAGCATCATGGCCTCCTTATGATACTGTTTGGCGGTCTGGGCCTGAATTTTCTCTTGTCGTCCCTCAACATTACGAACAAGATAAGAATATTGTCGTGAGGGATTCATGGAAGGAGCTCGGAACCGGAAGTAGAATACCCTCAGCTCATTTATGGGGCTCATTGATAGAGGAAATTTACCTGCCAATTGAGCCTTTGACATCAACTGTGCCAAGAGGTATTATCTTTTTCTTGAATAGATTGTTACTGTAAAACTTCCTTACGGTGCTTCTGAACACTCAAATGCTTCCAGTGGCTTATCAGATGAAGATGAAATTGTCAGATGCCTGGGAACTGATCTGCTGGAGGCGGAAAGATCCTTAGATGTAGAGGTCAACCATGAGAGTTACTCCAATAATAAACACATGATAAGTAATACGCAGAAGGACTATGTTTCTGCTACTTTTATCTCTGAAAGACAGCAAGCTATTGAGGAGCCCTGGCTCATCTCAACTCTTCCTAGTCATATATCGAAGGGTATGGATTTTGATGTACCTACAGAGAGTGGCAGCGTGGAAGATGAGTTTACTCTAACAGAGTCTGAAAATCAGCATTATCAAGACGCTGGTGAGTTGTTGGCAGAAGAAGGAAAGCATCTAGTTTCAGTTGAGGATTCTATTTCTACTGTTATATTAATCAATTCCTCAATATGCACAATGCAAAGAATAGCAGTACTGGAAGATGGGAAGCTAGCTGAGTTACTTCTGGAGCCTGTTAAAACTGATGTACAATGTGATAGTGTGTATCTAGGTATCGTCATGAAACTTGTTCCACATATGGGTGGTGCTTTTGTCAACATTGGCAATTCGAGACACTCCCTTATGGATATCAGGCATAACAGAGAACCTTTTGTATTTCCTCCATTTCATCAACAAACAAGGAAAACAAAACCAAATGGCTCAGAGCACGAAGCTTTTGAAGGTCATCCACTTAATCATGGAGATATCCATGCACTAGATAATGTTGAAAGTATTGATGATGTCACAGAGATTTTCTCCCATGACGCTTCAGGAAAAGCTGGGCATGATGACTATGAGGAAAATGAATACGAGGATGATTTTGATGCTACAGAATCCTTGAATGGATTTTTGAATGGTAGTCTGTTGCATATAGATGAAGTTGGTGTGGCTGCTGGTATAGAGGATGGTGTTGGTGGAACCAACAAACATCAACAGGGTGAGTCTCTCGAAGGTTTTCTTCCTATTGAAACAGCAATTGCCACTAACTCTGAGAGATCTAAACTTCAAGATGCAAAGGACGCTACTCTTACATCTGCTGGGGATAATAAGTGGAGTAAGGTCCGGAAGGGCACCAAAATTGTTGTTCAAGTAGTCAAAGAAGGACTAGGCACAAAAGGTCCCATGTTGACTGCGTATCCTAAACTGAGGAGTAGATTCTGGGTGGGTTCTCCATCATATTTCATCTAGTCTGAATAGACTCTGTTGAGCTATTGTTTTGCGATATCTAATTTGCTTCAACCTCTATTGGTTTGCAGATATTGATGACTCGGTGCGATAGGATTGGAGTGTCAAAAAAGATTAGTGGAATGGAACGTACTCGATTAAAAGTTATAGCAAAGACTTTGCAGCCGCGAGGTTTTGGTTTGACTGTGAGGACTGTTGCTGCTGGTCATTCTTTAGAGGAATTGCAGAAGGATTTGGAAGGTTTGCTTTCAACCTGGAAAAACATAATGGAACATGCAAAATCTGCTGCTCTTGCTTCAGATGAAGGTGTTGAAGGAGCCGTTCCTTCTATTTTGCATAGGGCTATGGGTCAAACACTCTCAGTGGTCCAGGACTATTTTAACGAGAAGGTCACTGCCCTCTGCACCTGTATTATTTTAAATTACGATTTGTGGACATCATTTTTAATCTAATTGCATAAATTATACTAATCAAGACAAAGTTTCTGATCCACTTCTAGGTGACAAAAATGGTGGTCGACTCTCCAAGGACTTTTCATGAGGTATTGCTGAGTAAATGCGAAGCATGTTTTTGGTGAATTATGCATGCTTTTCTTTACTGGGCTGCTAATTGGATGGAATAGCACGGTAGTTTTCCCTGTTTCTGTGAGGTTCTGGATATGGGGAAAATATAGGTGATTACTCCTTCATATATAGATCGAGCACATCTCCTGATATCATTTAGAAGCAACCTGATCCATGTTGATATTGTTATGAACATATTAGTGGTTAAGATATCTCTATGCTATGAGATTTCTTATGATGATTTACTGAGCAAAACACTGTTTCTGTGCTGCTGTTTTACGTGGAACTGAGATGATGGTCGAAAAGCAATATGTGGCAGTGATTTTGTCTAAGTTGCTTCATAGTGCTTTGTTTATCTGGTTGGAACTAATTTTATTAGTTGCTTCTCACGATGAGGATAGTCTTTGCTATCCAATAAGGAGTATGGACTTTCTCTAACCTAAAAAGTATAAGCTGTCTCTTGTACTTTCAGGTTGCCAACTATCTTCAAGAAATGGCTCCATATCTTTGTGACCGAGTTGAGTTGCATGATAAAAGAATTCCTCTTTTTGATGAATTCAACATTGAAGGGGAGATTGATAATATCCTGAATAAAAGGTGAGTTCCATCCTGATATTACCTGGTTTAGGATTTTAAATGAAGAACTCAAATATGCTATACCTTTTTTTTAGAATTATTACTATAAGTTAAGTGGTTTATATACACTAGTATAACCAAAGATGTGTTGTAAGGCAGTACAAATTTGTTGCATGAGTTGAGCTTCTGCAGATAGAGTTTTCTCCAACTATTTGGTAGGTGAGAGTGAATTGCATTTTTGGATGATTTAGAGGATTGCAATTGGTAAAGTGTTGGAAAAGAGGAGGATGCTATCAATTATCCCTATTACGTTTTTATGAGATAATTGGAGGGAGGGAAATCTAGGGCTTTTGAGAATCAAGAATTTGAGTTTTCAAGTGCAATTAAAATTAGATGCAATATTATCTTGTGTATTACCTTTTACAATATATATATGCATAAAATCCAACTACTCCATTGGACTCAGGAGCTGCTCGAGTCAAGTACTGTCAATATGTGAGCTCAAACTTGGTTTGGTACTTGAGGCACTTTGATCTTAATGACAAATTGAGTCAAACTCAGATTTTCAGTGTCAATGAGTTGAGCTCTGGCTCATTTGCACTGTAGATGCAGCGTCCTTCGTCAACCACATCTTGCATGGCTACTGCATAATATTTCTTCTTAAAGAGTCATTGATCAGCTGAGGTATAAGGACAATTGTAGTGCCGTCACTTTCGTACAACACTCACTTTGGCTTCATAAATTTTTCGAGTGATTATTTAAGCATCATAACTGTTAAAAGCAGATCAATTAGGTTACATTGGCAGTTTTCTTCCCAAAATCCTACGAGGCATTAATGTTCGGTGGGCCACATCAGATGATTTAATATTAGATAAATGCCACATAGGATAGCCAAAGAAAAGTGCCCATATAATTTAAGTGATCAATTTATTGAAGTTATGATGCTCAAATAATCACTTGAAAAGTAATGGCACCAAAGTGAGCTTCAAATGAAAGTTATGGCACTGTCAGTGTCATTTTCCCATCAGTTGACTATTGAGGGGAAAAACTAGGAATTGGTAGCGGACTAGATTTCAAACTCAAATAAGATGTTGGAGGGTCCATTGAAAATAGAAGCTTAAAGTATTAGGAAAGCCAACGATAATTGTATATTGAAAATCCACTGGCAGAGTTGAGGGATAGGAAAGAAAGTCCAAAGATGGATGCTCATAGGGTAATTATTTCTCATCAAATGCATTTATACGACGAGCAATCTATTGGATCATGGAGGAAAAAATTACTCGTGATAATCTTCCTCTTTTATGTATTCATTTCTTGTATATTATTTGCAGCCTTAAAGATAATAATCTCATACTCATGTTTGGTTAAACTTGCTTCACTTTCGTACAATCTCAGGGTTCCACTTGCTAATGGGGGTTCCCTGGTGATTGAACAAACTGAGGCTTTAGTCTCTATTGATGTGAATGGCGGTCATGGGATGTTTGGACAGGGAAACTCACAAGAAAAGGCAATTCTTGATGTAAACCTTGCAGCAGCTAGACAGGTGCTTTGGATACTAAACTCTTATTGCAAGTCTTCGTGTACATATTGCAAAATGAAATGTTTTCAGTTTTCTTTTGCCTATTCTTCATTACAGTTCTTGCGTAGTATCTTTTTTATCCAAAAGCAAAACAAACTTCTTATATAGTATCCTCAAAGAAAATGAAGAGGAAAGATGGGGTGCTTTGAAACGACTTTTTCTAATGCAGTTAAAACGCTTAAAGAACATGCAATTTCACCCAAGTTCTATCTACTTAAACATAGTATGACTATAGAGAAGGATAGAGAGTATAAAACACGATGTAAAGTTGGTTGGCTTGTATTCAATCCTTTGTTGACCATCAGGAGCTTCTGTATTCAAGATTCACGGTTTCGATTTTATCTAGAGATAGCACAAACCTTTGATGCTCGACTTGAATGCAAAGCAATGTCTCGTCATACATCAATAGGAAGCCACAAGGATCAGAATGGTATCTCTCCAATATAGAGCAAATAAAAGTACTAGAGAGTGAGACTGATATAGGAGTGGATGTAATGCTAGAGTTAATAAGCATATGATGTTTTTTCCATCTATAAGTTTGCTTTTCATCTAGATACTAGTTATTCTGAGTAGTTAGTCTCCATTTATGCAATCTTTATTTAGAGGCCAAAGTATGTTAGATGTCAAGGATAGTGGTTTTGGTCAAGACAAATTTATTCAAGATCGCTCTAGATTGGATTTTACCAAAGTACATGTTACACACCAGGACATGCCTCATGGGTCCTGCTCATAAGTATGACACTGTCAAGTAGATACAAGCTAAAATTATTTGGCATTCCTGTTATTGTTCACATGTAGTTCTCTTAACACGACTCATCTTTTCATCTGAGTTGTCATTAGCGTCTGGTCTGTTTAGTACTATAATAACAATTATTATCGTCTTCCTACTGTCGTCATCTTTGTGATCATCATCGTCATCATCTTTTTATCATCATCAGCACAGTAAGATAGTTTTGTTACTATGGTCATGCATATCTAAGCTTTATTCCCAGCTCTGATATCTTAGAGGCATAAGCATGGTTAGTCTAATAATATTTTTCTTTGTCCTGGTTCCTGAATCAACTACTGAAGTCATGGGTGATTATCTAGGCATAATAAAGGGAATGTGTTCTATTTTGGCAAAAGCTAATGCCATAGCTGTTCTTGGTACGTTTCAGATTGCTAGGGAGTTAAGACTTCGGGATATCGGCGGCATTATTGTGGTAGACTTCATTGATATGGCAGACGAATGTAAGTGATCTCTCTCTCTCTCTCTCTCTCTCTCATGCTCACTCAATCGTGCCCCCAATGATGTTTCTGATAGTCCATTCTTTATTTAAATTTAGCTCCATATGCTGAAACTAGCAGAACTTGATTTGCATTTTTTCCTGAATAAGTTAGCTCTAGGAATACCGTGTCTAGCTATAGTTTACTGCGTAGTATATTATAGTACATTAACCCATTGAAACTATTCAAGTCATATTAATGATTTAATTACTGAAAGATGCTTTTTGGTGAGGTGATATATTGAGAGGACAGTATAAAATTCTCCAGAGAAAAAAAATATTGATGTTGCCGCAGATGAAAGTACTCATTTATGTATGGGACTGAATACCAGATTAAAAACAAGCTAATTTTCAATTGCCGACTCAGTGCGCCTGTGTATTATCAGGAGTGAAGATTGGGTCATGTTTAAGGTGCATTCAGTCTGCTGTTTCTGTTGAAAGAGTAATAGTATTTTATTGTTAATGGCTCTTCTCATTGTTTCTTATTGAGAACAATTGCTTCCTTCAGCAAATAAAAGGCTAGTATATGAAGAAGTGAAGAAGGCTGTGGAGAGAGACCGTTCTTTGGTGAAAGTATCTGAATTGTCCAAGCATGGACTCATGGAAATAACCAGAAAGAGGGTAGGTGGCTCTCTTATGCTTGCAATTTTACTAACATGCTTTTGGAAAGAAGTGCTTTGAGTATCTTTGGTACGGTCCTCTTGGTCACGGGGTGATATTTATCATTTGGTTTTTGTGCGTTGCTATCCTACAACATCCATTAGTTGATCATCCAAACAAACGCCACACTTTTATGGTTGCATACGTTGTTGGGGTTCAGCGTCCACAAATTTGTCTTGCTGATGTGTGCATAACGTGGGCAGGTTCGACCTAGTGTCACTTTTATGATAAGTGAGCCATGTACTTCTTGTCATGCTACTGGGAGAGTAGAAGCTCTAGAGACTTCATTCTCAAAGATTGAGCAGGAAATTTGCCGTTTGCTGGTGAGTAACATATCATGCCTCATGTTCATTTCTATATACTTTTGAAGCATGATAAACTAGATATATGTTGTAAGACTGCTGCCTGGAAAAAGAAAAGGAACTTACCAAGTTAAGTGCTTCCAGGGCTTCGATATGTTTCAGGGATGGAACTATTTGAGTATATTCAACCCGTATCATGATTTGTGACTGCATCAGATTTTTGACTGGTGATCCTTGCATTTTGATTTTTATTGGTACAGGCTGCCGCGGAGCCAAAAGCTGATCCTGAGGACCCTAAGTCCTGGCCAAGACTTGTGCTAAGGGTTGACAATCACATGTGCAACTACTTGACCTCTGGAAAGAAGACCCGGCTTGCATTTTTGAGCAGTTCTCTTAAAGTTTGGATTCTTCTGAAGGTATGCCCTGTCTTTAAGTGTTCTTTCAACCATAATGCAATCCCGAGTCAAAGGTCGAGAAGATTGTCGTGGCATAACTTCTCTAAATTTCTTTTAGCTGGAACGATAAATCACATCTGCTTGGACTTCCATTAAAAGCAAGCACTTGTCATATGGTTCGCTGAGTAGTCGTTTTGGCAACGAAAAGTTGTCAATGAAATGGGGGAAAAGGAGAAGTTTGAAGATTAACGTACGCCTTTTATTGCTGTAGAGATTTAATGCTTTTACGACCATATCTTTTTCCTTTTATACACGTGGCCTTTAATTGTCTTGTTATGCTATAAAAGTACAAGAAACAATAATCTAACCCTTCAACATGATGTTGGCTACTTTGACATGGCCATATCTCTGTCTTTGATATTCATAATTTCAGTTTTATCCATGTATTCAAGATCGTTCACCTTTATCATCCAAAAAATAAATTCGCGGAGGCCTTTTGACTTTAATCACTACCAAAAAGTCACATTCTAAGGAGTGTGCGCGGAGTCTGTCATTAAGAGTGTCCAAATCATGCAAGGTCGGGTAGAAAATTCCGTGGGTCAACGTGATAACATCAATCCTAAGACTGCAAAAGAAACATTATGTCTGTCTTTTATGACACCTTGCCACATGTTAGATACAGATTCCATCTATTGTAGGTTGTGAACAGCGCACTTGCATCTCCCCAAAAATATTTGATATGATCATGGAAGCTTATGAAAGATACATGAAAAGAGTTTGCTGGTCATTATCTCTTCTTTCTTTCTTTCTTATTTTTTTAATAATTTTTACGCTAATCAAATGGCTCAGGTTGCTAGAGGTTTCACCCGGGGTGAATTTGAAGTGAAGCCATTCGGCAATGACAACAAGGTGAATAAGAATCAGCATCAGGCTACCATTCCGATTCTACGGTCAAAGGAAAGAAGAGCCAAAGATTCAGGGAAACAGGTGACTATAATTCCAGTGAAGAAATGGAAAACTCGTCGATAGCACTTGCCCGGAGAAATAATTATCTTATGCAGACAGAAGTCGAGCCTTCCCGGGTGCAAAGTGGCAGAGGAAAAAGATCTGCGATTAATTCATTCTTTCGGAGGATACTTTGTGCCGCAAGCCAATGCTTAGTGCAGCCAATGAGATCAACATATTGAATGTTCGAACTCATGGCCATAGACTATGATGCCGGATGTGGAATGAAGTGCGTTGGTTCATGGAATCGATACGGTGAAAAGGGTCGGAATGATAAGTTAAGAATGTACATATTCTGATTGGAAATTTTTTTAGCAATTTTCCTTGTCAGAGTATTGTATTTTTCACTGGTGCAAAAATAATGTTAATTACCAAAATTTATGAATGAGAATGGCTTCCCCCCACATCAATTTACATTTGTCATCATTGAAAAAAAAGGAGATTTACGTTTCTGGCTGAAAAATAGGAGAGATGAGTTCCTTTGATACAAAGAATCCAGTGCAAAATACAAATTCCAATTCTACAAGTACACCAAAAGAAAAAGAAGGGAGGAGATTGCACGATCAATGTCAATTATGAATTGTATTGAACAAAGTAATAGCTAAAACTGAGCAAAGAATTGGAGACATCCCCTTTTTATTCATTACAAAAAGCTAAGCTGACAGACATTAGCTCACGGTTAAAGAGATCTTCCTACGCCTGTCCCTCGGGCCTATGCAGCTATGCTAATCGGGGTTTAATGCCTATTACCTAGACCCCATTGTAAGGTACATTGGCACACTGCCAAGCGCCAATCGGCTTTTGAAAACACTAGTACGATATATGGTAGCCATTGCCAAAGAGAAAATCTAGGGATCACTCGGATGAACAAATGGGATTTTATCCAAGTTGCAAACTCGGCCCTCCTCGTGCAGCATATGAAAGAAGCAATTGGAAAGAATCCATCCAGAGCATACCGGACAGTATGAGCTGGCGAGTATATCAACTGACAAAAACCTGAGGATGCGAAAGATTGACTAAGACAACAGCACCCGAGCTCACGACAAATGGAAGATCCTTGAAAGAACCAACACTAGGACAACATAATTGAAGCTAAAACCTTTCAATCTTTAATGCTACCAACTTACTAATGTTAGGTTTTTCAAGATGAAGAAACAGAGATAAACCAAGAAAGCAAAACATTTCTGAGACTTTTGAAAGAAGTGGGATGGGGAATAGAAGAAGCTAATTTGAAATCAATAAAGCTGGGCGATTATCCGCTACCAAATAGATTGTTATCTTAAGCCCGACTGCCACACAGGTCTACTAGCATGCAATAACCATAGGAACACCAATTCTCTCGATCTAAAGTGGTAAGTGAGGATATGGAGATGGTACCTCTTATCTACACATAATGCAATAGAAGATCCGAGGAGGAATTCTTTAGTCTACAGCTCTGTCCAAGATGAACATCCCCAAAAACATACCTGCACCACCATTAACCCGAGACGATGAATATTTGCAAGCACAAAAGAAGAAAGGCATGCTCAATAAGGCATAGCGGTTTAATAAAAAAGACACCTGTATTCGCAATATTTGGACCACGCACACCGAGCTTTCCCATAGTCCCAGTAACAGTCATTGTCCCTCAGAGGTCCACGCTTAGCTGCCAAAATTTTTTTTAGTAAGTGGACATTCCTATGTGCAGCCTTGAGCGTGAACAGTAATTAATAAGAAATGCATTCAAAACTGGTCGAGGGAGAGAAAATACCCTTTGTAACAAATTTTGTTTTTGCTTCAGGATGGATATCATGCCACATCTGAAGCCAAACTTCCCTCATTAATACTGGGGACCTCACGATATTCCTGTGATTTGCTACACTAATATAGCGTCAATTTACTATAACTGAATTGCCCAGATAAGATGGCATATACAGTTGACAAAAAATGACTTGCACTGATTTAACGTACATATGTCATGCTTCAACTCTTATACTATATTTATGCATGAAATAGAATATTTCACTGACGAATGAATAAGATCATACTACAGCAGCAATGTACGTACTTTAAAATATTCCGAATAGAAAGTAAATCAAAGGCTAACCCCCCATGATTTAATGATTACATGAAACTCGACGGCATCTTATTTAGCTAGGTAACAGAAAACAGAGTGAATGAATCAGTGAGACCAAAATCCAAGTCTAAAGCTTTGAGAAGGATGATTTGCCAGTTGGGCCAGCCACTGTGCAAGGTGTAGGAACCTCTTTCATGAAGTTCATAACTTATCAATCCAGTGTCATCCAAACTTAACTAGAGCTCATCTATCTTCAAGGAAAGAGAAACATCAAAATTATCATAAAAAGTGGAATCTAATTGGTATGGGCATGTGCTCTACTTCAGCTGCAACTAAACTAAGTGTCCGTGTAATTTAAATCCCAATTTCTAAAGGAAAGGAATATTCTTTTTTCTACAGTGGTTCTTCTTAAAAACTATAATGATAAATTTACTAGAAATAATCATTAATATCATTTCAGTTTTTATTCATTATCATTTTCATGAAAAAGTACCAATTATACGTTCTTCAGGTGGTAGCTGGTGACCGGCCAATAACAAAGTACTAGTTGGTGCAGTGCGCTAGGCATTGAAAAACCCATTCTGAAGCCAGATGTCCTTAGTCAACTCATCTATCAGCCAAACTCAAAAGGTCATATCAGTGTGTGAATCACCTTTATCAAGCTCCCAGACTGCTGTTGTCCTTCCTGGAATGCTTTCACCATCTTCATAATAGGTTATGTATTTGACCCTAGGAGATCTTGTCATGTTTGGAACAATATCTTCATCATAATGATGCTCCACATTCAATTCCACTTGGACATCTGAACCATCATGCTCAGACTGCAAATTCAGAGAGGCACATAAAATTAGCTCTTTGGTAACTACTTTATCATGCTCTAGCATGTGAGGTATGAGAAACTCCAATGTATATTAGTCTAGCCAGGCTACACGATGACTATTCCTGTGAAATTCAACATCATGAGTGTAGATTGTTGAGTCCATGAAATATATCAAACTCCAGAAAAATGGACCACAAACTCAATATTTTACTTCAGTGCCCATCAGGTTCATGCTTACAGAATTTGGAACAATCCAATGCAATTGTAAGCAATGAATATCACTACCATCTGTCAAATTGTTCGATATTCCTTGTTCAAATAAATAATTAGGTTATCTTCATTCTAATCCTCAACATGCACCAAAAGTAGGATCATCTAATAAAATTACCAATTTCATATGGAAACTTGAAAACTACAAACGTGAATTTAGGCCTAATTCCCCAACAAATCTCAAACTTTAGGTACAGTCCAAAATCTGTTTTGAAACTCTTCCTTTGTCTAAAAAAAAACCCCAAACTTTAGATTCAGTCCCAAATCTGCCCCAAGCTTTTTTTTTGTTTAAAAAAAACCTCAACTGTATGTCCAATCCTAAATCTGCCCTTGTTAGCCCTCCGTCCAAAAATCGTCATTAGTCATCCCTAATTTCCTTAATTTTCACATCAAAGAACCGTTTTGTTTTGAGATAATTTTCTATGTCACCTTATTGATGTGGATTTGTTATGGACGTGGAAATGCCACGTCAAACAACTAATGACAATTTTACGACGGAGGGTTAATGAGGGCAGATTTGAGACTAATTGGAAGTTGGTGATTTTTTTAGACAAAAAAAGTTTCCCTAATATTCCTAATTTTCATATCAAAGAACAATTTTGTTTTAGAGATAATTTTCCACATCACCTTGCTGATGTGGATTTGTTACTGACGTGAAAATACCACGTCAAGCAACTAATGGCGATTTTTGGATGGAGAGTTAATGGGGCATATTAGAGACTAGATTGAAATTTGGTGAATTTTTTTAGATAAAAAAAGTTTGGGGCAGCTTTGGGACTAGAGTAAAAGTTGGTGATTTTTTTTAGACAAAAAAAAGTTTGAGGCAGATTTGGGACTGAACCTAAATTTTAAGATTTTTTTTAGACAAAAAGAAAAGTTCAAGGTAGAATTTTTTTTTTTAATTTTTTGTTCGAACGGGGCAGAATTGGGACTGGACCTGAAGTTGGGTTTTTTTAGACAAAAAAGTTCAGGGCAGAATTGGGACTATACCTAAAGTAGAGGGTTTTTTAAAGGCATTAGGCCCGTGGATTTATGTATGAAAGAAACTAAAAACAGAAATACACCAGTCACTGTCGCTGGTACCTGAGGTGCTCTTGTAATGTTTATTCTGTGACCAAGCCAATTCTTGCACGAAGACAGAGAATGGTATGATACCTGTGAATCGCTAGATCATTTGCATTAAAAAATGTTTTTTTTTTACTTGATAAAAACTAAGAAAAAGGCTTACCGTCTCATCACCACTTGTAGCTCCTGGATTCCCCTCGACCTGATTCCCTGACCTATTTAAATGGTAAAAAGTGCATCAAAAGCACAAATAAAAGCATTACTAATGAATTCAGGTGTAATAGAGTTGGGCACATCATGCGAATGATACAAATTATTATCCTAGATTTTGGATGTGACTGGTGTGTCAGCATACAATAGTGAAATGTCTCCAACACAGGAATACAAAAGGTATGGATGAAAATAGTGTTATAAGATCTAGTGTTGTACTCTAAGATTTGATTGGGAAAATCCTTAATCGCCCACAAATAACACTAGTTCAAATTAGGCCCTTCAAGGCTTCGTGTAAATCCCTGTTCTCATTTCGTGGTAATAGTTCTGCAACCTATAGAGGACATGCTAAACTTGGATATGATGTTTAGATCTAACTCAAGCGCTTATATTCTTTTTTAACAGCAAGTACTTATATCTTGACAAGTGTCTTCTGGTTAGACTAGGTGACTTTCTTCCAGAGTTATAGATCTATGAGAAGTGAACTTTCTATCAAGCATCAGAATTTATACTGTTAGCAGGGGTCAGGATAAAATTTGAAAGGAAAACCAACAGAAGATTCCTGTGAGAATTGGAACACAGCCACTAGATGCTCTTGAGTAGAATCATCACTAGTCAGAACAGTAACACTCACCTTGACAGCAACGATCCTTCAAATTCATAAATGACATCAGTGATGATCCAGTTATCAGGGTAAGGTTTTCCACTTGGTGCAAAATAGTAACCAACCTGAGTACCATTATCAAGATATGTGTTGGCACAAAATCCAAATTAGTATATTAGGAAGCCAATTAACCAAATAAAAATTGTCGGCATGTATGAAACCCATAAACACTGTTTAATCCAATGCATCATAAATCCTTATGTTGAGAATGCTTCATACCTCAGTCTTGGAATCTATCCCATAGATACAAAAGACATTCTTTATAGGTGGCCTCTCCCAAGGTGTAAATGGATTTAAAACAGGATCACCATGATATGACCTGAGACAGCGAGCGAGCATCTGAAATTTTATCTAAGGGACAGAAAAATTATAGAAGTTGTTCAGTCACTAAACTTTTAACAAAGCAACCAGTTAAGAGATTCATTTTCAACCTAAAGTTTTTATGTTGGTTATGATGAACCGTATCCCACAATAGATCAATAAAGCGATAGCTAAGAAGTCCATATGCACTTTCAGGGGAATGAAAACAACCCAGAAAGGTAGAACATGAAGGCTGAAGCAACTAATTAACAAATTTATGGCGTGGAAGTTGCATGCTCTTACGTCGAAGTTGAGTCTCTGTCAAGGATCACAACAAGACCAGGGGTTGTATAGGGCAAGCATCGTATGTCAGGATAGCAATGTACAACCTATACAGAAGCTGCAATGATTGAATGTATAGTGGCATTTACACCTTGAAAGGCAAAAAGTCTTCTCAAAGTGGAAAGGGCATTCCTCTGAGTACACTAAGGAACATTTCAGGTTCTAGAATATAACATGGGACGACCAAGATACTGACTGCATACATGACTACGAAGCATTTGAAGGGCAACCTTGAGAAAGTAATGTTATAAGGTGAGCAACAAGACAAAGGAACATAAAGGTTGTTGCTTCTAAATTTAATCATAAAGGGGATATGTATATATTGGAATAGATCGAGGGAACTCAGTCACTTTTATTATATTAAAGCCACAATAGAATGTTTGTTTACACTTAAGCAAAAGTAAAAACTACTTTTTTTGTTTTCTCTCCAAATTCCAAAATATTATTCAAATCTCAGAAAATTATGAAAAAATTATATACGAATTACGTGTCGACATTCAAGTGTTATGAAAATTTCATAAGTTTCATTTTTAAAAAAGAAGTGCATAAGTCACAAGATTTAAATTAAGCAAAAAGCAAAAGGTAAATGTCAATTAGATAGGAGTGTGGCAGATGCATAAACATGTCAAACTTTTCTTTCAATGAATCTAACATAAACGAAAATTTATCCTCGTTCAGTCCAAAAATTAGTCTTCATTGGAGAATAATAGGATATTTACTTTTGCAATTGGTGCAAAAGTCTCTTGCTATCTGGATCATAATCCTCAATTGCTTTGAAGAAGGTCCCATCTGATATTTCCCTGGCTGAAAAGGATAGCTGAGTAGGAAGGCTACATTCCATATTTGACAAATTGACATCGGCAATGTCTGAAACTGATGGGTAGGCATCAACTCCTGCCAAAGAAGAAAAAAAGCATAAGAGCCTGTGCATTTTCACCATACCATTAAAACGAGACTTTCAGCTCGTACCACGGTTGGAGGGAATTTCAATGTTTATTATATTTGTCGGCCATCCAGAATAGTTTGATCGATATTCTTGTTCATCACATTGATAGACATGATGACCTCTGCTGCTTCCCATAGAAAAATGCTTCCAGTATACCTTATCCGTCTGACAATACTTTGAAAATGGCATCATCCACAGAGAAGAAGCAAATGAATTGAACAACAATCTGGCCGTCCCCTGATGCCTTGCACGAGAATGACATAATAAAAATTTAAGATCTATAACAAAAGCTAACACGATACAAATACATCCAATTGTTCTTGTTTTAAGTTTAGTAAAGCATATGAGCAACTTTGTAAAATAAGATGACACGATATATCTTATAGACATTTCAATTTTGGAAGGTTTAAGAAGCACGGAAATTAATAAGAACTACCAATGCAATACAAGCATTATCATGACTTAAAAATTCCTATTTAAACTTCATGAATTATTACAAGATAATTGGATTAGATTCAACACATATGCATTAGCATATGACCACAAAGTAAAAAGAACCAGAGAAGGGCAAGGGCTGTATCTACCTAAGATGTCATGATACAAAGTGCAGAGAAAATGAATGAGAAGCAACAGGGTTCTTTTTGAGAAGTAAAAATCCAAATCATGAAGCACTCTACAATTGACGGGAACAAAGATCTAATCTACAGACATGTAGAAAAGAACATCTGGGAACTCAAATAAATATGAGAATATTTCTGTTAAACCTGCATCACGGAAAGGAATCAATGCTTAATGACCTCGCATTCTATCATTATAGGCTGAACCAAATTAAAAAGGTGTCAAACACACAATAATTAGGACAGAGAGAAGCATATAAAGAAAAAGCTAGCAGGAACTTTTATATGAACACAGAATCACGTAGTTTGTATAACAGTCCTGCCGACTTAAAGAAAAATGAAGGCTGACCTCAGAAATAGGAAGACCGAATGTATATCCAGAAAGTGTTGCCTCAATTGTCTGAGTTGATCCAAGAAGCGGAGCCCCTGCAATGGAGCACAAAAGAAAGCCAAAGATGAATTCTTCTCTGCTTTCAGACTGCTATTTAGACTGATAATTAGCTTTCTGTAAGTTGACCATACCGACAGCGAAATAGGCATGTATGTGTTCATCAAGCCACTGAAGATACTGTTTTGGAGCAATTTCTAGCTTTAACCATTCCAGGAAGTAGCGGAAAACATTATTACCCAAGGAATGTGCAAAAACTAATGAGGGACCTCCACGAAGTTTTAGTGCAGTCTCAAACGTCAGCCTGTCACAGCAACAAAACATTATTTAAGGCATTCTTATGCCTGTAGGTATCTGTCTAGCGTAACCATAGCTGTGCTGGATGTGCCATTGTCCATGTGTTTGACAACCCATTTTAAATAGGCAACGACTCAAAGTGGGGTAAAGCAGCATGATAGAAACAGCTCTGAGCTGTGCAGTTGTGGAGGTGCTGCTGCGACACATTTGAAGAAAACAAAGCAAAAGCAGCAACACCCTTTGCAAAAGCTGTAGCAGCTGTGCAACACCTATACTAAATGCCATCCAAGAGCATTTCTTCCTTGTTGTATTTGTATTTAAAACAGCATTTATACATAATAGCATTGGAGTAATTTAGTATTTACCTAAAAAGAAAAAGGAAAACGAAGAGTTTGCCAAAGCTAGTCAAAATAGTCTTTCGTGATATCATTATAACTGTACATACTTCAGCTTGTGAAAGTAGAGATCTCTCTCCTCAAGCATCGATGGTGACAATCTCCAATCATATGGAACAGCAATGATAGCATTCGCCTCAATACCAAATTCAATGCACCACTTTACCCAGTCCTTCCATACCGACGAAAGAGGACCTATAGAAAAAAAAAAACTTTCACCAAAGCATTCTTTACTACCAAAAGCACGCAACTAACATAATGAGAAAGTAAATAGGCACAAGGATAAGGCATGTTGCCAAAGCACGAAACGAAAGGTCCAGGAAAGCACCTGTGATATAACCAGGATCAAGTTCTGTAATTGCTGAAAGACCACTATCCGGCCGTGATTTACATTCAGGATGATCTGTTTGATTATAAGGGTCTAGAAGCATGCATTTAAGCCAACAGTTTACAGCAGAAAGAAGCTGCAAAAAATGTGTCCAATTAACTTTCAGTTTACCAGCCTTTCCGCACTAGCATATGGAGAATATCCAAATTATAAGGGTTAAGAGGTCAAGAACTTCGGTACAGGATTTAGTTTTGTGTCCAACCATAAATTCATGACGGAACAGCACCAAGCAAGAACATTAGAATAAACTAACGTATAAATTTAAGAGAACAGGTGTCAGAAAAATAGAATTGCCCAATGCCACTCACACACGACCAAGTTTGACAAAGAGCTCTGAGTCAGTCAACACTAAGCTTGGACTATAACTATGAATGTGCATATTGATCTTAGAGCTAATCGATTTACATTGATCCTAGAGGAGAAAAGAGACGGATTTCATAAGGAAAGAGAGGAAGCATCACAATCCAACTGGATAAAGCCCTAACATGAAACTCATTGCAAAGATTCTTTTAACCTGATAACTATGCAGGATCCACAAAGCATTACACCAAGCCTCATGTTAGCTGCTTGGAATATCCTTGGATGCTCATCGCAGCAATTTGCGAATGACTGCATGGATGAGGGGGAAAAGAGGCACAGACAGGGAAGCAAATTTGGCTAGCTTGGCAGGTGACTGAACAGAGTTTGTTAGTCTATGAAGCAAAGAAGACAAGACATCACCCATCAATCAGATGAGTAATGACATCTATTGTTCTCGTTCCAATCACTCCTAAATTGTGTCCACTGCTTTCTCTTCTGCTTCCAATGCCTATCAATCCACGGAACACGATTCACAGGTTTTTCTAAAGAATGCCGTCACGTACTGAACAAAACACGAGTGCTCGATTGGCGCATAATAGAAGCCGAACCTCGCTCATTCCGGCTCTGCCGACTCTAACAAGGAGCAAGAGATCAATAGTCTAAGCCAATAAGACAGTCGTCCCAGCCAAACTTGTCACAACAACACCGACACGCACTAAAACAATACTAGGAAACCCTGAGCGAAGGAACAATCAACGAACGGATAGAGCGACACCAAAACGTCGAAAGTTTACACACTCAGAACAAAAACGCTTGAAGTCAGCACATGCACACAAAAAACTCACGAAACAACGAAACTACAGCAGCAGAATCCGAGCACACGTGACCTTGGTGGTGTCGAGCCAGACCAAGTCGAGGGGGTTGAAATCGAGCGGCGAGTAAGGGCAGTCGAGGATGGACCAGGCCCGGAGCTGAGCGGAGGCGAACCCCGGGATGATGATCCCGGAGAGCCTCTGCCTCTGCTTCGACCGTATCTCCTCCTCCTCCTCCGTCGACGCGCCCGCGGCGGCGGCGACGACCATCGCCAGCAGCAGGACCGAGGCGAGGAAGCGGACCCGAGCCGCCGCTCCCGCTCTCATCCCCTCGCCTTCCGAAGCCGAACCGCGCCGCCGGAGATCGTGGGCGGAGGCCGAGGTTGCTCCCGCTCTCCGCTCGCCGCCGCCGCCGCCGGAGAGAGGGAGTTGGGGGGGAGAGGAGTCGTCGGAGTTGGAGCGGTTGGTTGGTTTTCACTGAGAATTACTGGCAGGCGCGGCTTTACTTTTGACTCCTACCCGAGTTTTCATTTTTTTCAGTTCGCCGACGCTTCAGATCGGCGAGTTTCCGGTTCGAAAGCTTGGTGCCTTTTCGGTTTTGTGACGTAAGCAAACGACGCCGTTATACGTAGATCTTCTTTTTGCGATGATGGCACAAATGGTCCCCGAAGTTCGGGTTCCTTTGAATTTTGGTCCGATGTGTAATGACATCTCATGTACTTTTAATTTGTTCAATATCGTTCTTGAACTTTGGCCGACATTAATTTGTTCGATATGGTTCTTGAGTTATTGGTAAATATGTAATTTAGTCCTTAAAATATATGAAAATGACACATACGGAAGGGCTACATTGAATATTTATCAATAGTTTAGGGACTATATTGAGCCAAAGTTGAAAGATCACGTCACACAAATTAAAAGTTCAAAAACGATATTGCATATTAGACAAAGTCGGGGGACTATATTTCGTATCAAAACGAAGATGAAGGCAACTAGGACCATAACGAAGCAACTTCTCAATTTGATTAGTAAAACTCTCCAATAGAAAAGTAAGAAGCTATAAATAATTATTAGTAATTATGCCACACTCATTTGCATATAAGAAGTAACTATGAGTACTTTTTCAGGACCGAAAAAAGATTGGCTCGACTCGTCTCCACTCAATCCCGCCTTTAAGTGTGATCGGAGAATCCTCAAACGATCTTTGTGCGCGATAGGCGTCGCACTCGTCCGTCATCACGAGAGATGGAGCCAACAACCTAGAGGAGGAGAGCACCGGTGCTCCCCTCGAAAGGGCACACCTAACTCGAATCTCACTGCTTCGACGACGGCGGACCGCGACGACGAAAATATGAGCATCATAGTTAAGGAAGAGAGGGGTTAACAGTGCATTGACACCGGTCTCGTTTGGTTCTTTTAAATGTGCCTAAATCTGCTCTCATTTCCTTGATTGCTCTTTTGAATAGTTGCCCACTTTGGACAGAACTAGTCGATGGACCTCCTCCTCTGACTTCTCTGTTATGTCAGCTATGTAAGTGTTAGAATATTTAAGTGTTAAGTACGCCTTCATCTAACAACTTAAAATTTTTAAAATTGTTAACGGTGGTCCCATAAAATCATTCGGTAAGCACGTTACGAAATCTCGTGATCGTCTGTTCTTTCGAGTGTAGCTTCTCTTCATGGGTACGGGTCGGAAGAGAGGTCTGCTGCTATGCTATGTGTTATTGGTCGAGTTCCTGGAAATTGGATTACTGAACTGCACTGGATCAAGCAGTCTGCTAAAGATGCGATAGAATAAGGTCGTCTGAACTATGGATGTGGCTTTTGCAGAGGCTTGAGCCTTTCCTCTCAGTTTGATGAAGAAATGAACTCAAATTACCCATTTGTCACGTGAAGGCAAGTACAATTCTTTCTTCTTCTCTCTGCAAGATGTAAGCACGACCTAGTAATAAGGAAGAAAGAATATCAAAGTCGGCATCACCAAGACCTAAGTTGAGTATGAAGGCCAACGTTGGTACCTATGAGCAAAAGGACAAAGGATATGAGCCTTATTTAAACAGCACAATCAGTCAAAAAGACAGAAGACCTCGATTGTTTAGCGACAAGACCAATGCTTTGAAAAGAATGGCACAGCATGACAAATGAGTAGTCCCAAAAAAAGCATCCTCTGGTTCATCTTTTATAAAGACAGTGTAAAGATGTCTAACTCTTTTAGCCATCCATTGACAAGGATCACAATGGAGTCTTCGTCCAGGTTCCTATTCAGAGATCACCAAGACACGGACAATTCCACGCTCTCCGACGTGAGCACCAGCATCTCTTCAAGCGCACACTGCGACGACGACGACAGCGACGATCAGCTGCAGTCCATGACTGCCAAGGTACGCATGCATCTCTGATCTCGTGGCAAAACATTATGGGTTGTTTGATACTGTATGTAGGTTATATGTTTGAATGATTTTTCTTGATCTTAATTTTTCTTCGATGCTAGGGTATAAAACATCTCCACTCGGAGCTTATCGAGCTAAAGGCGGCATCCGATGAGGAGTTTCACCAGAACATCTATTCTAATTATTCAACCTTTGTTAGGTAATTTGTTTTCGACTATCTTGCCTGGATGTACTCAACCAAAGAAGCTTTAACAAAGTTCATTTAATTAATCTAGAGTACTAACTTTCTTTCTTTTGTATGTATACATGAGATACCATACGCATGAGATATGCTCTTAAGATAATTCTTGATTATGATCATTCATTATTTCGAGCCTTGTAATCGCAATTGTAGTCGTGCTTAATGTAAAATGTTTTCATTGCGCATGTTGAGAACATGGAATCATCACTTCGCGGATGTAATGTTATTTCGACAAGGTTTGATCTCTTATATCCGTCGTGAACGTTAAATCTACGTTACTTTCTGTACCATCAGATATGCCATTTGAGAGTTGAAAGATTGCCTCAAATTCAAATTACATAAAGACTTAAACACAAAAAAAGAACCTTAAAAATAACAAGTTACAATAATTGTGGTATCGACTCTTATTCTCATGTAATCGTGGGACAATTAATTAGCTTTGTCTATTGTGCAGGGTATTTGAGGAAGTCGAAGGGATAGAGAGGGAACTGGTTCAATTAAAAGATCATGCTTCAAATCAAAAGAGACTTGTGGAGGAGTTCATGGATGGGTTGGATCTAGAAATGGCAATAGAAGACGCAATGGAGCCAATCCCCATTGAACATGAAGCCGAGGAATCGATCCTATCGAACAATCTACAGGCTCACGTCATCGATGTCCTAGAGACTCTTGACATTCTCTTGATGGAGAATAGAGTCGATGAAGCTGTCGACATTCTCGAATTAGAGGACAGGAATTTCGCGAAGTTGCACGCCCAAGTAAGCTCTTCACCGAACATTGTACACTCTTATAAGTCTATGATCTCTGAGAGGAAAGTCAAGCTCGTGCTTCAGCTAACACAATTGGCTCAGAATCAAAGAAAAACTGCGCCGGAACTTCACAAGGCATTAATTGGTCTTCGAAGACTTGGCAACAGCAATCTTGCAATCCAGTTGTCGCTTCAATATCACCACTCGCGTATTGCGGCTGGAATGCGCAATCTACGACAATCGAAATCGTTGTTGAATGAAGTATACATACGAGAACTCTCGAAGCTTGCCTTCTCTTTGATCTCTCAAGCGGCAAGGAGCTTTGCGATGTTGCAAGGAGACGTATCGGGATACGGTCTCGAATTCATCCGATGGGCACATCAAGAAGTCGAAGCTTTCGTCGCTTATTTTGATGAGTACATAAAGTCAGCTTCCGAAATAAGCGGCGGCCTGTCCATCGCAGTACAATCGATGCAATTCGCTTTATCCTATTGCTCTTTGCTAGAGATGGATCAACAGTTAGTATTGAGGCCATACTTGATTGAGCAAATACAACCTCACATGGAGGAGGTTTTAGCAATTCATGTAGATCATTTCAAGAAAGTGGTGGACATAATTACGGCTACTGATACTTGGATTCTTGGTAAGTACCTCGTTTCGGGGATTTTGGCCAAAGGATATTCGTCGATGGAAGTGGGTCATTTGCCTGAATATTGTTTTCTCACGAACAGCGGTCGTAAATTCATAACATTACTACAGGTATGATTATTTTGGTTAATTACTCTATGCTTATTTCTCAGTGATCAGTAATACTACTATGTTGTGATTTTTGTATTCAGAAAATCGACTTTATTTGGTTGCTCATAATTTAATCTGCATTCTAAATGATGGAAAAGTGCACTGGCAAATTATAAAGTAATCTAGCCATTATAATGTTCTTATTGAACTTAGGTTGATCCATATGACATTTAGTGTTAGATTGATGTACCTTCTGATCATGGTAATAGTCTATATCCTGTACTAATTACGATGTTTTTGTTTTCTCTTCAAGGCTGTTGCAGAAGAACTTTCACCTTTAGTTGCAGCTCAGATGGAAAATTCAATCATTAGAGGACTCACAGATCTATTCATACACTATACTGTAATGCTCGAAAAACTTGTGATTGGCGAAACAATTTGTCTAAAAAAAGAGAAAGATTGCCCAAGCTCCGTCGAGATATTGACTGGACAAGTATCTGCTTTGGCGAGTCTATCAACTTTGGAAGGCCTTTTCTCCAGAATACTCAGAAGCAGTTTCCGAAACGATGGCAAGATAACTCGTCGAAGCGAAGGTGATGAGTACGATGCGTGTTTATCATCTACTGAAGAGGCATATAACCGGCTTCGAGCCTGTTTTTGTCGGGTGTTTATATCTAGAGTCGCATCTTGGCAAAGCAATGAGCAAACTATTTCAGAAATCGATGCCCGAGAAGAGAATCATTCCATCGATGATATGATGCCTTCACTTTCGTTTCAGGTATACCACCCTTTTGCCTTCTAGGGTTATTTTGTCAATCAATATCTATCCTATATGTAAATCTTTTTAATTTGCTCGAAGTTTACTAACCTGCATTTTATCATTTGACAAAGCCGTTTTAGTTCAAAAGGTTTCGGAGATAGTTATGATTATCGTCAATTGGACAGGTTTAATGTTCATCATCTTACTTTGAATCCCCAGATGCTGTTCTTGGAGCTTAGGGAAATAGAAAAACTTGCTCAGGAAGATACATTCGAGCATAGTTGGGTAATGGAGCTTTTGAGGGAGTTGACAGAAGCGATATTTTCTTCGATGTCGAATGAAGAAACGAACTCGGACTTTGACGATGACAATGCAACGATCCGATATCCAAAAAGTTTGCCGCAGGTATGCTTGTTCCTCCTTTTGAGATCCCTTATTAGTAAAAGTCGATCCCATTTCCTATTTGTGATGTCCGGTATGATCGACAGAGCAAGAAAATAACATGTATTTATGTAAAGTGAACATATAAATTGATCAAATTGAAAAGCTTGAATTGGTCGTTGTACAATAGGTTTAGGACTTTTTGGACAATTATCAACCAATAAAACTATTGGTAAAAAAGGTTACCGATCACCTGATTTTCCAATAAGTTGTTGGTAACTTACCGACATTTTTATAAAATTACCAACTTTTTTTTCGCGGCCTACAATTTATGAGCGATTTTCATCTTTTACTAATTTTTATTTGTCTCTTTTTAACGCCTTACATTTAACAATTTCATGTAGGAATATGGTAGCTCTTAGGGAGAACATACAGATTTGTTCGGCTTTTCATACTAGAAGCTTCGCATGAGCGTTCACCAACAGTCACTTGTCTCTACTATCATGAGTTATTCTCATCTCTAATACTAACTCTGTTTTGGTACCATCGTAATCTGCTTGAAGCAGCTATTTATCTTGGACGCGCAATTTATAGCCGAAATAGCAACACGCAGTGGATGCTTTTCTCAGAATCCCTCGGATCTGATAGATCTCTTGACGTCTGCACATCTCTCAGCTGGGTTGGATCCTCAAAGGTGATGCTCGATCACGAGATCAATTGGCACTAATTAAAAGTGACATCGGCAAAGTTGTTGATTTCATGTTAAGCTATACATTAAGCCATCCATCAGGAGGGCATGTGTCTTAGTTATCATTAGTTCGTTCATTTTTATTCCATTGTTTTCTTTTAAATAGGTATCCGACCGACAATTCTTGGGCCATCACGGCTGCTGGTAAAGCAGTTGAAAAGCTAATGGAGATGGAGAAAAATGATGATTTGATGAGACAATGCGAGGATGCTGTAGAGGAGGGTTATGATCACCTTCCCGAAAACCAATTAACGAACAAGAGCAGCCCCGGACTCGATGACTCTACATGCATCACAGCAGATGACAGTTCAATGTTGGAAGAAAGTTTGAGCGTCGGAGATGCCTCGGAAGTTCCAATTAGTGCTCCAACTAATAAGTTGGAAGCAGACGCAGACCAGCTTAATGAGTGCGCTCCTTTAGGCGAGGAGCGTGCATCGGGTAATGAGGAATCTAATGGGTTGACTCATGAAGTATTGAGCTCTGGGAAAGCTATGAACACTAAGGATCTCGAGGGTATGGACGATGATAGCTTAAGCCACGTCAGCTTTTCGAGGTAGAGACCTCTGATCAACATGACGGGCTTGATGAGAAGGAAGAGATCAACTAGAGAGATGATGTATCCCCAGGATCCGGACCATTGGAGCAATGATATAACAGGAGAATGAATTTGCATATATGCTGAATTTGTTGAAGTAGAGATGGATCTAAATTCACTCCCATGCATATATATGTTTGAAATTTGTCATACCTTGTATCATTAAACCGAGAAGATACATAAGAGCAGAAAATCAATAAAAACTCCGATGAACTTCGTGGGGATCTGAATTGAGTTATTGGTTTTTCTTTTGTCCAAAAAATTGGTCATGTAATGCATACTGATTCCATGATTGTGCATGGAACGTAAGCCTCTTGGCAAAAGGTAATGTAAAACAACTTACTGTCACCACCGCCCGTAGCGGCTACGTTGGTTCGCGCTCTCTGCCCCTCACGAAGGGTGGGGAGTTCGAATCCCAGCGTAGTCGTTAGGGATTCTTAAGTGTGGCGCCGTGGTGGTGGGTCCTGCGCTAGCGTCACCCCGGGTTTACGTCGCCGGCTGTCGGCTGTACGGCGGTTCCCGGGTCATAAAAAAAAAAAAAAAACAGCTTACTGTCATCCATGACCTCTTTTTCTTCCCTTAAGGTATCCATTGTGATGACTTATCCGTCTATTAATCCTCCATAACCCTTAATTTTCAAGATTCAAATGTCTCTAGGGGATTTCATGTACTTTTGCCGCTTGTCCGAGGTTTCATACTGCCGGTAACAGAAGATGAGTGTACAATCATGTGTTAAAAATTAACGAGAATCTCAGTTTTTATGAGTTTCGGCGCAACTTCATCATTGACAAACATGATAATCATAGGGGAATAAAGAGGATAATGTCCGTCAACTATATGCAATAAAGTTTACAATGTCTCGATCTTATAAATCATTATGTGTATGACATTTTATCGTGTTTTCATTCGACGGTCATGGCCTTGTGATTAGCTGAATTCGCAGGCAAAGCTTCCTTATCTTTATCAAAGGTTACTTCCTCGTTGTAGACGAAAAACTTGGCCACGACAAGGAATACCAAAAAATTGACTAACGTGAGGACCGCCAAGAATGCGTAGTGGTAGTCGAGGTGAGAGATGTTAAGGTTGTCCAAGATCCAACCCTTGTGGCCGTGTTCCTTGGTGATTCAAGAGACCGTCTTGAGAATAAAACTACTTAGGAAGTTCCCGATGCCTAAACTACTAGTGCCGTAAGATGTTCCTAGACTTTTCATGCCTTCAGGTGCTTGGTCGTAGAAGAACTCGATCTTCGCCACTTCGACGAAGGTGTCGGCGACTCCCATGAGGATGAATTGCGGCAGGAGGATGAAGATGGTGAGAGGGACTGTTTGTAGCTCACCGTAAATGCCATTCTCTCTGGCGACGCTCAGCCTCCGCCTCTCGGCGAGACAAGCTGTGATCATTATGATTATGTGGAGGAAGAGGCCTACCCCCATTCTCTGCAGCAGTGTGATGCCTCTAGGGTTCTTGCTATAGCGCCTGATGGCAGGGACGATGACGAAGAACTGGCCATAGATGACGAGGCTTATGAGCATGAAGATTGTGACAAACGCGGTGAGGCTAGCGGGAGGGATGTCGAAGTGGGGGCCCAGGCTTCGGTCCAGGGTCATGCCCTGCTTGATGAAGAGTGTTAGCATCTGCGCATACATGGTGTTTGGTATGAACGTTACCGCTAGGATCGGGAGCATTTTGACCATCTGCTTGGTTTCCTCTACTTGGGTCACTGGACATAGCATCCACAGCGAGCTCGAATCAATCTTCGCCGCAGCTTTGTCAAGAAATCTACAGAAGTGACATGAAACTGTCCTGTTTAATTTCGTGGAAACTATGTAATGACATACCATAGAGTTAGGGGCGTGTAACCTCAAAGAAGTAGAGTGATCAATCCGGAATTTCTTCGATCCACGTATTCTTCGAGGCTCAATTCATGAAGCTCCTTTGTTTCACTTGGAACAGGCAACTTCCGCTTCCTGATCTACGCCACCAACACTTGAGCAATCCTTGTGAATGGGCTTCCTGAGGGCACTTTGTGCCTATAAAATGGAGTGCCCGCCAAGAACACTAGGACTGATAATGCAAGACCTAGCGTGGGAAGGCCGTACCCCAATCCCCAACCCACGTTGTCTTGTACGTAGATCAAGACTGTGGTTGCGAGCAGTGTCCCAAAGAAGATGCTGAACATCCACCAGTTGAAGAATGAGAGCTTTTGGGCCCTCTCTCTGGGCATCGAACTGGTCTGCGCCCATGGTCGAGATGTTGGGCTTGGTCCCGCCCGTCCTGGCCGCGATTATGTAGAGGGCGAAGTAGAAGATGCCTATCTGGAGGGACAAGGCATATTTGTTGCACTCCTCTTCTTTGATCCCTGGACCGCACGATGGAGGCCTCAGCGACACACACCAACACTGAGCGTTAGGAGGGACATGCCCTGCACACTTTCTAATCGTGTGTTACGGATTGAATTTGTATTGTGTACCTACATAAATGAATCAGAATGCATCCGCAATACCATGAGATAAATGACGGACGCAAAAAATGAAAGTCCAGTAACATCCGAGATATGCATCGGCAATGTAAGCGCCGAGGATGGGCATCATCCAAACCGTCCCGACCCAGTTCGTGATGCTGTTCGAGAATGTCACAGTGCCTTCGTGGAGCTTCTTCGTCAAGTACACCACTAGGTTCGCTGCAATCCCATAGAATGCCATTCTCTCAAATACCTCGTATCCTACATACACAACGCCAGAATGAATTAACGTGGATCAAATCATAGACTACTTTCTCTTTCTCCCACCTGGTAACGGAATTGCGTACGTTTGAGGACTCAGTAAACAAGAATTACAGAAGCAAAATTTGAGTATGACAGGAAAAGTTAACTCTCTCTTTTCTGCCCAAAATGTGAAATGCCAGAATGAACTACTTATCTAGCAGCTTTGGCAAATTTATGTCGAAGCAAAAACTTATGAACTCGAAACATGACTATGTTCCGATAACCAAGCCTTGGCTTCATATAGAAAGGCCGCGCCACCTGCTTTGCCCTTACCGACGATGAAGGAACAAGCTTTCCATCGACCGGTCTTGGATCTTAGGATGGGTCTTCCTTTGAGGTCCACAGTGCCATCTTGTGTGTTATCATCCTTGTCTGCACTCCCTTTCTCTTCGACCTTTCCGGTCATTGTGTTTTGAAGGGAAAGAGAAGAAGAGCAACCTAGAGTTTCCTCTATAAATTGGGTCTATTCAACTTGTTATGCCCTTTATAAGGTTTGCTAATCATGGTCGACTAACTAATTACTCTTTCAATTTCATAATTTTTTTTGAATAGATCCTAACTCTTAACTCTTACAGGAGCGAAAAGTATATTTACTAAGTTTCTTAGGGTTCCTCAAGGCCAACTAATCGGTTTTTACTTTTTACCCTATTCAGGCGTAAGTTGACACTGATTACTTAACGATACTATATCGATCTTTCAATATGAGACTCGCCATAGGATTGATGAAATTACACATAGTGTTATTTCAGAATTTTGTAAAGGAAAAAAATATTTTTTCTCTTGAAATGTGAGTAGCTTCTATCTCTCTCTCTCTCTTTTGTTGTTGTATTAATCGTTTTGGTATATCCACCTTGGCGAATTCGCCGCCGAAGAGTCGACCAAGGTCTTTCTCAATGACATCGGAGTCATGAAAGAAGCTAGGAATGA
Source organism: Syzygium oleosum (assembly GCF_021117445.2). Lineage (NCBI taxonomy): Eukaryota > Viridiplantae > Streptophyta > Magnoliopsida > Myrtales > Myrtaceae > Syzygium > Syzygium oleosum. Next base: position 2,886,216 of record NW_026607521.1, on the reverse strand, counting down.
GCGACAAACATTAGGTCGCATTTTTCCAACTAATTAGCCCTTGTTTTATTAGCAAACCGCGACCCTTAATGGGGAAAGACCAATGGAAGTTCGACAGATGTCCATCTGCGTGTCTCTAGTGAATATAAACATAAATTAAGAGTTTTATTAGGCTGTTCTAGTCTTTTAATAAAGAGACTCATTGTCTACATCGTTCCTTTTGCCAGAAGAACATAGTTAAGGTTGTTTCCCCACGACAGATTATTGAATGTTGGTCTTGGATTTGAGTCAAGCTTTCCCAGCTTCTATCCATTTGAACGAGTCCTTTCTAAATGACGAAATTGATGTTTAGCACTTTAGCTTCAGACATGGAGAAGAGACAGCCTCAAAGCGACCTGCCTGAGTACTTAAAGTTTTTTGGGTAAAACCTGCCTAATCTTAAAAAAAGATAACTCAAATTAGGTCAGTTATTGGTGATTCACGCCATAGACACAATAAGCATCACATCAACGAACCACAAGATGGGATTCACATGAACATCGTGTGAAGGGCAGGTTTGATTCTATAAAAAGATGAAACGTTTCTAGATCACAATGCCATTTTCTTCTTATCAATTGTGATCTCCGAACCGGGTCGGTATAACTATTTCTTAAGATGTGATCATGAGTGGTACGAAGAACCGTGAAAATGACGAGATTGGTATTACTTTGGATCGTCCATGGTTATCTCACCTAGGTATATATTGATGCAATCAATTTGGACACCATCGTTAGGCGTATAATCATGGTTTAGTGAAAACTGTTCGATATGCAGGTTCGCGAGTCGCGTCGTAGAGGGTTATCTTTAGAATCCTATTTGGTTAGCGTGGTTCGATGTTTGCGCGGGTCAGTATTGATGGGCTAGTGAATGCTATTAGCACTCTAACGTGCAAGTAAAATGGGACAGTTTTTGTAACTTCACACTTCAGTGAAAAGGACACATTCGAAAATGCCATAATAGTCCCACGAGGGAATTGCTATTCTAGGGTTGGTTTAATCCCAATCTATGTTGCGAATTGTTGGCACCACAATTATGGCTATTCCATTTAATCATATATTTCATAAGAAAATTAGGGATCAACCTTGACCCCTGATAAAAAATATCATTTACATTTAGGATCAATATTTCATTTCTTTGCATGTAAGATTGGGAAAATCGTCCAAAAAATCATGAACCTATTGTACGAGGCCAATTCAGTGCTAAACCTTTTAATTGTGTCAATTTAATCCTAAACCTTTTGACAATTTGCCGCTGTAGTCATTCCGACCAAATATCCAAACAATAGGTTTAGAACTAAATTGGCAAATCTTTAAAATGTTTAGGATTAAATTAACACAAAGAAAGATTTAGTACTAAATTGGCAAATCGTTAAAATGTTTATGACTAAATTGACATAATTGAAAGGTTTAACTGAATTGGCTACCGTATAATAAGTTTATGACTTTTTGGACTATTATCCCCTTGAGCTACGTTTAGTGGGCCGGATAAAATTTCGGATATGATAACTTTTATCCTATTTGGTGTTTGGAGTGACGCGAAGTCCAGATATGACCAGATATAGCCCGATATAGTCTAGATTAAAAAATCCCATCTAGGGGGTGGGATATATTGGATAGGATACGTGAATTTTGGAAAATTGAAAAAAAAAAAGGTCACACTTGTGGAATGCAACCCTTTTCACCAACTCGTTCACGAGGTGGGACCTCCACCACAAGGGCCTAAGCAGACTCCAATGGCCACTGCTCCTCCCACTGGCGACAACCTGCTCCCCGCCTTCGGCCACCGAGAAAAGTGGCGCTGGAGCTCGTTGGCCTTGCCTCTTCCTTATGTCGACAAGAACCCAACGTCGTTCGAGATCTACAAAACAACGCATATTTCTTGAGGAAAGTCGCAACAGGTATGTATATAAAAAGGGTTGCAAGGCTAGAGGTGATTGGTTCTAGGATGGATGATTCCCACCTTGTAATTGGAAACCGCCAACTAAGGCCCAGTTCCACAAAATGGGAACCGAGAACGGCCCATTGGTTCCCTTGACCCATCGGGGAACCGGACCACCAGTCAGGTCGGGTTCCCGAGTGAGTCGATGAAACCGTTCTACTTGATAGCAAGGATGATTTGGTGATTTTTGAGAAGTATTTTATGCTGAAAAGGTCGACTAATTGGCCCATCATCAGCTCGCCTAGACTCAAAAACTGATATATACTAGTTAGCTCCCCTCGCAACGCCGCGGACAAAATAAATGAATAAGCCTAAATCAATTGCTGGCAAAAAGGAATTTCACAATTTATATATTGGTCCTCAAGTTTCTGAAATCGCTCAGCTTACAGGATTCAAGATGGGGAGTTTGCCTGTAAAGTACATTGACTTCCTCTAGTTCCTAGGAAACTTTATGAGAAACACCGCAAGCCTCAGACAGATAGAGAGAATGTTAAGGAGGGTGAGAAGTTGGACTGCCAGACGTGTCTTTTGCTGGCAGACTTCAGCTTTACAATGAGAGAGCCGCAAGCCTCAGATAGAGAGAATGTTAAGAAGGGTGAGAAGTTGGACTGCCAGACGTGTCTTTTGCTGGCAGACTTCAGCTTTACAATGAGAGAGCTGCGATCTACGACTCTATGAGAGCGAGTTGCGAGAGTCTCGCAGAGAGCGTGAGAGAGCGAGCTGCGAGACTGAGATGAGAGGAATAAAGGTTTTTTTCTTTTTTGACAGAGAGCGTGAGGAGGCTGAGGAGCGTGAAGCCGTGAGACGAGGGCAGGAATTATGTATTGAATTTTTTTTTTTATATATATCTAATGGTCCGGTCCGAGTGGTTAGGGTGGGCAGTTCCCTCCCGGGAACCGGGAACTGGACCGATACTCAACGGTTCTAAGTTTTTGGAACCGGGAATTGGATCAGTACTCGTGGGAATTGCCCAGAACAGGGCGGTTCGGTTCGATTTTTTTGCACACCCCTAGCAATGGCCATTCCTTGGGTCCATTTCACTCATTTCCAATATAAATGACGAATTCAAAACTTTTATGGAATAAAATATACCAATAGCCCGTTTTGTTGTAGTATTAGAATAAGATTGTAATGCAATAATTATTATACTGTAATGAAATAAAGCTGTCATTATTATATCCCTATTTGGTTTAAATATTGTAATACTTATTACGCTATTTGTTTTCATGAATGATATATGTAATAAAAGAGGAATACGATCAAAATACTCAAAATACCCCTAAATCAGAATTAGATGGAATATAATAATTATTGCTTTAAAGTCAATTATGATACACAAGTTTAGTGCCCCCATGTTGGTATATAATTTATTATATAAAAATTTTAAGATTTTAGCACATAACGAATGATTATATTAACATGAATATAATACTATAGTGAATATTACTTTAATAGCCATTTATGAGTGTAATAACCCAAATAGATTATCAAGATTTTAAAATCTACTATATATATTTTCATCTATGAAGTAATAATTACTATATAAAATTGAATTATATAATGTATGTTTAGTCATAAATATTAATTTTTTACATAATTAATAGTATGATTGAGATATAAGTATATAACAATTTGAGCGTTTATACATATAATTAGTAATTAAATCAATCACGGATAAGATAATATTTAATTATGAAAATTTTGGTAACCGTACCTAGTAAGCAACTACTATTATGCTAATTATTGTATTGTGAATAATTCTTATTATAATAAATAATTTATATTATCAAGATAACATAGTTATTCTTACGTAAATTATTTAATTATTACTCATTATTTTCTATAATTAGTGTATAGTGATTATGTGCAATTGATTATAATTAGTGTCGTTGTTTCATAAATAATATAAATAAGTTTAGTTATAATTAATATCAATTATAATTATAATTAATCATCTAACATTGTTAAAGTGAGTGGAAGATAAGAGACATAGTACTCTCAAATCGTCTTCTATAATGTAAAATAGTTTACTATCGTCCATGGCCTATTTTTCCTCCCATAGGGTATCCATTTTGATGACTTAATCCATCTTTTAATCCTCCATAAACCTCAATTTTCATGATTTCCAATATCTCCAGGGGATTCCATGTACTTTTGCTGCTTGTCCAAGGTTTCATATGCCACTTAGTGTACAATCATGCGTGAAAAATTACCAGGAATTTCTGTTTTTACGGGTTTCGGCGCGACTCAATCAATGATGAACAGATAGTCATAGGGGGATAAAGAAGAAAATGTCCATCAACTGTATATAATAGAGCTTACATAGTATCAATCCTATGTATCATTATACGTGTATCGATCTTCTGCATCATAATATGTGTCTTCCCCTGCGGTCATAGCCTCATGATAAGCTGAATTAGCAGGTAAAGCTTCCATCTCTTTATCAAAGGTGACTTCGTCGTTGTAGACGAACAGCTTGGCCACGACAAGGAACACAAGAAAATTGAGAAACGCGAGGACCGCCAAGAACGCGTAGTAGTAGTCGAGGTGGGAGATGTTAAGGTTGTCCAAGATCCAACCCTTGTGGCCGTGTTCCTTGGTGATCCGCGAGACCATCTTGAGAATAAAACTACTTAGGAAGTTCCCGATACCTAAACTACTAGTGAAGTAAGATGTTCCTAGACTTTTCATGCCTTCTGGCGCTTGGTCGTAGAAGAACTCGATCTTCGCCACTTCAACGAAGTTGTCGGCGACTCCCATGAGGGCGAATTGTGGCAGGAGGATGAAGATGGTGAGAGGGACTGTTTGGAGCTTACCGTAAATGCCATTCTCCCTGGCGACACTCAGCCTCCGCCTCTCGGCCAGACAAGCGATGACCATTATCATTATGTGGAGGACAAGGCCTACCCCCATTCTCTGCAGCAACGTGATGCCTCTAGAGTTCTTGGTATAGTGCCTGACGGCAGGGACGAAGAACCGGTCGTAGATGACGAGGCTTATGAGCATGAAGATCGTGACAAACGCGGTGAGGCTCGCGGGAGGGATGTCGAAGTGGGGGCCCATGCTTCGGTCCAGGGTCGTGCCCTGCTTGATGAAGAGTGTGTGCACCTGCGCAACAATGGTGCTTGGGATGAACGTCACAGCTAGGATCGGGAGCATTTTGACCATCCGCTTGGTTTCCTCTACTTGGGTCACCGGACATAGCATCCACGGCGAGCTTGAGTCAATCTTCACTGCGGCTTTGTCAAGATATCTACAAATGCGACGCGAAACAGTCATGGTTAATTTCAAGGAAACAATCTGATTACAATCCACATAATTAGGGAAGTGTGTACCTTATAGAAGTAGAGTGATCGATCCGGAATTTCTTGGACTCCGCGTATTGTTTGAAGCTCAATTCATAAAGCTCCTTCGGATCACTCGGAACAGGCAACTTCCGCTTCCTGATCGACGCCACCAACACTTGAGCAATCCTTGTGAATGGGCTTCCTGAGGGCACTTTGTGCCTATAAAGTGGAGTGCCCGCCAAGAACACTAGGACTGATATTGCAAGCCCTAGTGTGGGAAGGCCATACCCCAATCCCCAACCCACCTTGTCTTGTACATAGATCAAGACTGTGTTCGAGAATAGTGTCCCAAAGAAGATGCTGAACATCCACCAGTTGAAGAATGAGAGCTTTTGGGCCCTCTCCTTGGGCTCGAAGTCGTCGAACTGGTCTGCGCCCATGGTCGAGATGTTGGGCTTGGTCCCGCCCGTCCCAACTGCGATTATGTAGAGGGCGAAGTAGAAGATGCCTATATGGAGGGGGGAGGCATGATTGTTGCATTCCTCTTCTTTGATCCCCGAGGCGCACGATGGAGGCCTCAGCGACGGCAGCGACACTGCCAGCGTTAAGAGGGACATGCCCTGCGCATTCGTTAAGCGTGTTAAAGACCGACTTTGTATGTATACCTACATAAATGAATCCTAATGCATGCGCAATACCACGAGATAAACGACGGATGCGGAAATGAAAGTCCAGTAACGTCCGAGATAAGCATCGGCAATATATGCGCCGAGGATGGGCGTCATCCAAACCGTCCCAGCCCAGTTCGTGACGTTGTTGGAGGATGTCACAGTGCCTTCGTGGAGCTTCTTTGTCAAGTACACCACAAGGTTCGATGCAATCCCATAGTACGCCATCCTCTCAAATACCTCGTATCCTACAAACACAACACTAGAATGAATTAACGTGGATCAAATCGTAGACTCCTTCCTCTTTCTCCCACCTGGTAACGGAATTACGTACGTTTGAGGATTCGGTAAACAAGAATTACAGAAGCAAAATCTGAGTATGACGCAACTTGTTATATCTGAAAATTAACTCTTACTTTTCTGCCCAAATTATGAAATTGCACTTTTCTAGAATGTACTATTTATCTAGCAGCTTTGGCCGATACATATCAAAGCGAAAACTTATGAACCCGAAACATGACTACGTCCCACTAACCAAGCCTCGATATCATATAGAAAGGCCGGGTGACCGACTTTGCCCTTACCGACGATGAAGGAACAAGCGTTCCATCGACCGGTCTTGGATCTTAGGATGGGTCTGCCTTTGAGGTCCACAGTGCCATCTTGCGTGTAATCATCTTTATCTGCACTTCCTTTCTCTTCAACCTTTCCCGTCATCTTGTTTTGCAGGGACAGAGAGGAAGAGCACCTACTCTATAAGTTGTGTTTATTCAACTTGCTATGCTCTTTATAAGAAGGTTGGCTAATCATGGTCGAATAATTAATCGCTCTCTCACTTTCATAGTTTTCTTCAAGAAGATCCTTACTCTTAACTCTTACAGAGGGGAATATATGTTTACTAATAAGTTTCCCTAGGGCTCCTCCGGGGCGACGAATTGGTTTTTACTCTTCACCCTTTTCCGGGCGTAAAATGATACTGGACAATACTTTATCGATCTTTCAAGATTGAGACTCACAATTAATTGAATTGGCGGTATTTCATCACATCATTAGATATACTGTCCGTAAAAAAAATAAGGTTCTTTTTCTCGAAAGCAGAGAATGTTCTCTCTCTCTCTTTTGGTTGTACTAATTGTTTAGTCGTATCTCCCTCGACGAATGCGCATACAAATAGTCGACCGAGTCTTAGTGTTTGTCGATGACTGCCGTCATTAAAGAAGCTGGCAATGAGCAAAACAGATTAGGCACATTTTTGTAAGCATTTAACCCTTGTTTTATTAGCCAACAGGCATACGGCTTTGCTGGCAAAGGGATTAGGGGGTGGGGCCAGAGAGTATCAGGTCCGGGGTTTGATCCCCGGAAGCACCGCACACATATGTACATAGTAGAGAAGAGTAAGACAAAAAAGAAAAAAAACCCATGTTTTATTGGTGAAAGACGACCCTTAAGGGAGAATGGAAGTTTAATGAATTTTTATCTGCGTCTCTAGTTAAAATATAACAATTGATTAAGAGATGATCACACCGTTTTTGTCTTTTGATAAGGAGGCTCATTGTCTCCATCGTTGTTTTTGCTTAGAAGCTTCCGCGAGACGACAGGGATAAATAACATGATAAGATTTCTCACCATGGAAAGAATGATGTTGCTCTTGGAGTAGAGTCAAGTTTTTTTGCAGTTTCCATTTATTTGAGACATTGAGAAGAGGCAGTCTTAAAGCCACCTGCCCGATTATCAATTTTTCGGGTAAAACCAACCCGATTGTTTAAAGAGATACACGGATAGGTCAATTATTGGTGATTCATGCCATAGACATTGTAGCATCACAATCACATCAACGAACCACAAGATGGGATTCACATAAACATCATGTGAAAAGCAGGTTTAACTCTATGAAAAGATGAAATGTTTCTAGATCACATTGTCCTGTTTTTCTTGGGAAAATAATATCAGAAGTATCATAACTTTCGTGCGACGCTCACTTTAGTATAAAATTTTTTTAAGCGATCATTTTAGTGCAACTTTGGTAAAAAAAAAATGATGACATAGCAATATTTTAATATTTTTTCCAATCGATGTTGCTTGCCAGCACTCTGAGTCAGCATAAAAGCCCTAAATGACGTCGCTAAACATGTTTGCTCAACAGCAAAACGAATTGCAATTCGCAATAGAGAACGATGCCATGAACGGAGCTAACATCGACGAAGAAGAAAGCCTCAGTCTCCTGCAAGGTGGGAGTATCTGGAGCTAGTGATGTCGCGAGACCTCCTCCACAAGTTCCCGGACAACTCGGCTTTGATTACTCGCAAGGCCTGATCCGGTCTCCGCTCCTCCCTCGCTTCCACTTCTCCATTGACTCCGACTGCTTTGCCACTCCGAGTAGCTCCTCTTTGGATTCGATTCACAGAAGACGACGAAGAAGAAGATCAATCGAGAAGCCACTCCGAGTAGCTCCTCTTTGGATTCGATTCACAGAAGACGACGAAGAAGAAGATCAATCTCTCGATGAGTGATAAGAAGAAGATGATGAAGACGAAGAAGTCGGTGAAGGTCTCTGATTCATTGCTCACTCCGATGAACATTACCTGTGAGCCTCTTGCTAGAAAGTTAGGGAAAATTACCAAAATAGTCCTAAACATATTGCAATTGTGCCAATTCAATTCTAAATATTTTACATTTGTGCCAATTTAGTTCATTCGGCCAATTTTGGCCGGCTGGTGCTGACGTTGACATCAGCCGGTGCCGGCCGCCCGGTGCTGACGTGGACGCCAGCCGGTGCCGGCCGTCCGGTCAATGCTGACATGGCAATTTTTAAATATTATTTTTATTTTTTTGATTTATTTATTTATTTTTCTTTTCTTTTCTTTTTCCCTTTCTTTTTTTTTTTTCCCTTCATCTTCAACCTCTGGCCGGCAAGGTCAGCCCCGTCGGCCGCTGGTGAGGCTCGACCTCACTGTCGTTGGGCGAGGCTGACCTCGCCAGATCTGGCATGGTGACCTCGCCTAGTGACGGTGAGGTCGAGCCTCGCCAGGGGCGGGCGAGGCCAACCTCGCCAGTCAACGGCGAGGCTCGACCTCGACTAGTCGACCATGGCGAGGGCACTTGACCTCGCTAGATCTGGGCGAGGCTCGACCTCGACTGGTCAAGCGGAGGCTCGATGGCCATGGCCAAATCCGTCGAGCTCTGGTTCAGCATCTGGGTCGGCGTAATCTGACTCCGGTTGACGCCCCCTCGGGCCGCCTTGAATTCGACTGTCCTCGGGTTTTCGTCCGTTGAACAGAAAAAAATGCCAAAGCAAAAACATCCCAAGAGGTTGGGGGAGGGGATTGATACTCACGGCGTTCGGGCTGCGAGGCGGCCTGTTCTGGTTGCGCGACGACATTGAGAGAAAACGACGAAAATCCACGGACAGTTGGATTCGAGGTGGCCCGGGGGGGCGTCAACTGGAGTTAGATTTCGCAGACCCAGATGCGGAACCGGAGCTTGACGGTTATGGCCATGGCCGTTGAGCCTCCGCTTAACCAGTCGAGGTCAAGCCTCGCCCAGATCTAGCGAGGCCATGGCCAACCTTGCCCGCGACGGCGAGGGCTTGTCCTCGCCGGCAACTGGCAAGGCTCCACGCCAGATCTGGTGAGGTCGGCCTCGCCCAACAACGGCGAGGTCGAGCCTCGCCAGAGGCCGGTAGGGCCGACCTCGCCGGCCCCCGCCTCTAGCCGGTCGTCGGTAGGTTAAAGATGAAGGAAAAAGAAAAGAAAAGAAAAGAAAAGAAAAAATAAAAAAATAATTCCAAAAAATAAAAATAATATTAAAAAATTACTACATCAGCGTTGACCAGACGGCCAGTGTCAACGTCAGCGCTGGCCGCCCAAAATTGACTGGATGGACTGAATTGGCACAAATGCAAAAGGTTTAGGACTGAATTGGCACAATTGCAATAGGTTTATGACTGTTTTGGTAATTTTCCCTAGAAAGTTACTCCGCTATTCGATTCTCTCCATTCTTGTTAAATGTTTTTTAGAAATTCATTCTATTTAACGATTTCTTTTCTATGTTTTTGTGATTTTTTTGCTTGATTATGGATATCTAAGTTTGGATTATTGAATTTCTATTAAGAATTTCCAATTTAGGGTTCATTTGTTTTGGGATTTTTCAAGGTTGGAACAAGTTGCTGAAGGTAGCATCCAAGCATTTCAAGAAGAAGAAGAAGAAGAAGAGATCCCACGGTCCGCAATGCATGAAGCTCTGCAATTATTTAAAGGGCTGAGATTATTTCTTTTCTTTTCTTTTTTATAAAAAAGCCATGTAGGCATTAATGTTTTATTAAAAAAGCCACGGAGGATTTCTTACGGGAATATGTCGTTGGAGACACTTAAGTGATCGTTTTTCCTTCAATATGGAACTGAAGTGATTGCTTGAAAAATTTCGACACTAACCTGAGCACCGTACGAAAGTTATGGTACTTCTAGTGTCATTTTCCCTTTTTTTTCTTCTTATTAGTAATCTTCGAACCGGGTCGGTATAGATATTTCGTAAGATGTGACCTCAAACGGTACGAAGAAACCTGAAAATGACGAGGATGTGATTGCTTTGGATCGTCGATGGTTGTCTCACCAAGACATGCATTGATGCAATCTATTTGGACACAATTATTAGGAGTATAAGATTCGATGTTTACACGGGTCGATATTGGTGAGCGGGGAGAGTTTCGTAATTTCTTTAGTGAAAGAAATGAAAACGCCACAATAGGTCCACAAAAGGAATTGCTATTCTAGGTATGATCCCAAATCTATGTTGGGTATGTGTTAGGAAAGGCTCCAATGACAAAATATGCTATTAGCCCGTTCGATTATAGTAATGGAATAAGGCTCTAATGAAATAATTATTACGCTGTAGGGTAATAGAGCAATAATAATAATTGCGTTGTTTGGAAACTTTTCCTCGTGAGACACTACTACCCCAAATGATTTTTTCGTCTCACAAATAATCCAAAATTTGTATCCGTGACAAAAAAATATTAACTTCCATTTATAATGACAGTAAAAAATCCAACGTGGCATTGTCTACGCATAATGCCACATCCGTCTTTAATGACCATAATGGACGAAACTGTGACGAGAGAGAGATTTTTGGGTTACCGGTACAAATTTGGGGTATTCGGTGACTCTGGAGAAAATTTTAAGATTTTGGTGGGATTTTCTCTCATAGAAATACATGTCAGCAATAAGGATTATACAGTCCTACCCACAAATGCTTGTGTTGATCCTTTGATTAAGTCTCTTGAATAGTCTTCTGTAAATAGTTTACTATTATCCATGGCCTCCTTTTCTTCCCATACAGTATCCATTTTGTTGAAGAGATAATCGTGTTTTATTAATCAATATAGGGTTACAAATATATATGCTTAACCCTACTAAAACATAAATTACTATTCTACCCTTGTTACTAACAATACTTTTCAACACTCCCCCTCAAGTTGAAATATAGATATCAAATAATCCCAACTTGTTACATAAGAAACTCACTCTATTCTTTCTATAGAGATTTAGTAAAAATGTCTACGAGTTGATCCTCCGTCTTTGTGTGTTGAAGAATAATTTCCCCTTTTTGAACTTTTACTCGCACAAAATGACAATCAACCTCAGTGTACTTAGTTCGCTCATGGAAGATAGGACTAGATGCAACATGAATAGAGGATTGATTATCACAATATAAAACTGATGGATTTGACGGTGACATTCCAATATCTAATAGTAACATCCTCAACCATAATTTACCCGTCACATGTGTCATAGCTCGATATTCAGCTTCAGCGCTTGATTGGGAAACTACATATTGTTTCCTGCTCTTCCACGCAACTCAATTGCCTCCAAGAAACGCACAATAACCCAAAGTAGATCTCCTATCAATAGGACATCTAGTCCAATTGGCATTAGAGAAGCATGTAGTGTTTTTTTTTTGGTAAGGAGAAGCATGTAGTGTTTAAATGACCATTGTTGACACCTAAATTTTGGCGTATCATTTAGTCGTAATTTGTATAGAAAATTAGGGATTAAATTTTTAACCCCTAAACAAAAATATTTAGGTTGCATAACATCTAGTTTAAATTCATTTTAGATTAATTGCATTTTGCATCAGATTGGCAGTGGCGAATGAGCTTAAAATTTCATCGAACGAGACTCGGCTCGCTTGGAATGCAAGGGCCGGGAATTACAAGTCAAACGGGCTCGGTTGTTTTAATTTGAGCTTAATTCAGCCCATTATCCTTAATTAATTCAGCCCATTTAAATTAAATTAAAATCTAAGCCCAAGCCTAAGCCCATTAGGACTAGAGAGCCCATCTAATTGACCTAGATTAGTGTTATATATACATTATTAGGTCAGGCTTTCTTTTGGGGGTTCTGATCACACACAAGAAACATAGAGAGAAAACAAGAAAGTTCATAGGGAGAGAAGAGTCGTCGTCTTCCTTGGGCATGTGTCTACACGATCACGACCGAGAGCTCCATGACCAGACTCTATTTCTTGCTGCTTTCGTGCCTCCTCGTGGCTGTTCCTCCGCTCATCGCTGCGTCACTTAAGTAAGTCGGCAGCAGTCCGTGAAGAAGTTGCTGCTGCTGTGCCCACCTCCGACAACGACGAGGAGCCACTGCCCACGAGCTGCTTCGCCCTCACTTGATGCTGTCCTTGCCGTGAACCCAACTGAGATCTGAACTTCTATGTTTGGCTCGATCTTCTCTGATTTTGCAGGTTCAGCCAAGGTTGGCTTTTGTTGACGGAGTCAATATACTACGTCCAAGTGAAGTCCAACTCAGTGATACCCTTGCCGAACTGCTCATCACTGATTGCTGTGAGCCCCTTTGCTGCTGGCCACTCTGCACCACCACGCTTCCAACATCCGAAGTTGTCCCTGCCTCAGCCCTTCACGCCTCAGACGCTGCTCCAACAGTCAGCGAGCGCCTAGAGATACCAGCCAGTAAGCGCGAGCGGTTTCCAGTAATTCCAAACAATTTTCTGCAGATTCTCAGCGAGCCCATCCTCTCCGACGTTCAGCACAGCAGCCCAGCAGAACTAGTGCTCATCGTCAACCTGAACCAACGCTGCACCTGCCACCGAGAGCTGCTCATCCAGGACGTTCGCTGAATCCAACGAACGGCAAAGTTTCTCGGCCTTGACTTGTGCTGGTCACAGCACGCTCCAGCCAGTTCCAGCACTCGAGTCCCAGTCAAGTCCAGTAGATTCCCTGCCGTTGAATTTCCGGTGCGCTCCCCAATTTAGTATCGGGTCTAGTGAATCTTTGCTGCCACCATCATGCCTCTGTGACGTCCACTTGGTCTTGCTTCCTTGCTTAGTGGGTCCAACGAAGTCAACAGAATTCGTTGGATCCAATTTGAGTTATCTGCAGGTTTCTTTGGTCTTGCCGGGAAGTCCGATAAATTTCCTTGTCGGTTATTGTGATTCCCTTTGATGACGAAGCCATGAAGTAGCAGCTCCGCGCAAATCACACCGAGGAGCCCACGACCACACCATCGAGCCCCAGTCGCGAAACCGTCGGCCACCGTCCCGATCCGCGAGCCCGAGTCCGATCCAAGTTCGAATCGGAAATATCCACAAATTAGGTAAGATTCTCATCTATAGTCTTAGAATATTCAATTTCCTAATATGGGTGTTTGAATATTTCGTGAATATCATGTGGATATTTAGAAATCTTAGGATAATGTTCGATATATCCGCAATATTTTTAAATATTCAAAATTAGGAAAACTTCCTAATTTAGCAACGTATCTGGACGACTATCCGACCTTATCCCTAAGGTTCGATACGCGGCGATACGGAAAATTATTATCCTATCCATAACCACTTGAGTACGATAATGATTTTTATCCGCTTTCCAAATTTGAATAATCGGCTTTCCGTCGATATCTATAACCCTATAGATATGACCGATAGTTTGATTTTTGTGCCTAATCCGAGTTTGAAACAAATATGGCGGATCGCGTGGACGTTTTGAATGTGGTTGCTATCCTTGTTTATTTAATTGCTTTCCTTTTTCAAATAAACAGAAAATTCAAAAAAATATTAATTAGATTTGAATTAGAGTTTTTGCATGTCTAGGAATCCTAAATGTATCTAGAAGATAGAGTAGTTATTTAATTTAAATTAGGACTTGAGATGATCTATTTCCTAGTTTAAATTAAGTAATATTCTAATCTTAATAGATTATTCAGGTTATTCATTATTTCGAATTTTAACAAAAATCCTAAAAAGAAATCATGCTAGGGTAGATTAAGTCATCATAGTTTGCATGTTAATTTAGGCATTTTTATTATTCCGAATTTAAATTGAGAAAATACCAAAAATAATCATTCGTCTTGTCATTAGAAATAGGTCACGTCGTCGCACGACATATAGTTTGCATGCTAGGTTGCATTAATCGCATGTCATTTTCGCATGTCATTGCATATAGGCTAGATTTCATTTAAATAAGTGAAAATCCAAAAAAGAAATTGAGTGAATTGCTTGTTAATTAGAAATCATATTAGGTTGTCAATGTGATTTTCTAGCTAACAATGCAGATGCTTACATTGCTTCCAAGTAAGTAATTCTTCCAAACTTGCAATTTATTTAATGCTTTCTGGGTGTTAAATTGGTGGTTTGCGCACTCGCATGAACACCTCACATGTTAATAACTAAGTTGAAATGGATCCAAACTGCCTGCCAAAACATTTTTGAAAAGAAAAGGTACCGAAAGGGCGTTAGACCAGATCTAGCGTAATCAAGTCCCCGGGCTTAGAATCTCTGGTTCGTAGGAATAAAACATATCTCCCTATGTTTTATTTAGGTTTCTAATCGACCTACCATAAATAGATTAGTGGCGACTCCAAGCATGAAAGCTTTTGCATGTTAAAAACTTAAACCCTAAGTTGCGAATTGGTAGGGCTTGGGAGGGCCCGAGTTAGGCTTAGTCTTAACAATCCATTAGCCCGAGAGAAATTTCAGGTCGCGACAACCATAATTCTTAAATAGTAGTCCTTTGCCTAGTGTTCCCTTCAAATATTTAACGATTCGAAGAACAACATCCCAATGAGTAGTACAAGGAGAACTCATGAATTGACTTAATACACTAACGGCAAAAGATATATCAGGTCCTGTGACGGCAAGATAGTTTAACTTACAGAAAGGTTTCTCTAACACTACTTTCAGCTGATGAAGTAGCCAGCCAAATCGCACAGCTAATGAAATAAAGGTTTACTACACTAACAGCAAAAGATATATCAGGTCTTGTAATGGAAAAAGATATATCAGCTTTGATGTCGTATTAACAGGGCATTTTTCACATTCAGCTGATGAAGTAGCTAGCCAAATTGCATAGCTAATGAAATAAATACACGAACAGATGTAACTTTGGCCATCGGAGAGAAAGCGTCATCATAGTCGACACCATAAGCTTGAGTGCACCCCTTCGCAACCAACTGTACCTTCAATCGGTCAAAAGCGCCATCCGGATGAACTTTAACAGTAAAAACCTAACACAAGAGTGTGTGCCTTTCCGAAAAGTAATGGGCGGATCAAGAATAGGTTTAGAGGCTGGTATTGTAACTGACGGGGAATAGATGAATCAAGTGTTAGTAAAGACAATACTGTTATAGTAGGGGCTGTACTGTGTCGATGATAGATGCGGTCAGCAAACTGAAATCGTGTGGATGTAGCTGGAGAAAGTGAAGGAAGTGGAATCGTCGGTATGACACAACCATCACCATCACAAGACGCCGTTGGAACTGTCGGAGAAGTAAAATATGGCTGGTCCTTACAATGGCGAGTAGTGTGACGATTGTTAGTGATCTGCCCTAGGAATCAATCAAGGTTGATACTTTAATATTAGTTGTGGATTAGGTTGTGTCGGAAAACCGACATTCACTATACTTAGGTAGTCATAATGACTTGCTAGAGACCGCTTATGACTTGTGGGCCAAAAAGGGTTTTGAGCATACTGCTAATGTTTAGTGAACCTACAGGGTTGCACACAATAACGAACTGAGTTAATATTTTCTGTGCGCCGGGATCTACTTAAAATAAGAAGTAGATTTTAATTTATTCTCCTATTCAACTTATCTACGCGGTCGTGCACGTTATGAGATAACGATTAAACGTACGATTGAAGGTGGACAGTTTGGCGGGCCCAAATCGCCCAGCCCCACTTCTTTTAATTCGCGTAGATAATGAGGCTATATATATATATAGCGTGTGGGTGATGAAAACCCTAAGAGAAAAACGCCTCCAAGAGAATACGAAGAGAATCGTTCTCTGTTAAGAGATCTTTGAGAGAGTCTCGAAGATCAAAGACGATCAGGAAAAAGAAGTCCAAGATCTTTAGCTAGCACTTGGATCGTTGGAGACTTCCGTTCGTGTGTGTGGATACCGGTAGAGGCGCAACACTTGGGGCGCTAAATCCAAACACAATCGATTGTCAATTTACCTTCGATATGCAAAAAGGTACGTGTTGAAATTCTGTTTAGATTTCAATATACGCATGGATCCTGTCTAGGGTTTCGGTTTACAAATTCCGCTGCATTTTTAGCACTAGAGGTGCCCTACAGCGATGCGGGGCTGGGCGACTTCGGAATAGAGGCGACAGGGCTAGGTGACGCCGGAATAGGGGTGACAGATCTGGGCGACGCCAGAATAAGGGCGATAGGGCTAGACGACGTCGAAATAGGGCTGGGCGACGCCGGAATAGTGGCCTCCCGACTAAGTTTTTTTTTATTGGCTCTGATACTAAGTTGAAGAGATAATTGTGTTATATTATTCAATCAGAATAGGGTTTCAAATATATATGCTTAACCCTACTAAAACATGAATTACTTCTACCCTTATTACCAACAATACTTTCCAACACATTTTGATGACTTAAATCATCTTTTAATCCTCCACGAACCTCAATTTTCATGATTTCAAATGTCTCTACGGAATTCCATTACTTTTGCTGTTTGTCCAAGGTTTCACACTGCCACTGACAGGAGATAAGTGCACAATCATGTGCGAAAAATGACCAGGAAGTTCAGTTCTTACAGCGCGACTAGATCTTTGATGAACTGATAATCATAGGGGAGTAAAGAGGATGATGTCTATCAACTATATGTAATAAAGCTTACACTGTATCGATCTTCCGGATCATTACATGTGTATAAGATGTTTTATCGTGTCTTCATCCGACAGTCATGGCCTCGTGATTAGCTGAATTAGCAGGCAAAGCTTCCATCTCTTTGTCAAAGGTTACTTCCTCGTTGTAGACGAACCACTTGGCCACGACAAGGAACACGAGAAAATTGAGAAACGTGAGGACCGCCAAGAATGCGTAATAGTAGTCGAGGTGGGAGATGTTAAGGTTGTCCAAGATCCAACCTTTGTGACCATGTTCCTTGGTGATTCGCGAGACTGTCTTGAGAATAAAACTACTTAGGAAGTTCCCGATACCTAAACTGCTAGTGAAGTAAGATGTTCCTAGACTTTTCATGCCTTCTGGTGCTTGGTCGTAGAAGAACTCGATCTTTGCCACTTCGACAAAAGTGTCGGCGACTCCCATGAGGGCGAATTGCGGCAGGAGGATGAAGATGGTGAGAGGGACTGTTTGGAGCTTACCGTAAATGCCGTTCTCTCTGGCGACACTCAGCCTCCGCCTCTCAGCCAGACTAGCGGTGACCATTATGATTATGTGGAGGACGAGGCCTACCCCCATTCTCTGCAGCAACGTGATGCCTCTAGGGTTCTTGGTATAGCGCCTGATGGCAGGGACGAAGAACCGGTCATAGATGACGAGGCTTATGAGCATGAAGATCGTGACAAACGCGGTGAGGCTTGCGGGAGGGATGTCGAAGTGGGGGCCCATGCTTCGGTCCAGGGTCGTGCCCTGCTTGATGAAGAGTGTGTGCACCTGCGCATACATGGTGCTTGGGATGAACGTCACTGCTAGGATCGGCAGCATTTTGACCATCCGCTTGGTTTCCTCTACTTGGGTCACAGGACATAGCATCCATGGCGAGCTTGAATCAATCTTCACTGCGGCTTTGTCAAGATATCTACAATTGCGACGCGAAACGGTCTTGGTTAATTTCAAGGAAACAATCTGATTACAATCCACAGAATTAGGGAAGTGTGAACCTCATAGAAGTAGAGTGATCGATCCGGAATTTCTTCAACTCTGCGTATTGTTTGAGGCTCAATTCATAAAGCTCCTTCGGATCACTCGGAACAGGCAACTTCCGCTTCCTGATCGACGCTACCATCACTTGAGCAATCCTTGTGAAAGGGCTTCCTGAGGGCACTTTGTGCCTATAAAATGGAGTGCCCACCAAGAACACTAGGACTGATATTGCAAGCCCTAGTGTGGGAAGGCCATACCCCAATCCCCAACCCACCTTGTCTTGTACATAGATCAAGACTGTGTTCGAGAATAGTGTCCCAAAGAAGATGCTGAACATCCACCAGTTGAAGAATGAGAGCTTTTGGGCCCTCTCCTTGGGCTCGAAGTCGTCGAACTGGTCTGCGCCCATGGTCGAGATGTTGGGCTTGGTCCCGCCCGTCCCAACCGCGATTATGTAGAGGGCAAAGTAGAAGATGCCTATATGGAGGGGGGAGGCATGATTGTTGCATTCCTCTTCTTTGATCCCCGAGGCGCACGATGGAGGCCTCAGCGACGGCAGCGACACTGCCAGCGTTAGGAGGGACATGCCCTGCGCATTCGTTAAGCGTGTTAAAGACCGACTTTGTATGTGTACCTACATAAATGAATCCTAATGCATGCGCAATACCACGAGATAAACGACGGATGCGGAAATGAAAGTCCAGTAACGTCCGAGATAAGCATCGGCAATATATGCGCCGAGGATGGGCGTCATCCAAACCGTCCCAGCCCAGTTCGTGACGTTGTTGGAGGATGTCACAGTGCCTTCGTGGAGCTTCTTTGTCAAGTACACCACTAGGTTCGATGCAATCCCATAGTACGCCATTCTCTCAAATACCTCATATCCTACATACACAACGCCAGAATGAATTAACATTGATCAAATCATAGATTCCTTTGTCTTTCCCCCTCCTAATTACGAAACTACAACGTCTGAGGACTCGTAAACATGAATCACAGAAGCAAAATTTGGGTATGACACAACGTGTTATATCTGAAAGTTTCTTTTCTGCCCAAAATATGATCTAGTAACTAAATGAAATGGCCCTTTTCTAGAATGAACTACTTAGCTAGCAGCTTTGGCTATTATGTATCAAAGTGGAAACTTATGAACTCGAAACGTGACTACGTTCCGCTAAATTAGCCTCGATTCCAGATAGAATGGCTGCGCCTGCACCACCGGCTTTGCCCTTACCTACGATGAAGGAACAAGCGTTCCATCGGCCGGTCTTGGATCTCAGGATGGGTCTTCCTCTGAGGTCCACAGTGCCATCTTGTGTGTAATCATCTTTATCTGCACTTCCTTTCTCTTCAACCGGTCCCGTCATCTTGTTTCGAAGGGAAAGAGAGGAAGAGCAATTAGAGTTTCCTCTATAAATTGTGTTTATTCAACTTGCTATGTTCTTTATAAGGTTGGCTAATCATGGTCGATTAATTAATAACTCTTTCACTTTCATAATTATCTTTAAGAGATCCCAGCTCTTAACTCTTACAGAAGGGAATATATGTTTACTATGTTTCCTAGGGTTCCTCTAAGCCGACTAACTGGTTTTTACTTTTTACCCATTTCCGGCATAAGGTGACACCGAATGATACTAAATCGATCTTTTAAGATGAGAGTCTCGATTGAATCGATGATATTATGTCGCATCATTAGAAAAAGATTGCTCTTCTCGAAAGGTGAGTAGATACTCTCTGTTTTTTTGGTTGTACTAATCGTTTAGGTGTATCTCCCCCGGCGTATCTGGGTACAAATAATCTACCAATTCTTAGTGTTTGTCAATGACATTGACGTCGTGAAAGAAGATAGCAATGAGCAACAAACACTAGGCAAATTTTTTAAGTTTTTAACCCTTGATTTAATTAGTGAAAACCACCCATTAGGGGGAGAAAAACCAATGGAAGTTCTGCGTGTCTCTAGGGAATAATACATTAATTAAGAGGTGATTATGCCTTCTTTGTCTTCTAATCAAGAGACTCATTGTCTCCATCGTTGTTTCTGCCGGAAGCATCAATGACAGCGTAGCGGTAAATGTCACATTAAGATTGCTTCACCATGAAAAAGATTGGATGTTGTTGGTCTTGGAGTTGAGTCAAGCTTTCGCAGTTTCCATTATCTTTGAACGAGTCCTTTCTAGATGACGAAATGGATGTTCAGTACATTTGCTTGAGACATGGAAAAGAGAGTGTCTTAAAACCTGCTTAATTTTAAGAAAGATAACACAGATTAGGTTAACTCTTGGTGGTTCATGCCATAGAGATAGTCAACATCTCATCAACGAATCACAAGATGGGATTCACATAAACATCATGTGAAAAGCAGGTTTAATCCTATAAAAAAGATGAAACAGTTTCTAGATCACAATGTCCTTTTCGCCTTCTTATCAGTAATCTCCAAGCCGTCCGGTTGATTTCACTATTTTTTTAAGATGTGACCGTGGATGGTATGACGAAACCTGAAAATGATGAGGATGTAATTGTTTTGTACCATCCATGGTTATCTCACCATGGTATACGTCGATGCAATCAATCTGGACACCATTGTTAAGAGCATAATCATGGATTAGTGAAACATTTCCCGGAAAAATTGTCCAAAAAATTTTGAACTTATTGTACAGCAGCCAATTCAATCCTGAACCTGCTGAATGGGAGAAATGAGAAAGGGGTATTAACCATGTTGTAATAGTTATTACTTGTGGGGGCCATGTTATATGTATTACTCTAAAAAGAAAAATTATAGTAGTCAACCCGTAATAGGCTTTTGACCAAAAAAAAAAAAAACCCGTAATAGGCCCGTAATTTTAATTTCCATTGCTGCCAAGCGTCTCATAAAGAGATTGCGTGCGTTGTATCCCAATTATTACTTGTTACTTCTGTTAGGAAGACAATTATACCGCATGGGAAACGGTTATATATACTATTGTTTTTCTTAAATGTACGTGAAAAAAATCCAGGACTCTTATAATATAAGTTAAAATTGGCGTTGTGTTCTATGGAAAAATCAAAAGAAAATCGAATTTAACTGTGAAAATGATATTTTATAACCAAAATCTTAGAATATAAATAACAGTGGACATGTTATATCATTATTTAACCACTAAAATGGTATGAAATAAGTTAAAAAATTCAAGTATATTTAACCCAAGTATAAAATGACATGTTTTTATACTTGCATAATCATCTTTATATTGAAAGAAGGAACGTTTATTCGTAAGTTCAGCAAATGTGAGAAACGGAAGTTTTACTATAGAAAATCAGGTACATCTATACTTGCATTTTACATTTACCGGAGAGGTTGCTAGAATCTCGTGTCCGCAATTCAAATTGTACTTTCCTTTTCGCTTTATTTGGTCCATTTGAAAAGTTACTAATTTGATAAGAAGGGTTATCAGGACCAAGATACTAAGGCTTACGGTGAAAGTTAATAAACCACATATCTATTGAGCGAAAAAGAACATTGAAAATTTACTTATTTCTTTGGGATATGCACATTGAAAGTTCTAAAATTTGTCATGCAAGTGCAGTTTAGTCTGAAAACTTGCAAAAAGTGCAATCAAGTTTTAAAACTTGTCAAATTGGTTCAATCAAGTTATTCCGTTAACTTTGTCCAATTTGGCTAACGAAAATTGCCGACATTTTTTTTATATTGTTTTCTTTATCCTACGTGGCAATGACGTGGCTAAAACGACGTCGTTTTGGTCCAAATTTAATTTTCAATATAAATTTTATTTAAAATCAATTTAAAAATAAGCTAAATAAAAACAAAGGAAAGAGAGAGAAACCAAACGGTGAGGGCTGCAAGCCCTCGACGTCGTCGTCCCACCATTGCTAGGAAGCACCGGCGAGGGTGGGGGATGGGCGGAGGGGGTCGCCGGGCCCTGGCTAGGGGCCTAAACTTGGTTGAGGGCTCGATTGCGGTTGGTGAGGTCGGCCCTGGCCGGGGCCAGTGACTCCTGCCGGCCATCCCCTTCCCAGTGAGGGAGGGGCGGCAGCGGCAGCGGCGGCTGCAGCCCTTAACTCCGGTTTCTTCCTTTTATTTTATTTTTTTTAAATCTATCTTATTTTTAAAATTTAATTTAAATAAAATTTGTATTAAAAATGATATTTAGACCAAAACGACATCATTTAGCCTTATGTTTCATGATTTAGTTACATTATCGCCACGTAGGAGAGAGAAAATATTCAAAAAATGACACGTCGGCATTTTCCGTTAGTCAAGTTGGACAGAATTAACGGAAAGACTTAATTGAACTGATTTGATAAATTTTAAAACTTGATTGCACTTTTTACAAGTTTTATGGCTCAAATGTACTTTCGTGACAGATTTCACATTTTCTAGTGCATATATCCCTATTTCTATCGTGCCACCGAAAAATGAGAGCATTCCAAACAAGCTTGCACAAGATATTGTGTTGAGAAGGTTTGTTCCCCAGATTCATTAACCTTGCGGAAGAGTCGGCATCACACAACAGTGAGACGAAGTCGAGAGGGCGTGAGAGGAGGAGTTCACGATCCTAGTGGGACTTGGGTGTCGGGCAGCAGACGAGGAATATCAAGCAAGCTACTTGTTGTGGCGAATATTTTAGTGTCTTGCGACTGAAGTCCAAATGAGTCCCCTTAAAAAAAACATAAAGTGGTTCGGTATTCATAATGAGAGGATCAAAGAGATAAGAATCAAGTTTATGAGATTACTGTCTACGTGGCAATTCTAGCTTAAGGAATTGACGGTGGACGTGCCATCACGTGCCCGGGAATGCGGAGCAATCACGAGTTATCGCGTGTCGGGAGAACACGGGCCGACACCAAGCCCACTACAAAGGTCGGGAACTAGGTCGGGGCCATTCTCAATAAGCCCGCTACGAGTTTACCAAACTAATCATACTATTATGTTGGGGTTAATTCCAAAAAAAAGGCACCAACTTTAGGTCGATGGACAATTCTGGCCCGAACTTTTTTTTGTTCCATAAAAAAGCACCAACTTTAGGTCGATGGACAATTCTGGCCCGAACTTTTTTTTGTCCCATAAAAAAACACCAACTTTAGGTCGAGGGACAATTCTGGCCCGAACTTTTTTTTGTCTCGTAAAAAAGCACAAATTTTCATTTAAATCCCAAATTTGACCTCCCATTGACTTTCTGTCTGAAGTTACCCTTGTTTGAGAAAAAAAGTTATGGTGGTGAGCCTGGCGAATCTCTTCCATGGCGTCTGTCGACGGGCGGTGGTCTACAGCTTCAAATTACGACAAAACGATGAAGTTTGGCCAGAAAGATTCAATCTGGAGATATTTTTGACTTGCCAGTGAAGTGAAGGAGACGAACAGTTTCACCGTTATTCTTCAAGCTGTGGTTCAGAGAATAAGACAATGAATAATACTTTAAATCCGGTCAGCAAGTCACGTGGATTTATTGCTAAGGTGGAATAGTCAAGTTGGAAAATCAATGGTTTTAAGTCAATAAGGGCAAGATTTGAGATTTAAGTGAAAGTTGGTGCTTTTTTACGGGACAAAAAAAAATTCGGGCCAGAATTGTCCATCGACCTAAAATTGGTGCTTTTTCACGGGACAAAAAAAGTTCGGGCCATAATTGTCCATCGACCTAAAGTTGATGCTTTTTTATGAAACAAAAAAAAATTTGAGCTAAAATTGTTCCTCGACCTAAAATTAATGCTTTTTTTTTTAATTAACCCTACTGTGTGAACATCTTAACTAGAATCCTCACTGTTTCACTTCCCCGACATGCCCTTATCACTTCCTCGGAGTCCTCGAATCATCCTCGTCTCTCTGTCTCTGTCTCTCCCTCCCTCTCCTCGACCTCGGATCGGAGGATTTCAAGAACCCATTTCCATGGCTCTCTGCTGATTCTTGCACCCCTCTTGGGAAGTGTCCTCCAGACATGCTCTCCCGGAGCTGCTCCGGCGTCGCGAAACCCGCCTTCTTGCTCGCCGCCCACCAGGACCTCCCCGTCCGGCTCCCATGGCGACCCAACCTCCCCCTGCCGAGTCGCCGCGACCGCCGAATCTGGCAGGTCTCGCGGTCCCAGACCTCCGTCTCGGAGCGGAATCCGCCCTCCGGGTCGGACGGCGGCCCGGCCGCGGCGGGGCCGAACAGGGTCCGGCTGGGCCGGAGGGATAGGGGCTCCTCGTCCTCCTCGTCGTCCCTGTACAGCCGCCCCAGCTTGGCGGAGATGAAGAGCGAGAGGATGGGGAACCGCGCCAGGGTTTACGAGTTCCTCCGCGGGATCGGGATCGTCCCCGACGAGCTCGACGGGCTGGACCTTCCCGTCACCGTCGAGGTCATGAGGGAGCGAATCGATTTTCTTCACAATTTGGGGCTCACGATCGAGGACATCAATAACTATCCTCTCGTCCTGGGTTGCAGCGTGAAGAAGAACATGATTCCGGTGCTCGATTACCTCGGCAAGTTAGGCGTCCGGAAGTCGACGCTGGTTGAGTTTCTGAGGAGGTATCCCCAGGTTCTCCACGCGAGTGTCGTGGTCGACCTGGCTCCGGTGGTTAACTACCTCCAAGGTATGGACATTAAGCTGAACGACGTTCCTCGCGTTCTCGAAAAGTATCCGGAAGTTCTGGGGTTTAAGCTTGAGGGGACTATGAGTACTTCGGTTGCTTACTTGGTCGGGATTGGTGTCGGTAGAAGAGAGATTGGGGGTGTTCTGACTAGATATCCAGAGATTTTAGGGATGCGAGTGGGCCGCGTGATTAAGCCCTTTGTGGAGTATCTTGAATACTTGGGCATTCCGAGATTAGCTGTGGCTAGCTTGGTAGAGAAGAGTCCTCACATACTTGGGTTCGGATTAGAGGACACGGTAATTCCCAATGTGGAGTCGCTGTTAGAATTTCATGTCAGGAGGACATTGGTTCCCTCGGTTGTTGTGCAGTATCCTGCGATTATAGGGATTGATTTGAAGCCTAAGCTTCTGAATCAGCGGTCTTTGCTTGGTTCAATTACCGAGTTGAGTGATGAAGAGTTCGGCAGAGTTGTCGAGAGGATGCCACAGGTCGTCAGCCTCAGTAATACTGCTGTGGTGAAGCATGTGGACTTTCTCAAGGATTGCGGATTTTCGTTGCAACAAGTTAAGGATATGGTTGTTGGGTGTCCTCAGCTGCTAGCCTTGAATATAGATATAATGAAGTTCAGTTTCGATTACTTTAGTAAAGAAATGGGACAACCTTTGGAGGACTTGGTCGCTTTCCCATCATTTTTCACTTATGGTCTCGAATCCACTATAAAACCACGGTACAGAAGGATTGCTAAGAAGGGTTTAAAATGTTCTCTTGCCTGGCTGCTCAACTGTTCTGATGAGAAGTTCAAGGAAAGGATGGATTATGACAGTATTGATCTGGAAGAAATGGATGCATTGCCATCATTCGATATGAATAGGTTTATGAAATCTAGGAGTGATGGTGAATCAGAGTCTGACTATGATGACGAGGATGATGAGTAGTTTGTCTGATATAATGTTAAATTCAGGTGGTTATCTGCAGGAAAAGCCGGAGGTCTTCTCCTCCTTAACTCTTCTGAGGTAAATCATTCTGGTCCTATCATTAGCTTATTCAAAAGCTTGATGAATCTTGTGCATTAGAGCACATTGTGTAGAAAATGCGGATACGTCAGGACCAATTTCTGGTCTTCCTTTGCTAGTTATATTCATGTCATTTTGGTCACCTAGGAAAAATTCAGTAACAACAGTTTCTCGCTGGTCTGCCTGACAACAATGACAAGCACCACCATATAGCTGATGTCATCCTTCCTGGACATCAAACTCAACTAGCCTTAAAACAGATATACATGCAGCTACCTTTAAAAAAGACCAGTTTTAAAGTTATGTGTATGTTGTCTGATCTCTGGTAGTCCTGTCAGCAAAATTTTTATTGTCTCTATATAGGTCCCTGATGGTTGGGAGCTGGAAACTTTTCTTTATCGGTTGATTTTAAGCTTCAAATTATACTCTTTAGAAAAATTTGCAATCTGTGTGTGTATGTATAACTTGAATATGTATATGTTGAAGAAAGAGATCCATATGGAGTTGGTTTTCTGAATCTGAAATCCGATTTGGGGGCAGGAATTATATGACGACAGGATTCCATAATGATTTAGCCACCTTTACATTTTAAATGCCTGTGGAAAAAGTTCTGTCTCAATTCTTGCGTATAGGTAGGAGGGCGGACATATGTAGCTGGTACTTCAGTCTATTTTCTGATGGAAGGTCAAAAGGAAAATGGCGTCTGATAGTTCTCCAATAGCTAAAAGATCGTGAACTTGTGCATGCCTTCGATGCAGTGGCTCTTTGACGTTTTGAACTTTCTGAAAGTAAAAGGAACCGTAAACTGAAGATGCCTCTGATAAGTATTGTGCACTGTCCAGCTCTTTGAGCCACAATAAATGCCCTTGGTAAAGTCTATTAGTAGTTGTACATCCGGAAAGTGGGAAAAATGCGGTGATGATTTACTGATTCTATTCACGATCCACGTTATGCTCTTTGTCGTCTTCATTTACCGATACTTTACTGACTCTAGACTTCCTCCTGATTCAACAATGTCACTCTAAAGGTCTTTTCATTTCATATGCTTACTGACCTAGAATTATATACTCTTGTCTGCTTTCCCAGTCGGACCTGTTCAAGCAAGGTATGGCTACTGCTCCTTGTTGGCATTTAGTTTTGCTATCATAAGTGAACAAATTGCAGCAGCCGGAAACGACGCCACGGATCAAAAGATGTGTGCACAAAATTTTCTTCCAGCCTATGTTTGTCATTGTAGAGATGAGCATTGTACCTGTTTATCTTGTGAAATTGTCAGCTACTTTGAGGGTACTACTGCTTGAGAGGCCCTTGGCTTTCGACTTCAAAGGACATACTGTATGCATTCCTGTATGCTCAATTTTCCGACAGTTCTAAGTGCTAATTGTCGATTTGAGGAACTAACTATTGGCTGTTTTACATGTACACAACTTATCTGAATATAGACACCGGTTCTTCGGGGGTTCCCGCGGATGTATCCATTGATTTCTGTCGATAATTATTAATTTTTCTTTTACTTTGGTTGCTTGCCGTCTATGTGCTGATTGAATGCAACTATTAGTGTCAGTCATTCTGACATAGAATCGATATCCGACGCACCCGGCACCGATCGGCTCAAAACATGCAGAAGCTCCTTTCGTCACTCAGGTGTTCATTTTAAACGGTACCGAACATGGACGGCCCAGAAAGTCCGAGCTTGTCAATCTGCATGCGTGTGACAGGGTCATTAGTCTCTCTGTACCATTCCAAAGCATGTGTGAACTCGAATCGCGAAACCAGGCCACATTCGCACGGGCATGTCACACCGACCTGACGATCACAGAACAGCCGAGCACTCCTCGATTCATTTACCCGACGGGGACCCGACGATCACAGAACAGCCAAGCACTCCTCGATTCATTTACCCGACGGGGCCACCGGACAACGCACCGGCCGCCGCGCTGTGGGAGTAACCCGTATCTGTAACAACAGCAAAGGAAAGATGACCAAATACTTAGCTTTTGCAGCAGAGACAGCTATCTTGTGGCCAATCGGGTGGGACCCGGTTCAACGGTCCGAATCGGGTCCCGTAGGCCCCCCCGAATATATAAACGGAGATTATTTATTTATTTATTTATTCACTTGGTTTTTTTTCTTTTTTTATATTCAATTGCGCGTCATGCCGCAAGTGCTCCCCTAACGGTCACTTGCCTTTTTCGCAACGAATAGCAGCCGACGAAGGAGGGAGATTTCGAGATTATTAGAGTAATGGATGAATGCAAAACCCTAGAAATCCCTCTCCCCCGAAAGAGTTCCAAGATCGCTCCGGGCTCTTCCGCTGTCTGATCGATCCGATCGATCCGATCGTTGCTTTTGCGAGGAAGCCATGGATGCTGCTGCTGCTGCTGCTTGATCAGGAGTCTCGTCGCCGCCTTCTCCTTCGCCGGAGGACTTGAAGCCCTTTTGAGAGAGAGAGAGAGGGAGGGGGAGGGAGAGGTGTCCGGCGATGGGTTGCTTCCTCGCGTGCTTCGGCTCGTCGAAAGACGGGAGGCGGCGGCGGAAGCAGCGGGGGAAAGTCCAGCCTCGCGACCAGGTGAAAAGCCTTTGCTCCGTCGAGCTGCGGTTCCGTCCGTCTATCTTGTTCATCGCTGGCCTTTCGCTTGCTTTTGTTTCTTTTTTTCCTCTTTGGTTTTCTGGATCTTTGAACTGGTTTTCCCCCTTCACTTGGCATTAATGAGGGAAGAACGGGTGATCGGGAGTTGTCACTGCCGGAATTCTTTGATTCTCACTGGATCTTTCTGGTTAATTGTCTGCAGCGGAATTCGGGTAGCCGGCCGGTTCAGTTTCCCGTCTCGTCCGGGCAAGAAATCCCGGCGAAACCAGTTGCTTCGGTTACTGATGTGCTGTGAGTGATTACTTCTTTTCCCTTGTTTGTCATAATTCAGACACGTTCTTCGATCTTTATGCATATCTTTTACCTGAATCAATTGTGTATGGGTAATTCTGGGTAGTGAGATGAGTTGTGTTTTATTTGGTCTAGTGATAAGCCTGAAGAGACATTGAGCTGCAGTACCCGGAAGAAAGTAACATTTGATTCGAATGTTAAAACCTATGAGCATGTTTCGTCGCCTCCTGATGATGATGATGCTGATGCTGGAGAAGAAACTTTACGGGAGAGTCGAGATATGGTCGAATCGGATGATAATTATGAAAAGTTAAGTCAAGCTCAGTGTGCTTCTGAGGATAGCTCGGTTGCGTCCAGCATCAGGTCTTACCCTCCAAACCACAGGTACCAGAACTGTAGAGACAGCGACGATGAAGATGGGGACTTGGATTGCAATGTGAGTAATCTTACTGATGATGATTATGATGACGACCACGACGGCGATGAGGATGAAGGTCAGGACTCCAGTGAGATATATGAGGGCGATGATGAGATCGAAGAAACGAGGGCAGTTCGCCCAACTCCTAGTGAGGTTTGCAATCCTGAACACATGCGCCGCGAATCTCCTGTAGCGGAGATGAACCCTACTAAGTTGAATGTGAATGCTCGAGATAGGAGTGTGTACATCCATTCAGTGTTGAATCCTGTCGAAAATCTAACTCAATGGAAGGCCGTGAAAGCGAAAGGGACGCCACTGCCGAAGCACCAAAAGGAGAATTTGAGCTTTGACCAAGAAGCTAGGATGTCATTCGACACTGCACCAGCTTCGAAGGAAGTATCATTCAGTTTCAAGGCAAAACCGATTGAGACAAAGAAATCTACCCAAGAAGTAGCTGTGGATGCTAGCCTTTCAAACTGGTTGCCTTCCTCAGTAACTACACCGATTGAAAAGAAGAGCGCAATGACTTTGGACTCTGTCCAAGTCGAGACCAGAGTGGTAAAAGGATTTATGAGCTCACCGAGGAGCCAAGAAGATAGACCAATTTTGGGTGCATTGACTGTTGAAGAACTCAGACAGTTTTCAGCCAAGTCTTCACCAAGGAAGTCACCGAGCAGAAGTCCCGACGAGATGCCCATAATTGGGATAGTCGGAACATACTGGAGCCAGTCGGATTCGGTCGGCAATTCTTGCTCAACGGCTTCCTTCAAAGGAATACCAAACACCACCAGCAAATACGGAGAGGTATTGGGTCATCACAGATGTGCAAGTGGTTTCATAAGGTCAAAGTGGGAAGGAAACTAATTTCTGTTGTTTTTTCTTTCGTTGATGTTGCAGGATAAGAAAGTGAATTGGCACTCCACCCCTTTTGAGACAAGGTTGGAGAGAGCTTTAAACAGGGGAGCTCATCAACTGTAATCCGTGCGTACACATTCTTCTATAGGTTCTCGAGATGGTTTGCGTGTGCTCACGTTTGTCATTTTTTCCATTCTTTTGTGAATTCGATTCTGTTTATTGTGTGGTGGTATATGGTTGGCTGATGTTTTTGGCTTTATGCTATTCAATGTTTGTACAATCTGATCTGTTATAGTTACATGTACCTGTGTGATAAAAGAGTTGATGTTGAACAGATATAGTGAAATGAGTTTTTCTATTGAGAGTGAAATCATATCTAAATTGTGTTAATTCGTTGATCTATACTTGGATTTTGGAGCTTCATATGGGTGCTGTTACTGTTTTTCATTTTTCTTATGAGGGGAAGGGGAAATCCACGTGCGATGGATAGGCTTAATAAGAGTAAAACAAAACTCTGTATTTGAACCCAAAAATGGAATCGGGTTATATAACCCTCAGGTATCTCACGTCATCACACACGTGGTTGATATACGGTTTTGGCCATAGCGGTACTCGGTACCTCGGCACTCGACGTACTCTTATTTACTGTGGCTAGGCTTGTGATGTCTATTGTTGTCTTTAAAACATGTTTGCAGATCTCAAGTACGCATATTCTAGTCGATATAAAGTATAGGTCATCACTTTGGATGATATAATAGACTACTTTCCCGTTTTGTTTTCCTGTACATTGGTACGTGGGATGTGTATCCAAGTTGCCCTTTCGATGGCCCTGTAGAGATATTTGCGTGCTCAAGTTCTAACTCTAATATGGCGTTCTTCCTAATAGGTTTTTTTGTCTGCAAACGAACTCTGAATAAAAGTTATTTTGTCGATCGCATCAACTGGGTTGACAATAATCTGAGAGCTAAACACCGTGAACATGAACTCGAACTTGATAAGATCAAGTCGTAAAAAAATACCGCATCTTGAACTTTGTTATCGAAGTAAAAGACCAAAGAGTAGCATGATGGAGATTCCCAATGTGTATAGCCAAAGCTCTTAGCAATGTTTCTTTGTTGGCCCACAAAAGCTCCAGCTTGAGAAGCTCACATTAATGTTTAGGATTTGGCTTTTCTCGCTAAATTATGATGTTAGTTAGATTCTCCAACCAAAATAGTATTCTTATCATAAATCTCTCAAAATGAAATACCCACAAAGAAGGGTTTCCGGAGCTCCAAGGTAAAGAGGATTTAGTGCAACTATTTTCGGTATAATTTGTTAGAAAAGTCCAACATCGGAGAATTGGTGTGATGTAGAGTAGTTGATATATCCAAATTGGCTCATAACGCATTTGTTTAAGCTTTTGAGTTAGGATTGGTCCAACTGGATATGTTGATGGGCTCGGGCTTTAGACTCTCTCTTGGTGAGCTCTCCGGGCGAAGGTGATTTTATTTTGGTTCACACTTAAACTAGTGTCACATCTAGCAGATGATTACAATATAATTAGCACATCTCTTCCAATTCTTAGGGTGCGTTTGTTTCGTGGAAAACTTAATGATAAAGGAAAATATTTTCTAGAAAATCATTTTCCAGAAATACGGTTAGTTTTCCTTTATTTAGTGATACATAATAGAAATCGGTTTCTGATGTTTGGATTTCATTGGAAAATGATTTCAATCTCATGAGTTTATTTCCGCCGAAAAAAAAATCGAATTTTTAAATATTTTTAAATATTTTTAAAAATCGAATTTTTAATTAATTTTAATTTCTTTTTAAAAAATTCGAATTTTTAATTATTTGTTTCCTTTTTTTCTTTTCTTTTTCTTTTTTCTTCTCTTTCCTTTTCTTTTTTCTTTTCTTTCCTTTTCTTTCTCCACCTTCCTCCGCCGTGACCAACTAGCGACAGCCCCAGGCGAGTCGCGAGCCCGCTGGCCTCAACCGAGCCCGAGTTGGCCTAGATTTGGCGAGCTCGTGGCTCACCTGGATTTGGCAAGCCACGAGCTCACTGGCCTTGGCTAAGCCCTAGCTTGCCTAGATCTGCTTAGCCTCGAGCTTGCCGGGCGAAGTCGAGGCAGCGAGGTCCAGGCGAGGTCGGGCCTCGCGCGACACCGGTGAGCTCGAGCTCGCCAGATCCCGGTGAGACTCAAGCTTGTTGCACTGAGGCTGGCGAGACTCTAGCTCGTCGAGATTTGGCAAGCTCGGCCTCGCCTGAGGCTAGCCGTCGTCGGCCCGTGCTTGTGGCCGGTCGTCGGCCGCCACCAAGGCTGGTAACTGGCGGAGGGAGGAAGAAGGAAAAATAAAAAATAAAATAAAATAAAAGAAAGAAAAGAAAAATAAAATGTTAACAAATTTTAGATAATCAATTTCAGAAAGTGTTTTCACCTTCTTAAACTAGAGAATTCACTTTCCTAAATTTATACATGAATGGTTTCCTTGATCGGAAAGTATTTTCGGTTGACCAAATCGTTTTCGGACAACCAAACGGATGAAAGTTCGGAAAACACTTTCCCAGAAAACAATTTTACCAAAACAAACGTACCTTTAGTTACAAGAGAAAGAGATTATATTTACTCAGTAGCTATTTATGGGTTCAAACTATAAAAGCACTCTAGTGTTGCGGAGCGCTGCCCACTACGATTCCTGCCGGGACAACCCCCCGCCCGCTCACCGAGGAGTGGGATCCCGTGCCTTTCTGTTGATGCAGAGTATCAATCAAACCCAACACAAACAACATCATGAGGAAGAGGGAAGACAAACAGGCTGTCCAACATGCTAAAATGACATACCAAGGAAAATTGTCCAAAAAAACATTTTGATTTCGCT
The DNA here is from genome assembly GCF_021117445.2 of Syzygium oleosum. Classification (NCBI taxonomy): domain Eukaryota; kingdom Viridiplantae; phylum Streptophyta; class Magnoliopsida; order Myrtales; family Myrtaceae; genus Syzygium; species Syzygium oleosum. The sequence goes on along the minus strand of NW_026607521.1, from coordinate 2,853,576 downwards.
ATTTGGCCGGATGGATTTAATTGGCAAAATATGAAAAAGTTTATGACTCAATTGCCAAAATTGAAAGATTTAGGACTGAATTGGCAAAAGTGCAACAGATTTAGGACTTTTTGAACAATTTTCCCCATTTGTTCAAGCAGTCAAAAGAGGCATGAACATTGTAATTTAATTTCTTATTGAATTTAGATGTAGAGCTAAAAATCGGTTTGATTCATTCCTGAAATTGGGTCTTTCATGTTGGGATAGAAATCTTATCACGAAACCGAATCTTAAAAAACATGAAAACGTAACTATATAGGATCCTCGTCGCTTGCATAATCCAATTTCGAGACGAATTAAATCAACATACAATAACTTTTTTTTGGGCGAAGCGGATGTCGCGAATCAACTTATAATCACATGAGGTTTATGTTCATTTATGAGACCTTACAAGAGTTTGTTGCAATGTGAGCAATTCATTTATTAGATGAATGTGCAAAAATAAGTTCCCTAACCATTATTCCAACAATGACATCGTCAGAATTATTCATAATGTACCTTAAAAGTTGTAAATATGCAAGAAACGTTTTTAAGAAAGTGGGTAGTTCAATCCCCCCTCCCCCCCTAAACTTTCAAATATTTTGCAGTTAAAAACTTTGTTTGAAAGTCGTCATCAGTCCAGCCAGCAAGATGCTTGGGCGGTAGTTCTATGACTTCTTCGAAATTCGGCGAAGGCTATCCTTTCCTAATTTAGGTTTGATCTAAATCTAGAAGTTTTCTCTCCCGATTTAAATTTAAACTTGTAAATTCCTTAGAGCCGTTCGATCTATGGTGATTCAACAAGTTATTGTTGTTGTTATTGTTGTCTCCGTATGGCGATGGTGTTGAGGGTATTGAACCTAGGCGCGCATTGAAAGCCGTAGTTTCTGGAGGAGAAGATCTCAGCGTGCACCCATCACTGATGATGCCGGTGATCAGCCGCCGATTGTTTTTTTTTTTTTTTGAGTGCTATGATAGATCTGGTCTTTTGGGAAGAGAGCGTACTTATAACTACAGGCAGTACTCACGTTATTTTCTTTTGTTTTGTGGCTATTTGGTATTTGCTTTGTTTGGAAGCTTTCTATTTTCCTCAACGTTTGATCTTTACAAACCAAATGAAATTTTCTTGCGACAAAAGGAAAAATCCATTGTTTTACTACGAGAAAGCAGTAGCACAAACATCAAAGAAATTAATATCAAAATTCGAAATATTCCCACTTTAAAGGCTATCGGAGATGGAAATTATATTTTACAAACACTTGATAATATCTGTAGGCTTCTGGTTTGACCATTGACATTTCTGTTTTTAATTACTTTCAAATTCAGAGAAATAATAGTAGATACGTAAAACTATTGGCCGTAGAGAGTGGGTAGTTATAAGAATTTATCTAAAACACCGTCGCATAAATTTTTCTTTGCACAGGCAGACTTGAGATCAAAACATGTGTCCACTTGGGTGGTAACGAAAAGTTTACACTAGCAACGTACTGTATTTAAAAGTCCTAGTTATAATCCTCAAATTAAGAGTGTTGGAGATTGCTGGAGTATAATTTTCTTGGTATTTATGGCGTATTTTCTATTTCTCCTTAAATATAAAAAGTAGATTCGTGAGGTTGTTTACGCAATATGCTCAAAATCTTACACAAAAATATTAATATTTAAACTCCTTTCGATTTTTTTAAATGGAAGTACGTCTTGTTATAAGAAAGATGTGATGGTTTGAAATAACCTCAATTATAATTTAGTTGGTTCGAAAATGAAATGGAAATCTAATGTCCCTAGAAAGGAAATGACCATTCCCCATGTCAATGCAATGAATTCCAACTAAAATTATTTAATTAAAAGTCCTCCAAACAAACACGGCTTGATTTGCTTCAGGTTAATCTTCGATTATATGTATAAGCACAATAAAAAGTGCAGAAATTCAAAATTTGGCTTAAAATTGCTTTTTTCGATATGATTAATATGTTAATATATCGTTAAATTGATATATCAAATGACATATAATCATTAATATATTTAATTAAAACGTTTATAACATAAAGTGGAGGAATATTTCTCCCAACAAAATATTAATAACAATCATCGTGTTGCTTAATAGCGCGCATTTTCGTTTTTTTATTTTTTATTTTGCTTGAAATTTAGGTTCAAATCGGTACACTTACCTATTCTTATGATATCCTCTTTAAGAGCATGAATTCGAGTTCCGTCTATCACTTGATACACGGATGAGAGGAGTATTATGCTTGAATAATTAATGGGAAAACCTATTTCATGGTGAGAAAAAAAACGAAAAACGATATTGGACTATTCTCTAAGGCTATGTTTGGCAAAGAAAGGAAAATGGGAGGAATGCAAAAATTGGGTGGCTATTGAGAAGAATTCAAATTCTGGTGAAAAGATTGTCGACGGAAACAAAACAAAAAAAAAATGTAAAGCGAAAATTATGTAAATCACCTTTAACATTATTTCTCACATTAGATATCCTTCTGGCATTTTGAAATCTATAGTCATCATCCTCATTTTTACAATGGATTTCAAGTTATACCTTTCATGAACACATAATTTTTCCAAATTACCATTCTATTTCCCAAACTATTCTTACCCACACTCTCTCCCTCATTCGAGAGGCTTGCTCGGTCCGATACATCCACCACAAAACATCTCCCTTTCGCCACTGAGAGGGGCTTTGGAGGCCGTTGCCGACCCCATATCTGAGGTCGAGCTTGAGGATCAATGTCAAAACGGCGTCGACTAAACTAACGGTCATGATCGAGCTTTGCTACAGATCTTGCGAGCCTCCTGCAAAGTCCCGCGGCAGGTTGTGGCCCTCGTAAGCTCGAGGCTAGCCTCTTACGATGCTCGAGTGGTGGCTTGATGCTCTCTAGTGGTGGCCTTCGTTCATTGTCGTGCCGCCGCATGTGAGGAGAGAGGAAGGAAAGGAGGAAGAGAGCAAGAGAGGGGTGGGTTGTGACGTGGATTTTAGGTATTCATAAAGCCAAACGAACATTATTATTATTATTAGATTGAGGGAATAAAAATAATATTTTTTCTAATGTGTGGGAATATTTGATGGAGTTTTGCTAGCATAACAGTCTTTGGATTATTGTTAAAATAACAACATACTGTGAGTCACGAATTTTTGAAGGAGTGGACCTCATAATAATTTCTAATTACTCTTTGTTTATTTTCTTGGCTCAAAATAGGCCGTTAAATAGTGACAAAAACGTTTAAGATTAAGATTAGTTTTTATGATTACCCAGACAAATAATACTTTCTAGCCCCAACATTCTCACTCCTCGCTCCCATATATTCCCGCCCCAACCATCCATCACTCACAGCAAAGATAGAGAGAGAGAGAGAGAGAGAGAGAGAGAGAGAGAGAGAGAGAGAGAGAGAGAGAGAGAGAAAGCTTGCCCAACCATCCATCACTCAGATCCGGCGAGGTCGTGCCTTGCCCAACCATTGGAGAGGCTCATCTTCTCCCAGCCGCTGGCAAGGGCGAGCCTTGCCAGTGACCAATGGGGCTCGCCAGAGGCCCCCTAGCCTCCGGCTGGAGGAAGAAGAAAGGAAAATAATAATAATAATAAAAAATTCGAAAAATATTAAAATATTATTAAAAGTTATCCACGCCATTGCCGACGGTGCCACATAGGCCGGCCGACGTCCACGTCAGTAAATTCCGACCGAAATTAGCCGGAAAGACCGAATTGGCACAAAAACAAAAGGTTTAGGACTAAATTGACATCGATGCAAAAGGATTAGGACTTTTCTGACACTTTTCCCGGATTTTAGGTATTCATGAAGGCAAACGAACATTATTATTATTATTATTATTATTATTATTATTATTGTTATTAGGTCGAAGAGATGAAAAAATATTTTTATTGTAATGCGTGGAATATTTGATAGAGCTTTGTTAGCATAAAAATCTTTGGGCTGCTATTAAAATAACGTCATATTGTGTGTCATGAATTTTTTAATGAGTGGATCTTACAAAAATTTCTAATTATTCGTTATTTATTTTTTTGGCTCAAAATAGGCTATTATTATAACAGCAGATTAAAAATAGTCACAAAAACATTTAAGATTAAGATTAGTTTTTATGATTACCCAGACAAATAATACTTACTAGCCCCAACATTCTCACTCCTCGCTCCCATATATTCCCGCCCCAACCATCCATCACTCACAGCAAAGATAGAGAGAGAGAGAGAGAAAGCTTGAAGAGAAACCATGCTTCTCCTCCTCTTCTTCCTCCTCCTCCTCCTCTCTGCAGCTCCACCCGCTCTCTCCCTCAACCAGGAAGGCCTCTACCTCCACGGCGCCAAGCTCTCCCTCTCCAACCCCGACTCCTCCCTCGCCGCCTGGGACGACAGTGGCGACTCCCCCTGCGGCTGGCCGGGGGTCGGCTGCGACCCCGCCTCCGGCTCGGTCACCTCCGTCGACCTTCCCAGCGCCAACCTCGCTGGTCCTTTCCCCCTCCTCCTCTGCTGCCTCGCCAACCTCACCTTCCTCTCCCTGTACAACAACTCCATCACCTCCCTCCCCTCCGGCGTCTCCGCCTGCCGCTCCCTCGTCCACCTCAATCTCGCCCAGAACCTCCTTGTCGGCGGTCTCTCTGCCTCCCTCGTCGACCTGCCCAACCTGGCCTACCTTGACTTGACAGGCAACAACTTCTCCGGCGACATCCCGGTGAGCTTCGGCCGGTTCCAGAGGCTCGAGGTGCTGTCCCTCGTGAACAACCTCCTCGATGGCACGATACCGGGCTTTCTCGGCAACATTAGCTCGCTGAAGATGCTGAACCTCTCGTACAACCCGTTCACGCCGGGTCTGATCCCGCCGGAGCTCGCTAACTTGACGAATCTCGAGGTGCTCTGGCTGACCGAGTGTAGCTTGACCGGGGAGATTCCGGAGTCGCTCGGGAGGCTCAAGAGACTCACCGATTTGGACCTCGCCATCAACTACTTGGAGGGACCCATACCGAGTTCGCTCGCTGAGTTGGAGAGCGTCATCCAGATTGAGCTCTACAATAACTCCCTGACGGGGGAGTTGCCACCAGGGCTGTCGAAGCTGACCGCATTGCGGTTGCTCGACGCATCGATGAACCGGCTGAGTGGCACTATTCCGGACGAGCTGACTCGGTTGCCTCTCGAGTCGCTCAATCTCTATGAGAACCAGTTCTCTGGCGAGCTGGCGGCAAGCATTGCTGACTCACCGAACTTGTATGAGCTGAGGCTGTTCAAGAACCAGCTTACCGGCGAGTTGCCAAAAAATTTCGGCCGAAATGCACCACTAAGATACATAGACGTGTCCACCAATAACTTTTCCGGTGAAATTCCGAAAAGTTTGTGCGCTAAAGGTGAGTTGGAGGAGCTTTGGATGATAAAGAACTCGTTCTCGGGACCGATCCCAGAGCCGCTTGGCGGTTGCTGGAGCTTGACCCAAGTCCGCTTGGGCAATAACGGGTTATCCGGTGAAGTTCCCTCTTCCCTCTGGGGTTTGCCTCGGGTTTATTTGCTCGAACTTGCGGATAACAAGTTCTCAGGCCCCATTGGAGAGGAAATAGCGAGTGCTAGTGCTCTCTCTGTTTTGAGTTTATCAAGAAATGAGTTTGCTGGGTCTCTACCAAGAGGGATTGGGACTTTAGTGAGCCTTTCAGACTTCTCCGCAAGTGAGAACAAGCTTACAGGGTCACTGCCAGGGAGTATTGTGAATCTTGGGCAGCTGGGGAGGCTTGATCTCCACCACAATGAACTGTCTGGTGAGTTGCCCAGCGGCATTCAGCAGTGGAAGAAGCTGAATGAGCTGAACTTGGCAAATAATCGGCTCTCGGGGAGTATTCCTGGCGAGATCGGGAGCTTATCGGTGCTCGATCATCTGGATCTCTCGGGGAATCGGTTCTCCGGGAAAGTCCCCGTCGAGTTGCAGAATCTGAAGCTCGATCAGCTCAATCTGTCCTACAATAGGCTATCTGGTACTCTGCCTCCCATGTTCACTGAGCAAATGTACCGAAACAGCTTCTTGGGCAACCCTGGCTTGTGTGGTGGAGGCAGGATGAAGGGTTCATGCAATGGCGGAGGCGAAGAGAGGAGCTCGGGTTACGTGCGGTTGCTCAGATCGATCTTTGTACTTCCCGGGTTGGTTTTAAGTGTCGGCGTCGGTTGGTTTTACAAGAAGCGCAAGAACTTCAAGAATGCTAAGAGGGCTATCGACAAGTCGAAGTGGACGCCGATGTCATTTCACTAGCTTGGCTTTAGTGAAGACGAGATCTTGGATCGTCTCGACGAGGATGATGTTATCGGAACTGGATTCTCTGGAAACTGGATCCCTGTGCCTTTCTGTCGACGGAGAATATGAACCACACCCCAACATAATTAACCAGCCGAGCGAATGTATATAGGTCCATTATAGATCTCGTGAGTTAATTTATGTGAATTGGCTTTTCTGAACCTACACTAGGTGTATAATATACACATACCGATTGTCGATTTCTCATATTATTTGACATAATTGTCTTATCTTCCACTCGTTCGTTTTTGTTTTCTTGTTTTTTCCTTTTGTTTAGCCAATTCACACAACGTTACTTAATCAATGTGTAAAACTTCTAAACCATTCCGGAAACACGGTAAAGTCTTGAATCTTCTTAAAAATGAATGCACCAAAAATTAACCAGATTGTCGATATGGATGGGCACGCGACTAGAGTACAAGTTATAGTTAAACACATGAACTATTATCGACAACCATAAGAAATGTCATTCGTATTGATATACATTGATGACCATTAATCAGTTGTCGATAAACGACGGCATATGACTGGTAATTGTCGATAGATTACCAATTGAAACACCAAGAGAAGACTAGATACCTAGAGGGCGTCATGATACGATTATGGAATTTCAAATTTGAAACTGGTGAATAAAGCAACAAAGTCCTAAAAATCGTGGAGTAAGAATAGATGTGGCAATAGATGGACACAAAAGATCAAAATGCGATTTTAAGGGAACAACCACTTGAATACGAGATCTTGGCATTGTGAGAGCATGGGCACGAGGCTTTTGGAGATATGGAGGCATGGATATAACTGCAGGAGAACTGCTCCCAGATGGTTATGTCATGGGCAGTATAAATACCAGCATTCATCTATTGGAGACCCCTTACGCACAAACAAATGAACATGTTATATTTCAATTATCTTTTAATTTATGCACTATAGTTATAGTTTCTAAACTCGCGTCGTTGATTAAATTCCGACATATATTTTTGCCGTATATCTTGGGTGCCTCGGCATCAATTAAATTCGGGCAAAGTTTTTTACGTTTGGTTCTATTTGAAGTGATTCGATCTTAAGCTTTGTTGTCGATTAAATTCCGGCACGATTTGCATAAGTTTAGTTCCATTTGAAGTAAGTTACCGATTACATTGTCTATTTATGATATTTTCTGTTTGGAATCGCCACAGAACTGATCTCCTCTAATAAATAGAAAAATGACTTTCATTAAAAGATATTCTATCGCGAAGTCAAATTCTAACGAAACAAAAAAGTTGTAATATAGTCTTTTCAATCATCACTTTTTTCCTGATTTTCCCCTCTCGATAACCTTCATTCACCTACTATTGAAACCTCTTACAAGTAATCGCTCAAAGTGATTGGCAATTTCGACAAAAAAAGAAGTGATTGGCGATTTCTCGAATACCATAAGTTTCCGTAATTTGGAACGTCGCTAGTGGTACACATTCATCTCTAGGGCATCACACATTGCTCAAAAAGAGAATTTATTGACTTACATAGTCCTAATATGAGAGAACATATACCAATCCTAGTTATTGGTGGGTTGGAAGTTAGGCATAAATCGCATTGTTGGCGACTTTTTGACTTATCAATTGTACCCACTTTCAGGGTGCAATCCGACGGGTACGGCCTGCTTTGGCCCAAAACGCAAGTCTTCTTAAATCACGTGTGCTTCCAGAGATTTCTCCAGATGGAAGTGTAGGATTGGATTGACTGAATTTTATACATAGCGACCCTTTAAAAAGGTTGAGCTTGAAGAAGACTTCGGATTGAATAAGCTCTGTTTTTAGATGGTTCATTGGTTTTCCTTGAACATATATGTAGAAAGATTGACAATTGATAGCCATTCCTGTTCCAAAGCTGAAAACTTTGAAGTCGAGTCTATGGACGATGAACTTGAAATCCTCTAAGTTAAGACCTACTGTACAAGGACAGGAAAAAGAGAGAGAGAGGAAAAAAAGTAATCGTTACCTCAATTAGCTCTCTAGTTTTAGTAAATTAGGAACACTAGTGCAGATGTCCAATCATACAATTAACTCTCTTAAGAGCATAACACATTATAAAACGGATTATTACTAGGTTCATTGTAGTGAAGAAAATGATTAACGGGAGACGGTCGAATGAATTTTGGTTCTTCTATATGTCTATTATGTTCTTTCATTTGGTGGAAAAAACATTTTGGATCCTTTCCTAATACAATTTTTATTTCAGATTCAATTTTTTAAATTACAAAATTTCTGACAATATTAATGTGACTATGCTGACGGTGTAATGATTTTGACTGAAATATAACATTCGTCGTGGGAAAATTACCGAATAAGACCTAAATCTATGCACTTTTGCCAATTTAGTCATAAACATTTTAATTGTGCCAATTGAGTCATCAACATTTCACGTTTTGCCAATTGATTCCATCCGATCAATTTTGGCCAGAAATCACTTATGTGGACACTAGCTGTACTACGTGGCATGGCTGGCGCTGTCATGAAAAATTTTAAAAATTTAAATTTTTTTCTATTCTTTCCCTTTTTTTGCTTTTCTTCTATTTTCCTTCTTTCCTTCTTTTTTTTTTTAATTGTGGCCGGCAATGATTGCCAGGCCCTTGCCTAAATTTGGGTAAGGCCATTGTGTTCGTGAGTGAGGCCAGCCACACCCAAGTCTGGGCAAGGTAGCCTCGCTGCGGCCTCAATGGTTTGAGTGAGGGCCATGAAGCCCTTGCTGGCTGCAGGAGAGGGCCACTGGGTGAGGGCCGAGACCCTTGCCGACAACACTAAAAAAAAGAAAAAAGAAGGAAATGAGAAAAAATTAAAAAATTTAAAAATCGAAAAAAAATATTAAAAAAATTTGTCTATGTCAGTGGTGCCCGTGCCACGTAGGATAGTCGGCGTCCACGCCAATGATTTCTGGCCAAAATTGGCCGGATAACTCAATTGACAAAACGTAAAAACGTTTAGGATTCAATTAGCACAATTAAAATATTTAGGACTGAATTGAAAAAAGTGCAATAAGTTTAGAATTTTTTTGGTAATTTTCCCTATCCGTCACTTTGTTAATTGTTGGATTCGATCAATTAGTTAACACACACACACACACACACACACACACACACACACACACACACACACACACACACACACACATATATATATATAGTGACCCCTTTACAAAGTTGAGCATGAAAAAGACTTCAGATTGAATAAACTCTGGCTTTAGATGGTTAATTGGTTTTCCTTGAACATATGTGTAGAAAGATTGACAATTGATAGCTCACGATTGCAGAGGTACAATGACACAATCAGCTCTCTTAAGAACATAACACATTATAAAACGGATTATTACTAAGTTCGTTGTAAGGAAGAAAATGCTTTACGGGAGATGGCTGGACACCAAAAAAAAAAAAGACACAGAGATGTTTGTTTTGGCCAACATACATATATATATATATATATATATATATATATATGTGATTAATTCAAACAATTGCCAACTTTCTCTTTTAACTTGCATTCCATATATACAAGTGAGAACGCAATTAGAGTTATTTAAAATTATTATAAGACACAATTAACCTAATCCCATATAGTAATAACAAGTAGTAATATATCTCTAATACCCTCCACGCACGCAAGAAATGTCAAAGTCCCAGTTTGGGGGTCAATCATTACTTATTAGCTATGCCTTTGGTGGTGTTTTGCCCACCACTTTCAAGGTGGGATTCGTTTTTAATTACGTTGGTGCGTTGATGGACGGTGCTTTTTCCCTCGCGCCTGCTTTGAATCCTTTGATAGGTTTGATTTAACTTGAAGGACTTGTGTGCGGCTATAATCTGATTTTATATTCCGACGTGATTAATACTTCAAATGAATTTCCTCCTTTTCTATTATATCCTTGGTTTCAGCTTTTCCAATTGCTTTTTCTACATCAAAGCTGTCAGCTGATGGTTGAATTGATCATTAGCCAAAGGAAGTGCTTGGTGATACCTTGAGAAAAGATTAGTGGGTCGTTCAATTTCCGTCCCGCTTCTTACCGCGTTACTAAACCTTCGAAATATGCAATTGGATCGGTGATAGTTCGAAGCGGTCTTAGATGGAATCTTCATCATATAAGCATCGAAAAAGTGCTCTCTTTCAGATCTTCTTAGAGTTCATAAGGCCGACCTTGACAATTTTTCTTAATCGTAAAAGTCTGAGTTTGGCTCTACACTTCATGTTATCGACTATCTTTGCCTGATTTCGATCGACTTATAGCCTTTTAACTCCATCTGCATTACTCGCAGTTTTTATTTCCTGCCTGATTTACCTACCCTAGTTGACTTTCGTTAAATTGTATTTTCAACCAACCTTTTAATGGCGCGAAATTAACATTAGAAAGTATTTATGAGCTATCTTTAGTAATGTTTTGCTCATCAACTCTACGACCTGCTGTAGTTCACTATTGCTAGTGCGATGTCTCACTATGCTTTCCTTCATGTTGAATTTGACAGCTCTGAGCAAAACTCCATATAACTGTTAGTCAACACATACTTGATCGCCTTACCAGTTTCCTTTTCTTTTATTAAAGCTCTCAATTGCCTAATTCTGACAACTACATGAAACTTGTGTCTTAGCACAAACAACTAGGTCTTCCTCGAGTAGTCATCCACAACTATCATCATAGATATGCCACTCTTCCTCAAAGAAAACCACGACATCTGGCGAACACCCAAGTCAATCAACTTTGCAATCTCTATAGTTTCTCTGATAGTCATACTGCACTACACTTTTCGCCATTTACTCAAGTCATGGCACATGCATACATTTAGTTCCTTAACCGAAAAACCATATAATGAATTCCTTTCACTCAAAACCTTCAGGCTTCTCTCGCCAATGTACACCAAACGCATTTGCCATAATTTATACTTTGGAATAGATGCATCGGACGTCTCCGCAGCTAAATGGATCATTGTCTCCTCTTGAAACTCATAAAGGCCACTGTACTTAATTCCTCTCAATATCATTAGGGCATCTTGAACAACCTTTGGAACTCTACCTTTTGAAAAATAGTGACACCCGGATGAATTCAGGGGACTCAAGGAAATCGGTTCTTCTTCAACTCTAGAACATGCCTCACTCTAGTAAGATACTATCATGCGTTTTGATTCTAACATCACCAAGACCAACAACATCGTAGTCATCGCTGTTCCTTAAAGGCACTTTACCACTATCAATGCACTCATTAGTAGTAAACCAATTCCTTTTTGTTGTAGCGTGAATGAATAACCAAATTCCATAACTCATTCGTCAAACAATGAATCCTCAGCAACAGACAATATAATCATCACTATCCGAGTTACTATCACCTACTACAACAATATTATCAAGCATCTGTTATTCAAAGGTTTATTAATTTGTGATTTTTCGTGCTATTAATCCAATATAACGGAAGGTAAATTTATGACAAGTGTACCAATTTAGGGTTTTTGGTGGTAAAAAAATTAGTTTGGTGTAAACTTGTCATAATTGTACCAGTTTGGGGGTTTTTTGTGGTAAAAAATTAGTTCATGGTATATTTATTATGTGTGTACTAGTTTGATTGATTGGTTAATATTAAATAGTGACCCCTTTTAAAAGGTTGAGCGTGAAGAAGACTTCAGATTGACTAAGCTTTGTCTTTAGATTGTTAATTGGTTTTCTTTGAATATATATATATATATATATATATATATATATATATATATATATATATATGTAGAAAGATTGATAATTGACAGCCATCTCCTGTTATGATTAATCATTATTCAACTTACTTTACAATTATAATTTGGTCAAATATTGCATCATTAACCATTACTATATTATTTTGGTGACATAATTTCCGCCCTCTAAATGACTAAATACACTTCGTTTATACAAGATGGACAAAATCACCCTTGATGGATTCCACATTTATGCATTTTCCCCTCAATTTAGTTCTTTTCTATTGTGGGTTCCCTTCAAATTTAAACCCGTGGTTGTTTAGAAAATAAAAATCAATATTTTCTTTGTCAATCCAAAATGAATGAAATTAGACTTTCATGAAAAATATTTCTTTTGCTTTAGGCATAGTTTTCATTTTCCAAAATTTGTTTGTATATAGATTTTTCTAGATTTCACCATGAAAATTGATTGAGAAATTTGCTTGACGAAATGAAAATAGAGGGCGATTCTGTCTCTTTAACGAAAATGGGGTGGATCTATTTTTATAAGGTATGGAAATAGCTTTGCCCTATTTGTAATTGTGAAGAATATATATTGGTCTTATTCTAAAATTGATCGATTTAGACCTATCAATCATGATATGCCATGTGGCTCTCGATGCTCCTCCCCATAGGCCTCTTATGTTAGAAAAAATATTTTCTCGATAATTAATATTCCGCGAAATAACTATACGCATACGTATTATTGGTCTTGGTTAGTTACGAGATTAGCGAGCAAAGATTTTCTACTTGACTCTATGTTTACATTGGCTTGTTTGCCCTTCCAAAAACAGAGAGGTTTGTTGAGGACTAATTTAAACAATTGCCAGCTTTCTCTTTTAACTTGCATTCCCTATGTACGGGTGAGAATGCAATTAGAGTTAATTATAATTAATATAAATTGTAATTAACCTAATCCTATATGGTAATCACAAATAGTAATTTTTTTTTTCTAACACCCTCCATGCACGCAAGAAATGCCAAAGTCACTTTGGGGGTCAAATTAATAGAAATTAGCGGACTCTGGTGGTGTTTTGCCCATCACTTTTTAGGTGGTGCGTTGATCCGCTGTGCTTTTTCCCTCATGCCGGCTTTGATAAGTCTAATTTAATTGGAAGGACTTGTGTGCAGCAATAATCTGACTATTTTTTTTTTATTTCGACGTGATTAATGGAACAAATGAATTTCCCCTTTTTCTATTATATTCTTGGTTTCAACTTTTTCAATTTGTTTTTCTAATCAAATCTGTTAGTCGATGGTTGAATTGATTGATGGATGATCATTAGCCAAATGAAGTGCATGGTGGTCCCTTTTGTTCCCTCCTATGGCCTGTCCTTATAATATGAGAAAAGTTAAGTGTATCATTCAATTTTCGTACTTCTTCTCGTCGCATTACTAAAATTTTGAATTTTACAATCAAATCAAAGCGATTTAGATAGAATCTTCGTCAAATGACCATAGAAAAAGTGCTCTCTTTCAAATCTTCTTGGGTTCATAAAACTGACCTTGACAATGATTATCGTTATCATACTATTCCGAGTTTGGCTCCAAATTTCATATTATCAACTATCTTTGCCGATTTCGATCGACTAGTAGCCTTTTGATTCCATCTGCATTGCTCGCAACTTTTGTTTCCTGCCTAACTTACCTGCCTCAATTGCTCCTTCGATTGGATTTTCAATCAACCTTTTGATGGCGCGAAACCGACATAAACTGATTACAATGATGCATAGTCCATCCCATGAATTTGAAAAAATCTCTATCCGTTGATGCGTAGTCAAATGGCACGAAATGGAGATTTACCGCTGTGACACTAGAGTTGGCGTAATCAGATCAACCGCAACTACATTTTACCGGTGCTGTAGGTATACTCCTGCAGCTTAAAAAATGACACTAGCACTTTATCATTTCAATTGAACTTATAATTTTATTTTTATTTGTTTTGCTAAATCAAATTTGCTGTATCGAACTTAGTAAGCGAATTAAAATAGAGGGTTGTTTTTCTAAAATGGCTTCCCTTGAAATGGTGGCAATCTTCAGTAGACCAGAGTCCATACCTAGCCAGTGGCTAGTTATTTATAACTTTTTCTTAATCGATAAAAGTAAAAGTATTTTGGTATCGTTTTCTAAGTTTTAGAGGGAAATTAATCATATGGACCCAACATGAATAGCAATGACGAGGTCTCGTCAAGAGTGTACTTAAATCCATCCATCATTACCACTAAATGATAGTGTGGCGAAAAACAAGCAGCGGGACACAATAATAAAGAAAAAATAAATAACTAAATTAGAAATCAAATTTACATGATTTGATTAGTGTGATCTATTCCCAATCAGCTTAATTCATCGACTCTAGTTTCTTGCTAAACAAAGGTAGATGCAGATTCCTCTGATATAGATAATCCTCAATCTGCATTTTTCAAAAATCAAAATTATTCTTATAAAATCTATCGATTTTCACTTTTTTCTTATTCTGTTTCTATCGATTCACTTCAACTCAGCCAAGCTTACTTCAATACCAATTGTTGTGAAGAACAAGCGATCGAACACAATAATAAACAAAACAAAGAAGTAAATCGAGATTTACGTAGTTTGGTTGGGGCAACCTACTCCACAGAGAGAGCAACACAAGATTTTACTATAAATCAAACGATATAACAAAAATTACAACCACGCTCGAATCACCCAAATACTCTAAGTATTTTGCAACCTTTAATTACATCAAATAACTAAGATAATGTTTAGCCTCGACATTTCCTCGGAAACAATCTCTCAATATCACAAAGGACTTCACAAATCTTACCACAAGATTTATTAACTTCAAAACACTAGCAATTTCTTTAGGATATAATTCACAATCGTACCACACATTTGATTGTGTGTGTGTGATTGTTACGTAAAAAAATTCCTCTACTCACTGATGGGAAAAAACCAACACCCACCTCTTAAATATATAATATATGTTTTTTGGATCCAGAATATGAAATGCCTTTTAGGAGACGTACTCAAACTAGGAAAATTACTTAATCGGATTTCATTTACGGGCTTAAACTCAAGATATATTCTCAACATATAGTAAATCTTGTTTTCTAAATAAAATGACTAGCAAATGGGTGTCTATTATAATTAAACAAGCCAATCTTTGTACGGATGGATTTCGGTTATTAATTGGACACCTGACCAAGAACTTCAAATCATATCTTTTTAAAGTACTACTCGAGTATCAGTATGAGTAAGAAGTATTTAGGTAAATTTTTGAAGAAAAGAGATATCACGTGGCTGTCTACGCCGGCATAATGACACGGAGGCAGTGACGTAGAATTTTTATCCAAAGTGGTTAAATGACAACAAAAATAAATGGGGATAAATATACTGAAAGTCCTAAAACTTATCATGAAACTGCAATTGAGTCTTAAAATTTTTAAAAAATGCAATCAAGTCCTAAAACTTGTTATCAAAGTGCAATTGAGTCCTAAAACTTATTAAGTTGATGCAATCAGATCATTCTATTAACTCCGTTCAACTTGACATATGAAAAATGCTAACAAGTTTTAGAACTTGATAAATTTTTGGACTTGATTGCAATCAAGAGTGATCTTACTAATGATGATTATGGTCGACAACCACGATGATGAGGATGAACGTCAGGACTCTAATGAGATATGTGAGGGTGATGATGAGATCAAAGAAACGAGGGCAGTTCACCCAACTCCTAGTGAGGCTTGCAATCCTGGACATATGCGCCGCGAATCTCCTGTAGCAGAATGGAACCAGAGTAAGTTGAATGTGAATGCTCGAGATAGGAGCGTGTACATCCATTCAGTGTTGAATACCGTCGAAAATCTAACTGAATGGATGGCCGTGAAAGCGAAAGGGACGCTGCTGCTGAAGCACCGAAAGGAGAATTTGAGCTTCGACCAAGAAGCTAGGATGTCATTCGACACTGCACCAGCTTTGAAGGAAGTATCATTCAGTTTCAAGGCAAAACCGAATGAGACAAAGAAATCTTCCCAAGAATTACCTGTGGATGCTAGCCTTTCAAATTGGTTGCCTTCCTCAGGAACTACGCCGATTGAAAAGGAGAGGGCAATGACTTTGGACTCTGTCCAAGTCGAGACGAGTGGTAAAAGGATTTATGAGCTCACCGAGGAGCCAATTTTGGGTGCATTGACTGTTGATGAACTCGACAGTTTTCAGCGTAGTCTTCACCGAGGAAGTCGCTGAGCAGAAGTCCCGACGAGATGCCCATAATTGGGACAGTCGGAACATACTAGAGCCTAAGTAGCACCGACAACGACACCGACACGCGACACGACACGACATGCCGACACGTCATTCTCAAAAAATAGAGAATTGCAACACATTGAGACACGTTGTATATTAAATATATATATTTTTTATATACATAATAAATTATCATTTTTATTATTATTTCAATCAAATTAATTTGATTTAAATCTACAAATAAATAAATAATTACAAAAAGAGTGTCAGACGAGTATCGGTGTCCGACATGTCCGATATGTGTCCAACACGACATGGAAGCCCCCGGAGAGTGTCCCTGCTTCCTAGACTCGAGGCAGTCAGATTCGGTCGGCAATTCTTGCTCAACCGCTTCCTTCAAAGGAATGCCAAACACCACCAGCAAATACAGAGAGGCATCGGGTGATCACAGATGTGTAAGTGGTTTCATGAGGTCGAAGTGGGAAGGAAACTAATTTCTTTTGTTTTTTCTTTTGTTGATGTTGCAGGATAAGAAAGTGAATTGGCACTCCGCCCCCTTTGAGACAAGGTTGGAGAGAGCTTTAAACAGGGGAGGTCATCAACTGTAACCCATGTGTATATATTCTTCTATAGGTTCTCGAGATGGTTTGCGCACGTTTGTCATTTTTCCCTTCTTTTGTGAATTTACCTAGACATTGACATCAGGAGTAAACAGCAACCAACAACAAAAACAAAAACAGAGCAAAGAAGAGGACTCAAAACACATGACTCATTATGTTCGTTTTTCTTCCAACCTAATTACTTCTCGTGGACTTAATATATAGTAAGCCATCCTCATATGACCATTGCCCGTCGAAATCCTCAAGTACCTATTGGTTTTAGCCATTGTCAATAGCAAACCGTTGCTAGAAATCGTCAGAACGGCTTTTTGACTTGGTAAAAGTGCAATAAATTTATGACTTTTTTTGTACTATTTTCCCCATTTGTTCAAGCACTCAAAAGAGGCACGAACATTGTAATTGATTGATTATTGAATTCGGATGTATAGCTAAAAATCGGTTTGATTCATTCCTGAAATTGGGTTTTTCATGTTGGGATAGAAATCTTTTCTCGAAATCAGATTCAGAAAACATGAAAATCGTAACTATATAGGATCATCGTCCCTTGCATAATCCAATTTCGAGACGAATCAAATGAACCAACAATAACTTTTTTGCCGGGGCGAAGCGGATGTCGCGAATCAACTTATAATCACATGAGATTTACGTTCATTCATGAGACCGTACAAGAGTTTGGTGCAATGCAACCAATTCATTTATTATTAGATGAATGCGCAAAAATAAGTTCTTTAGCCATTATTCCAATAATGACATTATCAATAATGTACATTTTTTTTATCAATCATACTCTAACTCTCAACTCACTCTCAAATTTTTGCCCTGCCTCTTTGCAAAGCATGAGAGTCGAAACCTACGTCTGAAACTAAATGTCCCCATCCCTAACCCTCCTGAGAAGATAGATAATCGAATTCTCCACCTCCCTCTTCTCAAGTAGGGAGGGTAGCCACTGGGGCAAACCCCGGTAGTTTAATAATAATGTACCTTAAAATTTATAAATATGAAAGAAACGTTTTTAAGGAAGTAGGTAGTTGAATTCCCTCCCTCAACTTTCATTAATTTGCGGCTGAACTTTGTGAGAAAGTCGTAATTAGTCCAGCCAACAGGATACTCGAGTCGTGTATTCACGACTTCTTCAAAATTCGGCGGAAGCTATCCTCTCTTGATTTAGGTTTAGATCTAAATCTAGGAGCTTTTCTCTACCGATCTAAATTTAGACCTTGGAGTTCCTAAGAGGTGTTCAATCTTTGGTGGTTCAACATGTTATTGTTTTTATTGTCGTTGTTTCCATATGGCAATAGTGTTGAGGGTGCCGAACCTAGGTGCTCACTGTAAGCCGTAGTTCCTGGAGGAAAAGATCTTAGTGGGTGTCCATCACTAAGGATGCTAGTGATCGGCCGCCAATTGTTTTTTCGGAACAATAACAAATCTTGTTTTTTGGGAAGAGAGTGTGCTTATAGCTACAAGTAGTACTCTCGTTGTTTTCTTTTGTTTTGTAGCTCTTTGGTATTTGCTTTGTTTGGAAGCTTTCTATGTTCCTCTACGTTTGATCTTGACAAATGGATGAAATTTTCTTTCAACCAAAAAAAAAATCTATTGTTTCACTATGAGAAAGCAATAGCAAAAGCATAAAAGAAACTAATATTAAAATTCGAAATATTCTTATTTTAAAGGCTATCGGAGATGGAAATTATATCTTACAAACACTTGAAAATATATGTAGGCGTCTGGTTTGACTATCAACATTTCTATTTTTAATTACTTTCAAATTGAGAGAAATAATAGTAGATACGGAAACTATTGACGCCGCCAATCTCCAATACTCTTAATTTGAACCCACCCATCGGTGGCCGCGTTGGTTTGCGCTCAGTTCCTTTCACGAGAGGTCCTGGGTTCAAACTCGCCCATCGGTGATTTAAGTGGGGGGTCGTGGCGGTGGGATGCTGCGCTAGCCCCCCTCGAGGACTAGTCGGGCATCACCGCTGGTTTGAGCCCTAGCTCGCCGGCCGCGCGGACACCTCGATTATCAAAAAAAAAAATACTCTTAATTTGAGGATTATAACTAGGACTTTTAAATACAGTACGTTGCTATTGTAAACTTTTCATTAAATATAAAAAGTAGATTTGTGAGGTTGCATAAGCAGTATGCTCAAATCTTATACAAAAATATTAATATTTAAACTCCATTCGATTTTTTTAAACTTTTCTAAATGGAAGTACTTTTTGTTATAAGAAAGATGCCATCGTTTGAAATAACCTCAATTATAATTTGATGGGTTTGAAAATGAAATAGAAATCCAATGTCCCTAGAAAGGAAATGACCAAACACGGCTTGATTTGCTTGAGGTTAATCTTCGATTATATGTCTAAGTGCAATAAAAAGGGCAGAAATTCAAAATTTGGCTTAAAATTGCTTTTTTCAATATGATTGATATGTAAAATTAGTATGTCGTTAAATTGATGTATTAAATAATATATATAATCATTAGTATATTCAATTAAAACATTTATAACATAAAGTGCGGGAATGTTTAACAATCATCGTGTTGCTTAATAGCGCTCATATTTTTTTTTTCCTTTTTTTTGCTTGAAATTTAGGGTCAAATCGGTATACTTACCTACTTTTATGATATCATCTTAAAGCGCATGAATTTGAGTTTCGTCTATCACTTGATATATGGATGAGAGGAGTATTATGCTTGAATAATTAACACGAAAACTTATTTCAGGGTAAGAAAAAATAATGAAAAACCATATCGGACTATTCTCTAAGGCTATGTTTGGCAAATGAAGGAAAATGGGAGGAATGAAAAAATTGACAGGATATTGAAAAAGGATTCAAATTTTGGTGAAAAGATTATGGATGGAAACAAAAAAGAAAAATGTAAAGCGAAAATCATATTAATCACCTTTAACTTTATTTCTCATATTAGATATCTTTCTCGCATTTTGAAATCTATAGTTAGCATCCTCATTTTTACGATGGATTTCAAGTTATCCCTTTCACGAACATATAATTTACCAAATCTCCATTTATTTCCCAAGCCATTCCCGTCCACACTCTCTCCCTCATTAGAGAGGCTTGCTCGGTCCAATACATCCACCACAAAAATCTCCCTTTCTCCACTGTAAGGGGCTTCAGAGGCCGTTGCCGACCTCAGATCTGAGGCCGAGCTCAAGGATCGATGTCAAAATGGCGTAGACTTAGGGCCTGTTTGGTTCAACTTTGAAAATGCTACTTGGGGGAATGCAAATACCTTTGGGTGAAAGCCCATTGGGGAAATACAAATGGTGTTTGGTAAAAATATTTTGTAAAGCTACTTTGGCCAAAATATAGTGTTTGGTGAATTTTTTTTGCAAATGCACTTTGAGAATTATCTTATTTATTAAAAAAAAAAAAACAAAACCTACCCATCGTCGGAGCCGACCGCTGGCGGCCGTCGCCCGAGGTCGGGCGACCCCCGGCGACCCTCGCCGGCCGCCGTCGCCGGCCCTTCTGGTGAAGAAGATGAACAGCGCTAAACCCAAAAAAAAAAAAAAAGAAAAAAGATATGAACAGTAGTATTCGTGGAATGCTGAAAGCTCAAGGCTGGTCCGGACCAGCCTTGGGCTTTCAGCATTTGGAATGCCAGCATTTGGCCAATGCTAGGCCAAATGCTGAACCAAACACTCTAACATTTTGGGAAGGGGCTTTCGAGGCCCAAAGCCCCTTCCCAAAGCTGAACCAAACACCCCCTTAATGGTCATGACCAAGCTTTGCTACATATCTTGCGAGCCTCTTGCAAAGTCTCACAGCAGATCGTGGCCCTCGTAAGCTCGAGGCTAGCCTCTTACGACCCTTGAGTGGTTGCTTGATGCTCTATAGTGCTGGCCTTCGTTCACTGCTGTGCCGCCGCATGTGAGGAGAGAGAAAGGAAAGGGGGAAGAGAGCAAGAGACAAGTTGTGATGTGGATTTTAGGGGGAAAAGTGTAAGAAAATTCCTAAACCTTTTGCATTAGTGTCAATTTAGTCATAAACTATTTTTTTATGTCAATCCAGTTCTAAACCTTTTGAACTAGTGCCAATTCAGTCCTTCGGGCTTATTTTGGTCGGATTTTGCTGAAGTGGACGCCGGTCGGCCTACGTGGCATCGCTGGCGCTGACGTAGATAATTTTTAATAATATTTTATCAAATTTTTAATTATTTTTTCTGATTTTTTTTTCTTTCTTCCTCCCTTCGCCGGCGACTAGCCACTGGCCACAGGCGACGGCCGACCACTGGCCATGGCCGGGCGGGCTGCCCTCACCTGAGTGAGGGTCACCGTCGCTCGGCCAAACCCGGTGTGGCCTAGGCGAGCCCCGGCAAGAGCTCCCCTCTCGCAAGCTAGATCTAGCGAGGCCAACCCTCGCCTAGGCCACGGCGGCCTCGCCGATCGTCGCCTTGGCGCAAGCGACACCTGGCGAGGTCGCCCTAGCCTGCACGAGGGCGTACCCCTGCAAGGGCTCGAGCCTTGCACTGGGTTGGGCGAGGCTCGCCCTCGCCGGATCTGGCAAGGGTCGAGCCTCGCCGGCCATGGTTGAGGCTCGACCTCGCCAGATCCAGTGAGGTCGTGCCTCGCCCAGCCCAGCGCGAGGCCATCCTTGCGGCCATCCGGCGAGGGCTCGAGCCTCGCGCTGGGCTAGGGGAGGCTCGCCATTGCCGGATGTGGCGAGGGTTGAGCCTCGCCCAGCCATGGGTGAGGCCCAACCTCGCCAGATCCGGCGAGGTCGTGCCTCGCCCAACCATTGGAGAGGCTCATCTTCGCCCAGCCGCTGGCAAGGGCGAGCCTTGCCAGTGACCAATGGGGCTCGCCAAAGGCCCCCTAGCCTTCGGCTATAGGAAGAAGAAAGGAAAATAATAATAATAATAATAAATTTGAAAAATATTAAAATATTATTAAAAGTTATCAACGCCATTGCCGACGGT
This sequence comes from Syzygium oleosum, assembly GCF_021117445.2. NCBI lineage: Eukaryota > Viridiplantae > Streptophyta > Magnoliopsida > Myrtales > Myrtaceae > Syzygium > Syzygium oleosum. The sequence continues at coordinate 2,831,764 of NW_026607521.1, read as the reverse complement.
GCCACATAGGCCGGCCAACGTCCACGTCAGTAAATTCCGACCGAAATTAGCCGGAAAGACCGAATTGGCACAAAAACAAAAAGTTTAGGACTAAATTGACATCGATGCAAAATGTTTATGACTTTTCTGACACTTTTCCCGGATTTTAGGTATTCGTGAAGGCAAACGAACATTATTATTATTATTATTATTATTATTATTATTATTATTATTATTATTGTTATTAGGTCGAAGAGATGAAAAAATATTTTTATTGTAATGCGTGGAATATTTGATAGAGCTTTGTTAGCATAAAAATCTTTGGGCTGCTATTAAAATAACAGCATATTGTGTGTCATGAATTTTTTAATGAGTGGACCTTACAAAAATTTCTAATTATTCGTTATTTATTTTTTTGGCTCAAAATAGGCTATTATTATAACAGTAGATAAAAAATAGTCACAAAAACATTTAAGATTAAGATTAGTTTTTATGATTACCCAGACAAATAATACTTACTAACCCCAACAGTCCCTCTCGTCGCTCCCATATATTCCCGCCCCAACCATCCATCACTCACGGCGAAGATAGAGAGAGAGAGAGAAAGCTTGAAGAGAAACCATGCTTCTCCTCCTCTTCTTCCTCCTCCTCCTCGTCTCTGCAGCTCCACCCGCTCTCTCCCTCAACCAGGAAGGCCTCTACCTCCACGGCGCCAAGCTCTCCCTCTCCGACCCCGACTCCTCCCTTGCTGCCTGGGACGATAGCGGCGACTCCCCCTGCGGCTGGCCGGGCGTCGCCTGCGACCCCGCCTCTGGCTCCGTCACCTCCGTCAACCTCCCCAGCGCCAACCTCACCGGTCCTTTCCCCCTCCTCCTCTGCCGCCTCGCCAACCTCACCTTCCTCTCCCTCTACAACAACTCCATCACCTCCCTCCCGTCCGGCATCTCCGCCTGCCGCTCCCTCGTCCACCTCGACCTCGCCCAGAACCTCCTCGTCGGCGGTCTCCCTGCCTCCCTCGCCGACCTGCCAAACCTGGCCTACCTTGATTTGTCGGGCAACAACTTCTCCGGCGACATCCCGGCGAGCTTCGGCCGGTTCCAGAGGCTCGAGGTGCTGTCCCTCGTGAACAACCTCCTCGATGGCACGATACCAGGCTTTCTCGGCAACATTAGCTCGCTGAAGATGCTGAACCTCTCGTACAACCCGTTCACGCCGGGTCGGATCCCGCCGGAGCTCGGGAACTTGACGAATCTCGAGGTGCTCTGGCTGACCGAGTGTAGCTTGACCGGGGAGATTCCGGAGTCGCTCGGGAGGCTCAAGAGACTCACCGATTTGGACCTCGCCATCAACTACTTGGAGGGACCCATACCGAGTTCGCTCGCTGAGTTGGAGAGCGTCATCCAGATTGAGCTCTACAATAACTCCCTGACGGGAAAGTTGCCACCAGGGCTGTCGAAGCTGACCGCATTGCGGTTTCTCAACGCATCGACGAACAGGCTGAGTGGCACTATTCCAGACGAGCTGACTCGGTTGCCTCTCGAGTCGCTCCAGCTCTACCGGAACCAGTTCTCTGGGGAGCTGCCGATAGGGAGTGGGAGCTTCGAGAAATTGCTCGAGTTAGACCTCTGCGATAACAATCTCTCGGGGCAAATTCCGTCCGAAATCGGAAGCCTGACTAAGCTCAATTACCTCTACTTGAACAACAATTCGCTCTCCGGCCCGATCCCAATAGGGATTGGGAGCTTGGAGAATTTGCTCGATTTAGACCTCTCAAGAAACAATCTCTCCGGCCAAATCCCTAGGACATTGTGGAACCTCAGCAACCTGCAGTTCCTCGTGCTTTTCTCCAACAACCTCACTGGGACTATTCCTCCAGAGGTCGGGAATCTCGCGTCGGTGATCTATCTCAACGTCGACATGAACCAGCTTTATGGAGAGCTCCCTGAGACCATATCTCGCCTTGCTAAGTTAAGGGGGATCTTCTTGCTCAATAACAATTTCTCGGGAAGCATACCACGTGATTTCGGCAAGTACAGCTCTTCTCTGCGCTACGTTAGCATTTCCAACAACAGCTTCACCGGAGAACTGCCGCCAGATTTATGCAACGGCTTTGCTCTTCGATTTCTCGATGTCAGTGGGAATAACTTCACCGGGCCGCTGCCCAACTGCTTGAAGAATTGTTCGGGGCTAATGAGAGTCCGCCTAGACGACAATCAGTTCACTGCAGATATCACGAACGCGTTCGGAGTTTGTCCTGATCTGGTCTATGCAAGCCTTAGCAACAATCGATTTGTCGGGAAACTCTCGGCACAATGGGGAGACTGTATGAATCTTACGAATTTGCGGATCGATGGTAACAAAATCTCCGGCCACATCCCGCCAGAGCTCGGGAAATTGTCTCAGTTGCGCGTCCTGACATTATCCAGCAATGAATTGACTGGGAGTATTCCCGATGAGATGGGAGATCTAGGGGAGCTGTTCGGGCTGAACTTGAGCAACAACCATTTGGCTGGAGATATTCCTTCCTCGTTAGGAAAGTTGACGAAGCTCAATCATCTTGATTTGTCGGAGAACACATTGAGCGGTAGCATACCTGACAAGCTAGCGAATTTCGAGAATTTACTGAGCTTGAACTTGAGCAACAACAATCTGTCCGGTAACATACCATCCCAGCTCGGGAAGTTGTCCACGCTACAGTTACTCCTAGACCTGAGCCACAATTCCCTAGCAGGATCAATTCCCTCCAATTTGGCAAAGCTTACTAAACTAGAAAATCTCAATCTTTCGCATAACAATTTGTCGGGTATGATCCCAGCTTCTCTCGAGAGCATGGAGAGCATAAGCTCCCTAGACGTATCGTACAACAAGCTGACGGGTGTGGTTCCTATTGGTAGGATCTTCGAACAAGCACCCGAAAGTGCTTTTATTGGGAATCCGGGCTTGTGTGGAAACGCGACCGGATTATCTCTTTGTGGGATGAGCAGTAAATCGACCCAACACAGAAAAAAAGTTCTGGTTGGTGCGAGTGTTGGCGTTTGCTGCTTACTACTTCCAGCGATTCTAACTTCTGTGATTCTGGCGCTTCGGCGACGAAACAAGCTTTGCAATGAAGAGATCAAGCGTCTTAAAAAGCACGAGCAATTTGAGCAGATCATATGGGAAAGGGTAGGGAAGTTCACATTCAGCGACATTGCCAAAGCCACCGACGATTTCAGCGAAGAGTACTGCATCGGAAAAGGCGGGGCCGGGAGCGTTTACAAGGCCGTATTGGACAGCGGCCAAATCGTCGCTGTCAAAAAGCTGAACGCATTGGAATCGGGCGAAGTCCCTGCGGTCATCTGCCAGAGTTTCGAGAACGAAATCCGTGTGTTGACCGAGGTCCGGCACCGCAATGTGATCAAGCTCCACGGGTTCTGTTCCAAGAGGGGTTGCATTTACTTGGTCTATGAGTTCGTTGAAAGAGGCAGTCTGGCAAAGGCCTTGTATGGAGGAACGGGAGCTGCTGTACTGGACTGGGGTACAAGGGTGAAGATTGTTCAAGGCGTGGCTCACGCGGTCGCCTACTTGCATCACAATTGCTCACCGCCTATCGTCCATCGGGACATAACGTTGAACAACATCTTGGTCGAGTCATACTTCGAGCCTCGGCTCTCGGATTTCGGGACGGCGAGACTCTTGGATTCAGACTCGTCGAATTGGACTGCAGTGGCTGGATCTTATGGCTACATGGCTCCTGGTAAGCTACATGATCAAATCTAACCATACATTTCACACAGGTACATATTGTCTCGGATTGATCAAATAGCTTTAACTAACATTTTGAAATTCGATATATTGAATAATTCTAACGACTTTCGGAAGAGCAACTATAGATTTTGAAAATTGATTTGTGTCAGGATACCTTAGAAGTTTAGAATTTGTGTACCACTTTACATTACGATCAAAATATTGATTCGCTCTTCTTTCTTGGAATAACAGAGTTAGCAGTTACAATGCGGGTGACGGACAAATGCGACGTGTATAGCTTTGGAGTAGTGGCGCTAGAGATTACAATGGGGAAGCATCCGGGGGATCTTCTCTCTTCTCTATCAATGACATTCTCGGAGACCCTAAATTTGCTGCTGAAAGACGTGCTCGACCCACGTATTCCTCCTCCGACTGGCCAGCTAGCCAAGAAAGTGGTATGCATCGTCGCGGTGGCACTGGCGTGCACGCGGACGAGTCGCGATTCGCGACCCACCATGCATTTCGTCGCGAGAGAATTATCCGCATGCGCTCGAGCTTACTTGTCCACGCCATTAGGCTCGATGACTATCAGCGAAGCCATCGAGTCTTCAGAAATAAAATTTTAAGGGATAGAGCAAAATCAAAATGATATTCTTCCGTCTCTTCTTCTTTTTTAGGTTTTGTTTAACTTAGCTTGCAATGAATGAGAAAGAGTGGGGGTTGGCGTGTGCACCGGTCGATGTACAAAAAGGATAACTTAGAAAATCTCTATTGCACTGGTAGTGAAGAATTCCTCACCGGATGAAGCAGTCTCCCAGATTTCCAACTTCTCTAACGCTTTGAATCAACTTGAACTCATGTCATTAATCGTACAAATGAATTTCCTCTTTTTCTATTATATCCTTGATTTGAACTTTTTCAATTTGTGTTTTTTTTCTGTTCGATTATGTTTGTTGATGGTTGAATTGATGGATGGATGATCGCTAGCCAAATGAAGTGCATGGCGGTGCCTTGTGTCCCCTCTAAATGGCCTATCCTTATAATTTGACAAAAATTAAGTGCATCGTCCAATTTCCGTCCTACTTCTCATCGCATTACTAAACTTTTGAAATTTACAATCAAATATGTGACGGTTCGAAGCGATTTTAGATGGTGGTACATTCATCTCTATGGCCACCACAAGTTTCCATAGTTTTTTAATGTCGCTGATGGTACATTCATCTCTATGGCATCGCACATTGCTCAAAAGGAGAATTTATCGACTTACAAAGTCCTAATTTGAGAGAAAATTTACCAATCCTAGTGATTGGTGGTGGGTTGGAAGATAGGCATAAATTGCATCGTTGGTGACTTTTTGACTTATCAATTACACCCATTTTCTGGGTGCAATCCAACGGGTACGGCCTGCTTTGGCCCGACATGCAATTCTTGTCTGCTTGGAAATATTCGAGTGCTTCCAGAGGGTTTCTCTGGATGTAAGTGTAGGATTCGATTGATTGGTTAATATTACATAGTGACCTGACCCCTTTAAAAAGGTTGAGCGTGAAGAAGACTTCAGATTGACTAAGCTTTGTCTTTAGATTGTTAATTGGTTTTCTTTGAATATATATGTAGAAAGATTGATAATTGACAGCCATCTCATGTTATGATTAATCATCATTCAACTTACTTTGCAACTATAATGTGGTCAAATATTGCATCATTAATCACTCCTGTATTATTTTGGTGACAAGATGTTCGCCCCCTGTATGACTAAATACACTCCGTTTATACAAGATGGACAAAATCACCTTGATGGATTCCACAATTATGCATTTTCCCTCATTTTAGTTCTTGTCTATTGTGGGTTAGTCCCTTCAAATTTAAACCCATTGTTGTTTAGAAAATAAAAAATCAACATTTTCTTTGTCAATCCAAAATGAATGAAATTAGACTTTCATGAAAAATATTTCTTTTGCTTTGGGCATAGTTTTTATTTTTAAAAAAAATTTGTTTGTAGATATGTTTTTTTGGATTTATACATGAAAATTGATCGAGAAATTTGCTTGACGAAATGAAAATTATGAAGATCTCTCCACTAGACAAGGTAGCCAACATGTATAGAAGTCAAAAAAGGATGGCTTAATACCACGAAAAATCCCAAACTGGTATACATGTGTGACAATTTATCCCGAACTATTTTTTGACCATCAAAAACCCCACGCTGGTACATCGGTGACAATTTTACCCCGAACTAATTTTTTGACCATCAAAAACCCCAAACTGGTACACCTGTAATAATTTTACCCTCTATTAGTTTTCGTTAAATTTTACCATTAAATTACTAAGTTTGATGACACGTGGTAATTGATAGGTGTACCGGTTTGGCAAGAAATGTCAAAGTCACTTTGGGGGTCAAATTCATACTTATTAGGCAGACTTTAGTGGTGTTTTGCCGACCACTTTTATGGTGGTGCGTTGATCCGCTGTGCTTTTTCCCTCGTGACGGTTTTGATAAGTCTGATTTAAATGGAAGGATTTGTGTGCAGCAATAATCTGATTTATTTATTTTTTATTCCGACGTGCTTAATCGTACAAATGAATTTCCCCTTTTATTATTATATCCCTTGGTTTCAACTTTTTCAATTTGTTTTTCTAATCAAATCTGTTGGTCGATGGTTGAATTGATTGATGGATGATCATTAGCCAAATGAAGTGCATGGTGGTCCCTCTCTAAATGGCCTGTCCTTGTAATTTGAGAAAAGTTAAGCGCATCATTCATTTTTTCATACTACTTCCCGTCGTATTATTAAACTTTCGAACTTTACAACCAAATTAAAGCGATAGTTCGAAGCGATTTTAGATGGAATCTTCGTCAAATAACCATAGAAAAAGTGCTCTCTTTCAAATCTTCTTCGGTTCATAAAACTGACCTTGACAATGATTATCGTAATCATACAAGTTCGAGTTTGGCTCCAAATTTCATATTATCAACTATCTTTGCCGATTTCGATCGACTTGTAGCCTTTTGATTCTATCTGCATTGCTCGCAGCTTTGGTTTTCCGCCTAACTTACCTGCCTCAATTGACTTTCCTTCGATTGAATTTTCAATCAACCTTTTAATGGCGTGAAATCGACATAAACCGATTGCAATGATGCATAGTCCATCGCATGAATTTGAACAAATCTCTGTCCGTGGATGCGTAGTCAAATGGCACGAAATGGAGATTAAAGCTTCGACACTAGAGTTGGCGTAATTAGATCAACCGCAATTACATTTTACCGGTGCAACGAAATGAAGATTAACCCTTTGACACTGAGCCCGAATCCTTGGCTCCTGAGCACAGGCCCAAGGGTCCTGGGCCCAAATCCCTGGCTCCCGAGCACAAGCATCAGTCCGAGGTCCACGAAAGCCGGACCCGAGAACCCAGTGCCCAGGATCCCAGCCCCCAAAGCTTGGGCCCGAGCCTCGGCCCAATGCCCGAGACCCCAACGCTTGGGCTCGGGCCTCAGTCTGGTGCCCGAGACCCTAGTGCTTGTGCCTATGTGTCCATCAAGGTCGGGCCCGGGCCCTGGTGGCTAGGCCAGGTCCAACGACGATGAGCTCTTACCCCCACGCATGCCTCGGATCCATTGAGGCCAAGCTATGGATCCCAGTGCTCAAGGCTGGCCTCAATGTACCCGGGCCCAACCGCCCGAGCCCGGCCTTGATAAACCCAAGCTCAGCCTCAATGGACCCTGGCCTAAGTGCCAGGGACTCAGTTCGGGGCCTAAGCATTGGGGACCCAGTGTCAAGTGTCGATATATGTGGCTCGGCCTCGATAGACCCCACATGGGCGCCAGGGTCTCAGTCCCAGCCTCGGTGGACCTAGGCCCAGGCATTGGGATCCCGAGCCAAGCCCGATGGACTTGAGTCTGGATGATGGGGTCCTCGGCTCGACATTAATGGACCCACTCAAGCACCGAGGACCTCGACTCGAGCGAGAGCGCCAAGGACCTAAGCACCAGCACTATGGTCTCGAGCCCAGCCTCAATACACCCAGGCCTGGTAATGATGGACCTGGGTGAGGGTGCCAAAGATTGATCCCAAGCGTCGGGGCCCGGCCTTGATGGACCTAGGCACGGGCATTGGGGTCCAAGGCTCAACCTCAATGGGCTCGTGTCCGGCCACAATGGACCCAAGCACGAGCGTCAATGACTCGGTCCCAGGAACTGAGCTCTCGAGCCCGACTTCGATGGACTCAAGCGCAGGCTGAGGACTCGGGCATTGGCACCGTGGTCTTGGGGCCAGCCTCAATGGACCCAGGTCCGATCACAATGGACCCGGGCTCGAGCACTAGGGTCTCAAGCTCGACTTCAATGGATTCGGGCGCTAGGGACTCGGGCACAGGCATCAGGGTCTCAAGCACAAGCATCAAGGTCTTAGGCATGGCGATGGATCTAAGCCTAGGTGTCGGGGACGCAAGCATGGTATTAGGGTCTCGAGCTCTACCTTGATGGACTCGGGCTTGCCCCAGGTGAAACCCTGCAAACCTGGCCTCGACCTCTAGACCCAGGTTCACTATCAAGGGCCTAGGTCAAGTGTAGGAGTTCTTGTGGCCAAGCGTCGATATTTAGTCATATTTTGAAAATTGATTTTCGATTTTTCAATAAATAAGTCATTTTTTTGAATTTAAGCATAGGTTTTTTGTTAAATAGGAAAACTTTTTTCTATTGACTCATTTTCCCAAGCGATCCTGATGCCGAAAAATGAGAAAAATGTTTTGTGAAAAATGTTTTTCACAAAACAAACGGAGTTCTAATGTAACAAAATAGTTTGGAGGAGATGTGCGGAAGGAGCATCATGATATGGAGTTTTAAGCTCATCTCCCCACACTCTCACACGAAAGATTCGAAGCCTATTTATAGAAGGACTCCGCCGCCATAGACATCTAGACATTTGCTGGACCTTAGATAACTTGTTTCAGTTGACATTTGTTTTGACTAAGAAAGCTTCTTCAACTTGGCTTCTTCTTCTCTTGCACCGACTTAGACAGCATATTTCCAGGCGGACGTTTCTTGGTTCTAGTTACTGTCGACTTTCTTGACTCTTCTTTCTTCGTTGATTAAGCAGCCTTAGTATTAGACTTCAAGTGTTCCACTTGAACTTGGACACTTCTTGTTTTCTTCATGGTTATCTCAGTTGACCACTCTGGAGAAATCTTGAGAATTTGGAAATTGGATCACAATTTCCAACAGGAAGCTTCCATTGTTCTTGATTTGATTCACATGCACTGAATTCGAATCATTTCTCGACGAGATGCACGGATAACAAACAGATGCGAATGGCAGAATATTCTGCTTCAAGAGATATCGAGGATTTCGTCAGTCGCGGCCCAGAGAAGCATCGTCCTTCTTTTTGTTGAGCAAGTTCGGCAACCAGATGAACTTCTCGTCTGGGCTACCTCCTTCATCTTCCGGAAAGATGAGCATGAAGGGTTTGTTGCTGAGGCAATTATGGGTTTCGATGGGATTGAAGAAAGATAAGAGCTTCGAGTTTGAGGAGAGATTGGCTATGGTGGCAGATGAGAGTTGCAGAAATAACACTGCTTGGTAGAAAGACAAGAAGAACAAAAAAAGGAATAAGAAACCGAAAAGAAAAAATTGCCCCCGGACGAAAATGCCTCTGATCAGGACTTGGAAATCGTTGAATCGCGTGTGCTCACCGGCCAAGGAAGATTTGGTTGGCGGGAGAGCTCAAGGACTCATTCGAGACTAAATTGATCACTTAATGACCTTATTTAAGACAAGATTCATTCTGAGGCCTATTTCAAAAGAACATCACATTTCAAGTATTATTTTCAATTTTTCCTAAGGAAGATTGAAACATTTTGTGGTTTGTTATATTTTCATTATCGACAATAGACGTGTGCATTTACATAAATTTAACACGCGTCTAATTAAAAAAAGAGTTTAATAGGACTAATTTAGACAATGGCCAACATTCTCTTTTAAACTAAAGATTTCCTCGAAGCACGCCAGTCTGTTCGGGTTCAACCATGGGCGGCCCTCGGTGGTGTTCGCTGGCCACTTTTAAGATGGGGGAATCGTTTTTTATTACATTGTCGGTTGATTTCGTTGTGCTTTTTCCCTCGTGCATGCATCGATAGATCTTGCTTGATTCAAACGACTTAGCGTGCGGCAACAACACGATTTTAACGGGAAAATTTCAAATGAGAACATGAAGTAAGATTATTTTCTCAAAAAAGAGTCTAAAGTAAATATTATTTCGAATAAGGACCTGAAGTTGATAAGTTAGTTTCAAATGAGGGCCTAAAGTGGACAAGTTAGTTTCAAATATGGCCCTAATTGAAAATATTGGTCGGAAAAGGCCCTTAATTGAAACAAAATCTACTTTGAACCCTCATTTGAGAAAATTACTCCACTTCGAGCCCTTACTGAAACAAAGTCCACTTTGAACCTTCAGTTGAGAAAATCACTCCACTTCGAACTCTTATTGAAACAAAGTTCACTTTGAAGTCTCATTTGATAAAATCACTCCACTTCGAGCCCTTGTTGTAGGGAACTTAGTAAGCAAATTGAAATAGAGGGTGGTTTTTTTAAAATGGCTTCCCTTGGAATTTTGATAATCTTCGATAGACCAGGGTTTAAACCTGCCCGGTAGCTAGTAATTTATAACTTTTCTTAATTTTGCAAAAGCAAAAATATTTTCGCTTTTTTTTTTCAAAGTTTTTAAAGGAAAGGACCCAAATTGATACATTTATGACAAATATACCCTACATTAAATTGGCTTAATACTACGAAAAATCACAAATTGGTACACCTATGACAAATAGAGGGTAAAATCTCAAACTGATACACCCGTCAACTGACACGTGTCATTTAACTAAAAAATTTAACGGTAAAATTTAACAGAAACTAGAAATTGTCACAGATATACCAGTTTAGGGTTTTTTGTGGTCAAAAAATTAGTTTGGGATAAATTTATCACAAGTGTACCAGTTTGGGGTTTTTCGTAGTATTAACCCTATGATTATATTAGGGGTGAGCGGTTCCAGGTTCCGGTTCGGTTCCGCTTGGAACCTGGAACCTACCCTCGGGTACAGGTTCCTCATTTTTTGGAACCTGGAACCTACCCGTCAGAACGTGGAACCTAGAACCTACCCTGTCACAGGTTCCAGGGTCGGTTCCAGGTTCCAAAAGGTTCTTTTTTTTAATTTCTTTTTTAATTAAACAAAACGAAAATAAACGCAACAATGACTAGGTATTAAAAAACAATATTTCGCTTAGTAGAAAGGGGATATTATCTAACAACCTAGATCCATTTATGCAGAATAGAAAACATCAAGAGTTCAGCATCATATAACTTTATTATCAATGGATCAGTGCAAATATAATTAGTAGAATGATATTGTCAATAAAAGGCCAATTAGCAACACCAATAGCAAACCTCATTAATCTAGGAAAGAAACTTAAAACAATATAATAGTGGAGGAGGCAAAAACTAGCTAATTTGGAATCAATATTGCAAAGAGATATCTTCTATACAAAAAGCAATAGAGGACATATCGCAATGTTGTAAAAGCATTTATACAGCTAAGCCCCCTTTGTGCAAGGCTTACTTTGCTGATGTTCAACTTAAAAATCATTGGAAGGGATAAAACGAAAATAAATCAAAGGAAAACAATCCAAAGGTCCACCACTTAAGACATACATGTTTACTGTCAGAAATCTTCTTACTTTCGAACTGCATAGACTGGGCCAGTGGCAGCCCCAGCACCAGTATGCAGTCAACATTGTAGGAAATGCAAAATAGACGAAGAGGAAACAAAACCTACCTCTTGCAGCATAAATCATTGCCAATTCCTGAAACCGAATATCATAACAGATGCCTATACCAATACGTCCAACGTCTGCATAGAGCCAAAAAGAAAAGAAAAGAAAAGAAAACAACTCAAACAACAAATAGACTAGAAGACTCAGGCAACTAAATGTTCCATACATAGTTACTTAAGGAAAGAAAAGTTACCTTGTGGTGCTTGGCTTTCAGCACTCCAATGGAACCAAAAACACAGCAAGCGTTGTACAATCGATCACCACATCTTTCTGGGATTGAACTGCCCACTATGGTAACCTTCAAGGCCTTAGCAGCTTCAAATAACATAGCAGTTGAAGGAGATGAACCTCCATCAATGTCCTCAGCATAAATAGGGAAGCTATCATTTGAATAGGGACTGTTCCATATTTCCTGGCACAGAGTCAACAAAACCATGAGGCAAGCTACGTGATTTTTCCCTCCTTTTATAGAACGGCGCAAGCTGCAAATATGGCTGATTTTACTGGAAGCCAAAGCTTGCAGTATAAAAACATAGCAATTAAATAAGCATCAATAAGAACTTAGCCACAGAAAGTCACCCAAAACTGATGAAACGAACACGTGCCTACTCAAGATGCTTTTATCCATTCTTTCTTCTAGTGCACGCCTTCACAAAAGGGCATTTGATAAGGTATACAAAGTTCTTGTAAGCCATAAATTTCCCATTTTGCAATCAGGAGGCACATCCAAACTTTCCGCAGCTACACGAAATCATGCAAAAAAAAATGTCATTTCCATAGAGTTAGATGATTGGATTATCATGAGATAACAATGAATTATTCTAAATCAGAAGATGATCAACCAGGAAGATACATGCCTTTCCAGCTTTTCAAAGAGCAGCACATTGTGCCTCTGCTTCTGAAGGGGCCTGACATACATAAACTGAATCTGGTATCTAACATTTTTGTTACGAATAAAGAAGAATGAACTTCTCAGACAGAATAGTAACCTCAACTACTGGGATACCCATAAGTCTCAATAGTTTTTTGCAGTCTTCATTGTGCTGTTGTGTCACCTGCAATGGTATCAAAGCCATGTACCACATGCGCACACATATCTGGTTAGCTACATAGATAGGTTTTTCTGGAAAACAGAGACAACATCAAACTTCTCATCGAATAGAACTAAAATATCGCACAGTAAGGAAGTGATCAAAACAAAGACAAACCTTCACATTTAAGGTAACTAAACGTATTCATAGACAATTAAAAAAAAAACGAGAGAAGAGAAGGCTACATAATAATAAAGTACCATTGTGCGAGCTCTTGCTTCTTCAAATCAAGAGGTTTACCATCAAATACGTAGCTATCATAACAACATAAAGTATAATTCAGAGAAGCACAAACTTCATTCTTCTTAGCATTCTATCCCAATGAAAACATAGGAGGTAAAGAAAAAAGCTTACACTGGCTGTATCCCTGCTTCCAACAGCCTAATCGTTCGGTAATGCATGCCTTGCAGATGACTTCATGAGACGACAAATCAAAAAGCAGCTCAAAGTCAACACTTCCCAAGAACAAATATCACATGGCAAGTACAAAATAATGTGACACACGTCGATCTCATATACATAAACCCCAGTCCAAGCAATAACAACTGAAGCATCAAAACAGAAACTCGAGCAAAGTGGATTATCATTTCCATGGAGTATTCCGATGCCATTAGTGGTACCTGGTGACTTGACCAGCCTCATTGGTGAGCATCTGAGTCCTCTTCCTCCCAACCACAACCTGATCCCCCAATCAAAGACCAAAAAAAACCCCCAACACTCAAAATCCAAATCCCCGCCAACACCGAAACACACAATCAATCAGGAACATCAACTCATAAAAAGCAAAGCACTTAACGAGGAACTGATAGATGCTCAGGCTGGCATCGACGGCGATCCTCCGGCCGAAGTAGCTCTCCAGCTTTTGCTCCCTCATCGCCTTAGGGGCATTGTCCGCCAGTAGCTTCGTCAGCCCCTATCGAAATCAACGGACGACTCAATCAACAATGAAGAAGAGGGAGGTGGAACTACCTTGATGCCCATTTTCGGAAAGAAAAAAAAATTTCCCGAATCGCGTCGCGAGCATGGGCAATGTTCCTCTCTTTATCCGCCGTCACCGAAAGTTGGCATAGCCCGATCTGAAACTGAAACCACACCACCCAAAGAAAAGACGTCAAATTTCGAGGTCGCATCGATGATCGAAGTCGAGGGTTCGAGCCCATGCCTTGGCGAGGGGAGGAGGGCGAGAGGAGCGCGGGCGTCAGCGCGCTTACTCTTTCCTTGCTCGCTCCCTTCTTGCGCCTCCAGCCACAAGCTGCTCGATTGGTCACCAAAAGAACCTAGACTCGGAAATCCGCCGTGGATGAGCCGGACCGTGGTTGATGAAGACAGGAGGAAGAGCCGAGGCGGACGCCGAACGGAGCGAGGAGAGGCGAGAGGGTCTCGTCGAGTCGTGGGTGTGGGGAGTGGGAGAGAGGGCGCAACGGAGGAGCAACCGAGAGAGAAATTTGTGAAGAAAAGTTAGGGTTTTTATTTTTTACTGGGAAGAGCGTCGGTTCCGGTTCCGGTTCCGGTTCCCGGTTCCGGAACCGAGAACCGGGAACCGGAACCGGAACCGGCGGTTCCTAAAAAATTGGAACCGAGAACCGGAACCGCTCACCCTAGAACCGGGAACCGAACCTTACCCATCGGTTCGGTTTTTCGGTTCCCGGTTCTACCCTGGAACCGTGCTCACCCCTAGATTCTATTGCATTACAAGTCTAGCTTTACATGCGTTACGAGGATCTACCTATATTTAATATGAAACAATTCTTAATTAAGGTAAATTGCAATAAAAAACTCGATGCGCAGTTTCCATGTCATATTTGAGATGTGAATAACTTATCACTTATTGTACTTCGTTTACTGAAGTGTATTTCCTTTAGACTATGTTGAACATTAACATTTTTGTCTTCATTGATTTAGACCTATCAATCCTGACTTGCCATGTGGCTGCTAATGCTCTTTCCCGTAGGATGGTTGGCGTCCACGTCAGCGAATTCGGGCCAAAAGTGATCGGATTAACTCAATTGACAAAATGTGAAAATGTTTAAAACTCAATTGACAAAATTAAAAGGTTTAAGATTGAATTGACTTAAATGCAAGAGATTTATGACCTTTTTGAGTAATTTTTCCTTATTATCGGGCATGAAATTTTGGACCACAACCTATTCGGACTTTTGTCTCATACAAATCCTGTCTCGTAAAACTGATTGTTTGCATTATTTAGAAAATTTAGTCCGCGAAAAATACTTTTATTATCAACAATAATCTGTGCTTAAATTTTTATGCCCACGATGAACATAGTTTGTGCTCGTACCTTTTTATGAATAGCACAAACGATCGCTTTAGAAAAAATATTTCATAAATCATTCATTCTTCGATAAACAAATGCTAAATCAAATATCGTTGGTCTTTGTTACTCACGACCACGCGTAGAGATGCTTGTTTTGGCCATGATAGAGACTAAGGCTGCGCATGAATACCATTTTGTGCCTGGGAACTATTTCTGAACAGAAATGATTTTTTTTTATTCTGTGCCCGGAAATAATTTCTGAATATTTGAAGGCGTCTGATAAACTGTCCAAAATTTCTATTCCTAGAGTAGAAAAGAACAGAAATGCGTTTGGTAACTACACAAATTTCTGTTCCCAAATAATATTTTAATAATATTTTGAATTGTTTAATTTTTTTTTCTTTCTACCATTTTCTTCTTTGGCCATGGCCGGTCGCCGGCGACCGGCCACAGTCCAGGGCCGGCGAGGGCATCACGGCCCTCTCCGGCAGCCGGCGGAGGCGAGGGTCGCCCTCTCCGGCAGCCGGCGGAGCGAGGTCGCCCTCGCCGGCGAGGGCGAGGCGGACCCTCGCCGTCGCGACCGACGGCGAGGCTCGGCCTCGCCCGATCCGGGCGAGGGCACCTCGCCCTCGCCGACGAGGGCGACCCTCGCCTCCGCCGGCGGCCGGCGGCCGGCCCAGCCCAGGAAAGAACAACACAAAAATAAGAAAAGAAAAAAAAGAAAAAGAAGAAAAAAAAAAGAGTCTCAAAATTGTGCCGAGAAACAAGAAGTAACTTTTTTTTACTTCTTGTTTCTCTTCCAAAACTGTTTCTCGGCACAAATTTTTGCAAAAATGTGCCGGGGAACAAAAAGTTTACCAAACGCATTTCTGTTCCCAAACTATTTCTGGGAACAAAAGAACAGAAATTTTTACTGTTCGGCACGTTACCAAACGGGCCCTAATTTTAACCAATCGCCAACGTTCTCTTTTTAACTTACAATTTCCTCGAAGCACGCAAGAAGTTTCAACAACGATGGTGGTGCTTTGCCGACCACTTTTAAGGTGGGCATTGCAATAATATTATTTTATTCAATCGTGATTAATTGTACCAATTAATTTCCTCCTTTTCTACTGTATTTTATTCCCACGTGATAAATTGTACAAATTAATTTCGTCCTTTTCTATCAAATCTGTTTGTTGATGGTTGAATCGATTAATGGATGATTATCGGCCAAATGAGGTATTACCAAACTTTCTTTTGGTCTACTCCTTGTGGTATAACTAAACTTTCGAAATTTTCCATCACGTCGGTTGTAGTTTCGAAGCGGTTTCAGTTGCATCCCTCGTCGAGTAACCATTGGAAAAAAGTGCTCTACCTCAAATCTTCTTGGGATTTGAAAAGCAACATCGATAATTTTTACTAATTTTCAACTATTACCAACCATCACTGCCCGATTCCGATCGACTTGGAGCCTTAATCAAACTCAGTTCCATTTGCATTGCTGCTGTACAAGTATAACACTCAAAAAAATAATCTCCTGCAGCTATTACAATATATCTTCTCTTTCACTCTTAAGCCTTATCTATAAGCTCGAGTTTCACCGCCTTTTGAAGTCGGTGGTGTCCATTTACTTGTCACTTGAAGATCAACTTCGAATTGTCCTCCTTTGCTGCCGACTTCGTGCGAAGGAAGTTGCCGTAGCTTTTTCAAACCTTCAGTTTGGACATTTCTTTCACCAAGTCTTCAGGGTTGGAGTCGGTTCAGGAACCAAAGTGCAATTACGACATTTCTCTTGTTTTCTCGTATCAGGCGTCGACCCCAACACGTTGACGGTTAACCTACTTTTTTGTTTAAAAATGTTAAATACATATAACCGATGCAGTAATTTTTCCAAAAACGAATTACACGTGGGTGTTTACGCGGGCGAAATGACACGCCACGTAGAATGTTCATACAACGTTGTCGGAAGATGATTGAAAGTCCAACTTTGTGCGTGAGTGCGAGACTGCCAGTTTGCCACTTTCTCGTGGCCTTCTGTCTAAAAGTGCATACAACCCGTGGTGCTATAAAACAGTATCATCCAGCTCGTTTCTCATGAGGTCCAATGCCATCTTGCTAGGCATGACAGAATCAACTGCAGCCCACCCTGTCTTCCTCTGTCTTCTCTTCTTGCTGCCATTTCAGGCCTCGGCGTCCCCGATCAAAGAGGCACAAGCTCTAGTCAAATGGAAGAACTCTCTCTCTCCTCCTCCTCCTCCTCCTCCTCCTTCACCTTCTCTGAGCTCATGGTCACTCGCCAACATCACCCATCTCTGCAACTGGACTGGAGTTGCCTGCAACAATGGTGGGTCAGTCTCGGGGATCAGCCTCTCCAGCTCAAGCCTCAGTGGCACACTTGATGCGCTCGACTTCACTTCGTTCCCGAACCTGACCAGCTTCGACGCCAACAACAACAATCTCGGGGGCTCGATACCGTTGTCGATTGGCAATCTCTCCAAGCTCACGTTCTTGGACCTGGGTAGCAATCTCTTGGAAGGTGGCATACCACCCGAGATAGGCCAATTGCAAGAGATTCAGTACTTGAGCCTCTTGAACAACAGTCTCAATGGTACTATTCCTTACCAGATCAGCAATCTCGGGAAGGTGTGGCACTTGGATCTTGGATCAAACTACTTGGAATTTCCTGACTGGTCAAAATTCTCTGCCATGCCGTCGGTGACATACCTGAGCCTCTTCCTCAATTCGCTCGACGGCGAATTCCCGAGCTTCATGGACGATTTTCACAACCTGACATACCTCGACCTGTCGCAAAACACGTTGACTGGCCAAATTCCTGAGGCTGTGTATGCCAACCTGGTGAAGCTTCAGTACCTCAACCTCACTGACAATTCGCTCCAGGGGCCGATCTCAAACATATCAAAACTTTCCCAGCTGAAGGAGATCCGGATTGGTAACAATCCGCTCGGCGGTCCGATTCCTGGAGACTTAGGGTTGGTATCTGAGCTTCAGATGATAGAGATGTACAACAATTCCTTTGAAGGGGCAATTCCTAGCTCCATTGGTCAATTGAGAAAGCTTCAAAAGCTTGATTTGCACCTAAACCGCTTGAGCTCTTCTATACCTTCCGAGCTCGGGCTTTGTTCTAACCTCACGGTGTTGGCCCTCGCCCAGAATTCGATCTCCGGGGAGCTGCCTCTCTCTCTGTCCAATCTGGTTAGATTGTCGGAATTTGGAGCTTCGGAGAATCACCTGTCAGGTGAGTTATCGCCTTACTTATTCACAAATTGGACAGAACTCGTTTCTTTGCAGCTCCAGAACAATTTTCTCTCTGGGCAAGTTCCTCCGGAAATAGGAAGCCTGACCAAGCTCAATAACCTCTTTTTGTACAACAATTCACTCTCTGGCCCGATCCCTACAGGGATCGGGAGCTTGGAGAATTTGGTCAAGTTAGACCTCGCAACGAACTCTCTCTCCGGCCAAATCCCTTCAGCATTGGGGAACCTGAGAAACCTGAAGATCCTCCAGCTTTTCTATAACAAACTCACTGGGACTATTCCTCCAGAGGTCGGGAATCTCACGTCATTGACCATTCTCGACCTCAACACGAACAAGCTTTATGGAGAGGTCCCCGAGACCATCTCTCGCCTTGCTAACTTAGAGTCGATCTCTTTGTTCACAAACAATTTCTCAGGAAGCGTACCAGGTGACTTCGGCAAGTACATCCCTTCTCTGCATTATGTTAGGTTTGCGAACAACAGCTTCACCGGAGAACTGCCACCCAAATTGTGCAGCGGCTTTGCTCTAAAAGAACTCACCGTCAATGGGAACAAGTTCACCGGGCCGCTGCCCCACTGCTTGAGAAATTGTTCGGGGCTAACAAGAGTCCGTCTAGATGGCAATCAGTTCACCGCAGACGTCACCAGCACATTCGGAGTTTATCTGAATCTGGTTTATATAAGCCTCAGCAACAACAGATTTGTCGGGACTCTCTCGGCACAGTGGGGAGAGTGTACGAATCTCACAAATTTGCAGATAGATGGTAACAAAATCTCTGGCCAAATCCTGCCAGAGCTCGGGAAATTGTCTCAGTTGCGTGTCTTGTCTTTGGACCGCAATGAACTGACCGGGAGAATTCCTGATGAGATGAGAAATCTAGGGGAGTTGATCGAGCTGAACTTGAGCAACAACCATTTGGCTGGAGATATTCCCGTCTCATTAGGAAACTTATCGAAGCTCAATCTTCTTGATTTGTCGAACAACACATTGAGCGGTACCATACCGAACGAGCTAGCGAATTGCGAGAATTTACTTAGCTTGAAATTGAGCAACAACAATCTGTCTGGTAACTTACCGTCCGAGCTCGGGAAGTTGTCCGCGCTCCAGTTACTTCTAGACCTGAGCCACAATTCACTAGCAGGATCAATTCCTTCCAATTTGGAAAAGCTTACTATATTGGAAAATCTCAATCTTTCCCATAACGATTTGTCCGGTACGATACCGGCTTCACTCTCCACCATGGTGAGTTTAAGCTCCATGGACTTATCGTACAACGAGCTAACAGGTGCGGTTCCTAGTGGTGGCATCTTCCAACGGGCGCCCGAAAGTGCTTTTGTTGGGAATTTGGGCTTGTGTGGAGACGCAACGGGATTATCTCCTTGCAGAACGAGCAGTAAATCAACCAACCACGGCAAAAAAGTTCTGATTGGTGTGAGTGTTGGCGTCGGCTGCTTACTACTTCTAGCGATTCCAATTGCCGTGATTCTAGGGCTTCGGCCGCGAAACAAGCTTCTTGACAAAGTGATCGAGAGTGTTAAAAAGCACGAGAATTCAGAACCGATCATATGGCAAAGGCGAGGGAACTTCACGTTCAGCGACATCGCCACGGCCACCAACGACTTCAGCGAAGAGTACTGCATTGGAAAAGGCGGGTTCGGGAGCGTTTACAAGGCCGAACTTGCCAGCGGCCAAATTTTTGCTGTCAAAAAGCTCAACGTATTGGATTCCTGCGATGTTCCCGCAGTCAACCGCCAGAGTTTCGAGAACGAGATCCGTGTGTTGACCGAGGTCCGGCACCGCAATGTGATCAAGCTCTACGGGTCCTGTTCCAAAACGGGTTGCATATATTTGATCTATGAGTTCGTTGAAAGGGGCAGTTTGGCAAAGGTCTTGTACGGAGGAAGAGGAGCAGCTGAACTGGACTGGGATACAAGGGTGAAGATTGTTCAAGGCGTGGCTCACGCGATCTCCTACTTGCATCACGATTGCTCGCCACCTATCGTCCATCGGGACATAACGTTGAACAACATCTTGGTCGAGTCAGACTTCGAGCCTCGGCTCTCGGATTTCGGGACGGCGAGACTCTTGGATTCAGACTCGTCAAATTGGACCGCAGTGGCTGGATCTTATGGCTACATGGCTCCTGGTAAGCTACGGCATCAAATCTAACCATGCATTTCTCATGTACGTATGATCCCGGATTGATCAAATAGCTCTATTTAACATCTTGAATTTGGTTTCATCGACTAATTCTAACAAGAATTTCGGAATAGCAAGTATGGATTTTGAAAAGTGGTTTGGGTCAGCGCATCATAGAAATTTGGAATTTGTGTACAACTTTACATTATGATCAAAACATCGAATCATTCTTCTTTCCTGGAATAACAGAGTTAGCAGTTACGATGCGGGTGACGGACAAATGCGATGTGTATAGCTTCGGAGTAGTGACGCTAGAGATTATGATGGGGAAGCATCCGGGGGATCTTCTCTCTTCCCTATCAACGACGCAAACGTCGACATCAATGGAGAACCCAAATTTGCTACTAAAGGATGTGCTCGACCCACATCTTCCTCCTCCGACCGGCCAACTAGCCAGGACAGTGGTATTCATAGTCACAGTGGCACTGGCGTGCACGAGGATGAGTCCCAATTCGCGACCCACCATGCATTTCGTCGCGCAAGAATTATCCGCACGCACTCAAGCTTACTTGCCCGAGCCATTAGGCCCAATCACCATCAACAGAGCTATAGAGTCTTCAGAAATAATCTTTAAGTAGATAGTGCAGATCAAATGATATTTCGTTGTATTTTTTTTATTATAATTTAGCTCATAATGAATGAGAAAGAGGGGGCGCATGTGTGGACCAGCGTACGTACAAAAAGGACAATTTGGAAAGGGTTAATATCATGAAAAATCTCAAACTTAATTATTTGTGATAAATTTACCCCAAACTAATTTTTTTACCATCAAAAATTTCAAACTGATACACCTATGACAAGTTTTCCTTAAACTAATTATTTGACCACTAAAAACTCCAAATTGATACATTTGTAACAAATATACCCTCCATTAAATTGGATTAATACCACGAAATATCACAAACTGGTACACCTATGACAAATGGAGGACATCCGTCAACTGCCACGGGTCATTCAACTAAAAAATCTAACAGTAAAATTTAATGAAAACTAGAATAGGGTAAAATTGTCACATGTGTACTAGTTTGAAGTTTTTTGTTGTTAAAATATTAGTTTTGGGTAAATTTGTTACAAGTGTACCAATTTGGAGCTTTTCGTAGTATTAACCCTATGATTATATTGCATTACAAGTCTAGCTTTACATGCATTACGAGGATCTACCTATATTTAATATGAAACAATTCCTAATTAAGGCAAATTACAATGAAAAACTAGATGCGCAGTTTCCATGCCATATTTGAGATGTGAATAACTTAATCACTTATTTTTACTTCGTTTACTGAAGTGTATTTCCTTTAGATTATGTTGAACAATAACATTTTTGTCCTGATTGATTTAGACTTATCAATCATGATTTGCCATGTGGCTCCTGATGCTCTTCTACGTAAGACAGCCAGCGTCCACGTCAGCGAATTCGAACCAAAAGTGGTCGGATAGACTCAATTGGTAAAATGTAAAAAGGTTTAGAACTCAATTGGCACAATTACAAGGTTTAAGACTGAATTGATGTAAATGCAATAGATTAGGATCTTTTTGAGTAATTTTTCCTTATTATCGGGCATGAAATTTTGGACCACAACCTATTCGGACTTTTGTCTCATACAAATCCCATCTCGTAAAAATGATTGTTTGCATTATTCAGAAAATTTAGTCCGCGAAAAATACTTTCATTATCAATAATAATCTATGCTTAAATATTTTTGCTCACGATGAACATAGATTGTGCTCATACATTTTTATGAATAACACAAACGATCACTTTTAAAAAAATATTTCATAAATCATATTCATTCTTCAAGAAACAAACACTAAATCAAATATTGTTGGTGTTTGTTACTTATGACCACGCGTAGAGATGGTTCAACAACGTTGGTGGTGCTTTGCCCACCACTTTTAAGGTGGGCATTGCAATAATCTTATTTTATAATACCATGAAAAACCCTAAACTGGTACAGTTGTGATAATTTTACCCCAAACTATTTTTTTTACCACGAAAAACCCCAAACTGGTACACTTGTGACAAATTTACCCCGAACTATTTTTTTTACCACCAAAAACCCCGAACTGGTATACTTGTGACAATTTTACCCCAACTAATTTTTTAATATTATTTTTTATTTTTTTCGAATTTTTTTATTAATTTTTTTTCTTTTCTTTTTTTTTCCTTAATATTCTTCATCTTCAACCTTTGGCCGGTCGCCGGACCGGCGATCGGCCAGAGGCGGAAGCCGATGAGGTCGGCCCTGCCGGCAGCTGGCGAGGCTCGACCTTGCCGGCCGGTGGCGAGGGCTCGCCGGCGGGGCCGAGCCCTCGCCAAATCTGGCGAGGCTCGACCTCGCCGCGGCTCGGACGAGGCCGACCTCGCCGGATCTGGCGAGGGCTCGGCCCCGCCGGCCGCCGGCAAGGTCGGCCTCGCCCAACGCCGGCGAGGTCGAGCCTCGCCCGGCGGCGCGTGCCCTCGCCACCGGCCGGCAAGGTCGAGCCTCGCCAGCTGCCGGCAGGGCCGACCTCGCCGGCTTCCGCCTCTGGCCGGTCGCCGGTCCGGCGACCGGCCAAAGGTTGAAGATGAAGAATATTAAGGAAAAAAAATTAATAGAAAAAAATTCGAAAAAAATAAAAATAATATTAAAAAATTAGTTGGGATAAAATTATCACAAGTATATCAGTTCAGGGTTTTTGATGGTCAAAAAAATAGTTTGGGGAAAATTTGTCACAAGTGTACCAGTTTGGGGTTTTTTGTAGTCAAAAAAATAGTTTGGGGTAAAATTGTCACAACTGTACCAGTTTAGGGTTTTTCGTGGTATTAACCCTTTATTCAATCGCGATTAATTGTACCAATTAATTTCCTCCTTTTCTACTGTATTTTATTCCCACGTGATAAATGGCACAAATTAATTTCGTCCTTTTCATTCAAATCTGTTTGTTGATGGTTGAATCGATTAATAGATGATTATCAGCCAAATGAAGTATTACTAAACTTTCTTTTGGTCCACTCCTCGTAGTATAAATAAACTTTCGAAATTTTCCATCACGTCAGTTGTAGTTTCGAAGCGGTTTCAATTGCATCCCTTGTCGAATAACCATCGGAAAAAAGTGCTCCACCTCAAATCTTCTTGGGATTCGAAAAGCGACATCGATAATTTTTACTAATCGTCAACTAGTATCAACTATCACTGCATGATTCCGATTGACTTGGAGCCTTAATCAAACTCAGTTCCTTTTGCATTGCTGCTGTACAAGCACAACACTCGAAAATAATCTCACGCAGCTATTACAATATATCTTCTCTTTCACTCTTAAGCCTTATCTATAGGCTTGAGTTTCACCGCCTTTTGAAGTCGGTGGTGTCCATTTACTTGTCACTTGAAGAACAACTTCGAATTGTCCTCCTTTGCTGCCGACTTCATGCCAAGGAAGTTGCCGTAGCTTTTTCAAACCTTCAGTTCGGACATTTCTTTCTCTAAGTCTTCAGGGTTGGAGTCGGTTCAGGAAGCAAAGTGCAATTACGCCATTTCTTTTGTTTTCTCGTATCAAGCGTCAACCCCAATATGTTGACGGTTAACTTACTTTTTTGTTTAAAAATGTTGAATACATATAACCGATGCAGTCATTTTTTCAAAAAGGAATTACACGTGGGTGGTTATGCGGGCGAAATGACATGAAGGAAGCCACGTAGAATGTCCATCCAATGTTTTCGGAAAATGATTAAAAGTCGAACTTTGTGTGGGAGTGTGAGACAACCCGTGGTGCTATAAAACAGTATCATCCGGCTCGTTTCTCATGAGGTCCAATACCATCTTGTTAGGCATGGCAGAATCGACTGTAGCCCACCCTCTCTTCCTCTGTCTTCTCTTCTTGCTGCCATTTCGGGCCTCGGCGTCCCTGATCAAGGAGGCACAAGCTCTTGTCAAATGGAAGAACTCTCTCTCTTCTCCTCCTCCTCCACCTTCTTTGAGTTCATGGTCTCTCGCCAACGTCGCCCCTCTCTGCAACTGGACTGGCGTTGCCTGCAACAAGGGCGGGTCAGTCTCGGAGATCAGCCTCTCGGACTCAAGCCTCAGTAGCACACTCGATGCACTCGACTTCACTTCGCTCCCGAACCCGGCCCGCTTCGACGCCAGCAACAACAATCTCAGGGGCTCGATACCATCATCGATCGGCAATCTCTCCAAGCTCACGTTCCTGGACCTGGGGTTCAATCTCTTCGGAGGTGGCATGCCGCCTGAGATGGGCCGATTGCGAGAGATTCAGTACTTGAGCCTCTTGAAAAACAATCTTGAGGATACTGTTCCTTACCATATCAGCAATCTCACGAATGTTTGGCACTTGGATCTTCAATCAAACTACTTGAAATCTCCTGACTGGTCGAAATTCTCCGTTATGCCATCGATGACTTACCTGAGCCTCTCTGAGAATGAGCTCTGTCACGCCCCGAACCCACAAGCGCACTAACATCCCGCCAAAGGTCATGAAATGGCAACGTCCCAGGACGCATCACCGACCCAATCAAATCCTTAACAATTAAACGCATGCGGAAGCGAACTTAATTCACCCAACAACAATCAATAAACGGGATAGTAAGGAAAACACACTTCAATTTAAACAACATCATCAGCAATACATCGGGTTAATATATTACAAGTCTGCCACGCGGACCTTCCAGATTACAACCACAAAGGTAGGGGGTTAACCTATCTCCTCTACCTACGAGGTGACCTCAAAAGAAGTTTGACCCCTCGAACGGGTACCTTGTCACCTCCTGGTCCCAGTCAACAGGGACCCCAAAATCGCACGTGGCGATTTTTCATCACTTAGGGCCTGAAAATGGTTAAACAACAACAATGAGATAAATCTCAGCGAGTTAACAACCTAAGCTCGATTAGGAGGTCAACTCATCTCGGATACACCTAAAACATGCAACTCAGCCCAACGTACACAAGATGCCGTCACACAATCGTAGGTAACCTTACCTTGCCTTGGCACACACCCTGCACGTTATAACATCATATACAATCATAATGCAACACGCATATAATGTAATCAGAATACGCAACAACTTTTCCATGCACAATGCATCAACATGTGTCCCAATTATAAAGTGAAACCGCTTCGGCCCGTCCCATACCGTGCCTCACAATTTCATCCTATAATCAAGCGCAATGCCGCCACAATCTTTCATGCGTATTTCGATTACTACAGCCACACCTGGAGCATGGCACAACCCGCGATATTCGCATCAAGTTCGCGGTTTTCCTGTATAACCGGGCATCGTCCCGCCCCATCGGGCACGGCATCGTCTCACCCGACCACAATAACGGCATATCCCATAAATGGGTTCATTCCGAATCCGATTCGCGAATAACTACGTCTCCCCTGCTACCAGCAACGACTTCCAATTACCAAATTGGGGACACCCGTTAGGGCCACGGCCAAATCCTAGATTGGCGGTCATCCGGTATACGATTTTCCGATATAATCGGGCACGAAAGGAACCTTTAGGTTATCATGCACACATAGCAACACTCAGGTTCCATCATTATATTTATCAATAGCCAATGCAAACATGATCCGTGCTAATACGTTGAAATATTGCAACTTCCACACATAAAAATGTACTAAAATATTCACACGTGATTATGCACATATCAATAAATTCTCAAACTTGGCATGCTTCTATAAGTATGTATCCACAACATATTTCTCACATAAAACTTAACAAATAAACCTGACACCTTAGGGTTTATTAATTAAATTCCCACAATTCTATATTTAATAATAATCAATCAATTCAATTCAACATACAAACCAATATATAAGGAAAAATTCCAACTTAGGCATCACAAATTAAGCCTAAAATAACCACAATTTAATTTCGGAATTTCCACAAAAATATTAATATTTTAAATTCCGAAATTAATAAAATATTATTATTTAATTCCCGAAAATTAATATAATATTCCAATAGCTTAACAACTAATTCCTAATTAATTAACACTAAACATAATTAACTTAAGCTAATCCACTCTAATCAAGTTTAACCTACTAAGCAAGGGATTAGGGCGATAACTCACCCGTTAGCGATTCCGACAACACGGACGCGACGGCGGCGGCGAGGGCTACGCGTTGTACGGTTCGGAATCGACTCGGGACGACGACACACAGCCGGAACGGGGCTGAACAGCAGCCCACAGAACCGGTTTGGCTTCGGTGAGGCGATTTGGCGACGGAAAACGGCACGAACGGGTTGCGCACGGTGGCGGGGAGTCACAGCGTCGCTGCTGATGGTTCTGGCCAGTAAATCAACAGCCAAAGGGGCCGAATGGTGGCTGAATGTGGCTGAGCAAAAAGGGAGGAAGGGGGTTGGCGTGAGGAAGGAAGAAGAGGGAGAGAGAGAAATGGACGTGAATGAGGGGGGAAAAGGAAAGAGAGAGAGAGAGAGAGTGGTCTTTTGGGGGGAAAGAAGAGAGGCCAAGAGATATTTCTCTCATAAATGCAAAGCCAACAAAGTCTTCTTCATGATCACACAAGACAACAAAGTCTTCTTGCATTAAACCATTTTGTTTCTTTGTCATAAATGCAAGAAGGGAAATTTGGTAATTTCACAAAGGTATAAAAATACTATACACGTATACGAGCTAGAATTTTGTACGGGCTCGTATAAATCAAGTTTGGGCTCAAACGGATAAGGAATGGGCTTGAAAATGCTAATGGGCTCAAACTTGGGCTTGAAAATAGAAAATGGGCTTAATGGGCTTCATTGGGCTCACTTGGGCTTGTCTTGGGCCCAAATGGCTGAACCACATTGGGCTTGAGGCCCAATGTGCCTTTGTCCGGCCCACTTCCTTGTGGGCTCCAAATTCTCGGCCCATTAATCCTTTTTCGAGAATTCCGAGCAAATCGATAAATCAGAGAATTAACGAGGCGACGTCCAATAGTTTAGTCTTGAAATCCTCGAAAGATCGACACCCAATTTCGGACTCTAATTCATGGTCAAAATCGATCGATTGCGATTTTAGTATATCTCAAACTAACGGGCGGCTTTTAGGAGTTACGCGTATACAACCCATGGTTGATTCGACATCAAATCACGTTTAAGTTTTCTCGAATCATGAATGATTTCGATTGTCATGTAATTGCGAGGGATCAATCGCTAGTTCCGAAATACGCGATCATCAGTCAATGGGTTTAGAATCGTTCGCAATACATACAACGGTCAAGCGGAATCACCCGCGATCCGATTGTATACTATTGGTGAATCGTTCTATAACCATCCCTTGATCAGTCTATAATGGCTCAAAATTGTCCCTCGTCAATCCTTATGGTCGAATTGTCAATCCCTAGTCGAGTTTTCAGGTCGTGCGTACTTAATTCCTTAACAGCCTTTCCCTATCGGTTAGTCTCTCATGAGTGATCAATTCAGAGCGAGAATTACTAATAGTGCATCGATTAAAATCATCATTTCATTACATCCCGAATAGGTCGAAATTTGAGGATGTCACAAGCTCGATGGCAAATTCCCAGGCTTTGTGGCCAATTGCCAGAATCTGACGTACCTCGACCTGTCACTAAACAGATTGACCGGCGAAATTCCCGAGGCTGTCTATACCAACCTGGTGAACCTGGAATACCTCAACCTCACTGAGAATTCGCTCCAGGGGCCAATCTCAAACATATCAAAACTTTCCCGGCTGAAGGAGATCCGGATTGGTAACAATCCGTTCGGTGGTCCGATTCCTAGAGACATGGGATTGCTGTCTGAGCTTCAGATGATAGAGACGTACAACAATTCCTTTAAAGGGGCAATTCCTAGCTCCATTGGTCAATTGAGAAAGCTTCAAAGGCTTGATTTGGGCACAAACCGCTTGAACTCTTCAATCCCTTCCGAGCTCGGGCTTTGTTCTAACCTCACCGTGTTAGCCCTCGCCGAGAATTCGATCTCCGGGGAGCTGCCTCTCTCTCTGTCCAATCTGGTCAGATTGTCGACGTTTGGAGCTTCGGATAATCGCCTGTCCGGTGAGTTATCGCCTTCTTCACAAATTAGACAGAACTCATTTCTTTGCAGCTCCAGAACAATTTTCTCTCCGGGCAAATTCCTCCGGAAATCAGAAGCCTGACCAAGCTCAATCTCCTCTTTTTGTACAGCAATTTGCTCTCTGGCCCGATCCGGTAGGGATCGGGAGCTTGGAGAATTTGGTCGAGTTAGACCTCTCAACAAACTCTCTCTCCAGCCAAATCCCTTCAACATTGGGGAACCTCAGAAACCTTCAATCCCTCCAGCTTTTCTTTAACAAACTCACTGGGACTATTCCTCCAGAGGTCGGGAATCTCATGTTGTTGACCACTCTCAACCTTAACACAAACCAGCTTCATGGAGAGGTCATTGAGACCATCTCTCACCTTGCTAACTTAGAATCAATCTCTTTGTTCACGAACAATTTCTCAGGAACATTACCAGGTGATTTCGGCAAGTACAGCCCTTCTCTGCACCATGTTAGGTTTTCGAATAACAGCTTCACCGGAGAACTGCCGCCCGAGTTATGCAGTGGCTTCGCTCTACAAGAACTTGTCGTCAATTAGAACAAGTTCACCGGGCTGCTGCCCGACTGCTTGAGGGATTGTTTGGGGATAACAACAGTCGTTCTAGAGGGCAATCAGTTCACTGCAGCTATCACAAGTGTGTTCGGAGTTTATCCAAATCTAACCTTAATAAGCCTCAGCAACAACCGATTTGTCGGGACTCTCTCAGCACAATGGGGAGATTGTACTAATCTCACGAAATTACAGATAGATGGTAACAAAATCTCGGGCCGTATCCTGCCGGAGCTCGGGAAATTGTCTCAGTTGCGCATCCTGAATTTGGACAGCAATGAATTGACCGGGAGAATTGCCGACGAGATGGGAAATCTAGGGAAGTTGTTCAAGCTGAACTTGAGCAAGAACCATTTGGCCAGAGATATTCCCACCTCGTTAGGAAACTTATCGAAGCTAGATTATCTTGATTTGTCAGAGAACGCATTGACTGGTAGCATACCAGACGAGCTAGCGAATTGCCAGAATTTACTGAGCTTGAACTTGAGTGTTAGCGATATCAGGATATCTATTTGATTCTGCTTATCTCTCAGGATTATGCATATATTTCTTTCGATATTGCATATCCTTGATTGATTTAGATTTGATATTATGTTTATCTTGTTTCCTTAATCAGTTATCTAATAAGCCTATAAATAGACTCTCCATATACTCTTTTATATATTATCGAATATACAAAAATCCTTCTTCTGCTTTACTTTTGAGTAACAACAATCTGTCAGTTAACATATCATCTGTGCTCGGGAAGTTGTCCACGCTACGTTACCTCCTAGACCTGAGCCACAATTCACTTGCAGGACCAATTCCTTCCAATTTGGCAAAGCTACTAAACTAGAAAATCTCAATCTTTCGCACAACAATTTGTCAGGTACAATCCCCGCTTCTCTCTCCATCATGGAGAGTTTAAGTTCCGTAGACTTATCGTACAATGAGCTGACTGGTGCGGTTCCTAGCGGCGGGATCTTCCAACGAGTGCCCGAAAGTGCTTTTATTCAGAATTCGGGCTTGTGTCGAAACACAATGGGATTATTACCTTGGGGGATGAGCTGTAAATCGTCTCACCACAGGAAAAAGGTTCGGGTTGGTGCGAGTGTTGGCGTCTGCTGCTTACTATTTCTAGCGATTCAAATTGCTGTGATTCTGGCGCTTCGGCAGCAGCGAAACAAGCTTCTCGACGAAGAGATCAAGAGTCTTAAAAAGAAAGAGAAATCCGAGCCGATCATATGGGAAAGGGACGGGAAGTTCACATTCAGTGACATCGCAAAGGCCACCGACGATTTCAGCAATGAGTACAGCATCGGAAAAGGCGGGTTCAGGAGCGTTTACAAGGCCGAACTGCCCAGCGGCCAAATTGTTGCTGTCAAAAAGCTCAACGCATCAGAATCGGGCGATGTCCCAGAGGTCAACCGCCAGAGTTTCGATGATGAGATCCGCGTGTTGACCGACATCTGGCACCGCAATGTGATCAAGCTCCACGGGTCCTGTTTCAAGAGGGGTTGCATTTACTAGGTCTATGAGTTTGTTGAGAGAGGCAGTTTGGCAAAGGTCTTGTATGGAGGAACAGGAGCAATTGAATTGGACTGGGGTACAGGGGTGAATATTATTCATGGCGTGGCTCTCGCGATTGCCTACTTACATCACAATTGCTCGCCCCCTATCGTCCACCAGGACATAACATTGAACAACATCTTGCTCGAGCCCGACTTCGAGCCTCAGCTCTTGGATTTCGGAACGGCGAGACTCTTGAATTCAGACTCATCGAATTGGACCGCAGTGGCTGGATCTTATGGCTAGATGGCTCCTGGTAAGCTCCACGATCAAATCTAACCTACATTTCACGTTTACATACCATCTCGGATTGACTAAATATCTCTGACTAACATCTTGAATTCGCATTCATCGAATATTTCTAACAAGACTTTCTGAAGCGCAAGTATAGATTTTTGAAAAGTGGTTTGCGTAAGCATATCATAGAAATTTGAAATTTGTGTATGACTTGACGTTATGATCAAAACATTGATTCATTCTTCTTTTAATGGAAAACAGACTTAGCAGTAACAATGCGGGTGACGGACAAATGTGACGTGTATTACTTCGGAGTAGAGGCGCTAGAGATAATGATGGGGGACCATCCAGGGGATCTTCTCTCTTCCCTATCTATGACGCAAACGTCAACATTATTGGATGTTGGGAAAAATCAATCCCCGATCGACACATTCGAAACATATTCGGAACGAATTCGATCAATGCGGAAAACGTGCCCGAGGACCATCAACTTGTATCACCGATCGTACAGGCATATCACATAACGAACATACCCGGTATTATCACAGATTAAGAGCCACTTTGCGCTTGAGAGTTCTTCGATCGTCTTTCGTACTCGTGTGCGTTCCGAAAGAAAATAGAGAAGACGTCGTATTTGAAGGAGTGTGTTTGCATATGGAAAAATCACCTTGGTTTTCCAAGGGGTGCCTTCTATTATAGATAGGCAAATAACTACCTTGTGGGCCCTTGTGGCTCACGGGCCGGGTTTGGCCCATCTTGGGCGGTCCACCCAATATGTCTTACACCTCCCACTCGCCCACGATGGGCTAAACACAACTCTCTTCCTTGCAAAGTTCATATTGGCAAATAATCCGTGCGACCAGCATACTCCGAGAGCTCGTTGTTATACATCTGTTAGGAATATATAACAGCTCAAATTGAGCATTATCCAGAGTAGAATTAGTATGCAGTTCCCTAGATCAATCAGTCACAATTTTCATCTCTCTTAATCTGTTTTAGTATCTCGTATATTGTATTCACAACTATGATTTACTCAAAATCATAATTGGTCGACCTGTGAATACAAATATAGAATGTGACATCATAAATCAAATTGATCTTCCTCTTTCCTTAAACCTCTCCATTTCAGTCCAACTTGATTTTCTAGAAATGCCCCGTTAGACCGAATTATCATGATCATCGGCAAGATCCTAAGATAGCAAACATTGAATAGAAATTTTGAGAATAAGTAAGAGTCGTGAGGGCACTTTAATTGAGAAAAACTATTTTCCTCAAGAGTCTCACACGACTTAAAAGTTGAGATCATAACTTTTTGCCAACTCTTATCGGTCGTCCCATGCATACGTAATATGAAATACGTATTACGGTATTCTCTCCTTTTCCCATAGAGCGTATGTCTTTACTCTCAATACCGTACAGATGATAGTTTAGACATACTCAATGTCTAACTTGAGTTCACAAATCTACTCTATTCATAAGCATCTATCAGAACTCACATCTGACATTAAAGACAGGTAAAGTGAAATATGTCGGTCATTTCACTTTCGGACATAATAATCTATATGTCCTCATCTTAACATTCTGTTAAGGCGACGTCCATGCTTCAAGCTTGAGCTCTCAATTATCACCTAGATAACAAGCTTAAAACTGTCTCATCTCTATTCATCACACAGTGAGTAGAGGCGATTACCCGTGTGAGTGGGCTAATCTCTCATCTGTCCGACATACCTTTTCAATATAATGCACTCAGCATCGACATTCACAAACGTCATACAAACTTATAGGCTTTGATAATAACAAACTTCATTAATAGTGAACATTCTGGGAAAATTACAATATTCAGTACATCATATTCTACACAGTCCTAGATATCTCACATGACCAAGAAAAACTTCTCTAGGAATCGGCTTCGTCATAGGATCTGCTATCATCCTTTGTGTAGATATGTACTTCACGTTCACTTCCTTTCGTGCAACCATGTCCTTGACATAGTTATACTTGATATCTATATGTTTGGTCTTTCCATGGTACTTGGGATCCTTAGTGTACGCTATTGCTGCTTGGCTATCACAATAGACCAATACTGGGTTTGCGGCATTCTCAGTAACACCTAAGTGATCCAAAAATCTTCTAAGCCAAATAGCTTCTTGTGCCGCTGCTGATAGAGCCACGAACTCGGCTTCCATTGTAGATAAGGCTACACACTGTTGCTTCTTACTGCTCCAAGATATGGCGTCATTATTCAATAAGAACACGTATCCAGAAGTAGATTTCCTTTTTTTTAAATCTCCTCCCCAGTCAGCATCAGTATAGCCTTCAAGGTGTAGATCACTTCCTTGATAAGTCAGCGCATAGTCAGCACTTCCCTTTAGATATCTCAGGATTCTTTTGACGGCGATCCAATGTGCTTGACCTGGATTGGATTGGTATCTACTTACCATTCCAACTGCATAACAAATATCAGGTCTTGTACATATCATAGCGTACATCAAGCTTCCGACAGCACTAGCATATGGAACTTGTTCCATTTGCTCCTTTTCTTGTGAAGTCTTAGGACACATTCTGTCGCTTAATGCTTCGCCCTTTGCAATAAGAGTATATATTGGTTTACAGTCTTGCATACGAAATCGCTCAAGGATTTTATTCACATACGTCTCTTGTGAAAGGGATAGGGATTTCTTTGATCGATCTCTTGAAATCTTAACTCCAAGAATGTATGCAGCTTCACCCATATCTTTCATCTCAAAATTGGAAGATAACCAATTCTTAGATGTATTAACAAACTCCATCTTTGCTTCCGGCAATTAGTATATCATCAACATATAATGATAAGATCACAAATTGATCTTTGGATCTTTTGATATATACACAATTGTCTTCACTAATCATTACAAAATCATATGCCATTATGGCATTGTGAAAACGTATATACCATTGTCTCGAAGACTGCTTAAGGCTATTTATCGATCTCAATAGTCGACACACTTTGTGCTACTGGCCTTTTGTAATGAAACCAACATGTTGTTCCATATAAATTTCTTCCTCTAATTCTCCATTGAGGAATGCAGTCTTTACATCCATTTGATGTAATTCAAGATCCATACTAGCTACTATTGCCAGAATAAGGCGAATAGAGGTAAATCTAACCACAGGAGAAAAAGTTTCTTCAAAGTCAACTACTTCCTGTTGATTATATCCTTTCGCCACAAGGCGAGCCTTATACCTCTCTATTGAGCCATCAGCCTTACGCTTTATTTTGAGAACCCACTTGTTCCCAATGGCTTTGCGTCCTTTTGGAAGATCAACCAATTCCCAAACTTGGTTTGATCTTAATGACTCTATTTCCTCTTCCATTGCATGTATCCATTCTTCCTCATCATGGCACTTTAGAGCATCGTTCACATTCTTCGGCTCATCTTCATCTTGTGGGGCGATCATGAAAGCTTCTCCTTCAATTTCAAAACGTCGACGGGGAATCCTATTACGACTTGACTGTCGTATGGAATGCTGTACTCCTGATGATTCACCACGTTCCATTGCGCTCCCACTCGAATTAGATAATGGTGGTGTCGACTCTTTAAATGGTTGCAATTGAGACTGGGTTGCATTCAACTCTCCATTTGTCACAATGCTCCCACTAACTTCACTATCACGATCCACAGATTCGTATAGTGAGTAATCACCACCTACTTTGCCCTTTTTAGGAAATTTATTCTCTAAGAATGTGACATCCCGTGATTCAAATTCAGTTATACTTCCGCTTTCTTGCTCACCTATGAATACATATCATTTTGAATGCTCTGAGTATCTTATAAAAATACTCTTTTTTGCCTCTTGGGCCTAATTTTCCATACTTGTGAGTAGACTCACGAGTATAGACAAAGACAACCCCAAGGTTTTAGAAAGCTTAAATCGAGCTTTACGCTGTCCATAACTCATATGGAGTAGAAGCAACTGATTTAGAAGGCACACGGTTAAGTATGTAGGCAGCAGTCAACAAAGCATCACCTCAAAAGGTGATGGGCAAGTTAGCTTGTGCCATCATTGATCTAACCATTTCCATTAAGGTTCTGTTTCTTCTTTCCGCAACATCATTTTGTTGAGGAGTATATGGAATAGTCAGTTGTCTTTCTATTCCCTTTTCATCACATAAATTTATGAACTGATCAGACAGATATTCTCGACCTCGATCGGATCTTAATGCTTTTATTTTCTTGCCTAATTGATTTTCCACTAAGCTCATAAATCTTTTAAAGCAATTTAAAGCCTCGGACTTATGAGAAATCAAATCGACATGTCCGAATCGAGTATAATCATCAATGAATGTGATGAAATAAATAGACCCGTGCCTTGCTTTTACATTCATTGGACCACAGATGTCAGTATGGATTAATTGCAAAGGAAATTCAGCTCTTATTCCTTTTCCAAATGGTTTCCGCGTTGTTTTTCCTTCTAGGCAATGCTCACATATGGGCAAATCAACCTTTTTAATGTTGCCCAATAAGCCATCTTTAGCCAATCTATTCATTCTTTATTAGCCAATATGACCAAGTCTAGCATGCCACACGTTCACATCGTTCTCATAAGAATCAGATGATGTAACTAAGGAATAACTAACATTAACTTCACAATAGTCAACATCTAATACAATGAAACCATCTAAAAAATATCCGGAACCATAATAACTTGTACCTAAACACAAGTCTACACCATTGTTATGGAAGTTTACATTAAAACCAAGTCTAACTAAAATCAACACCAAAACTAAGTTCCGATGAATCTCTGGAGCAAATAGCACATCATGTAGGAACAATGTGCGTCCACTGCGCATAAGTAGTTGACAGGTGCCAATGCCTCTGACCTCCACTCTTGAATTGTTCCCCACGTATATCCACTTCGTTCCTTGTGGAACTCGTCGGAACTCCACGAAAGCTTCTATGTCCTTCGCTACATGGTCTGTGGCTCCCAAGTCTACAGTCCACAAAGGATTATATTCGGTTAGAAACACTGAACTAGACACATAAGTAGCATTTTCATGAATGCTAAGGGTTTCTACCTTCTTTGGCTCGCCACAGTCGTGAGCAAAGTGACCCTTCTTGCCACAGTTGAAACATTTCACTCTTGAAATGTTCTTCTTGAAAGGACGCTTTCCTTTCTCCCGTTGGTTGAGCCTCGGCTTCTTCCCTGAAGGACGTGGCCCCTTGCCTTTCCACTTCTTTGACCCAGTAGGGTGCTTCCTCTTGGAGCCCAAAACTCCATGCGAGTTAGAACCAGCAAAGT
This sequence comes from Syzygium oleosum, assembly GCF_021117445.2. Taxonomy (NCBI): domain Eukaryota; kingdom Viridiplantae; phylum Streptophyta; class Magnoliopsida; order Myrtales; family Myrtaceae; genus Syzygium; species Syzygium oleosum. The sequence continues at coordinate 2,795,769 of NW_026607521.1, read as the reverse complement.
AAATATCAGTTTCTGGTTTAGCCACCATGAGGCGATCCTCTTCCAGTTCAAGATGCCGCATAGCATCCTCGAAGGTCTTAATACCCTCATTGTGGGTCAAATGGATCTTCATATGCTCCCAGCTTTGAGGCAAGGAGCGGATTACTGCCTGCAACTGCTGTTCATCAGTGAGTATGTGCCCGGCATCCTTTAGCTCACTAATCATATTCGACATCTGCCTCAAATGTTGTTTCATGGTCTTTCCATGAGACATCTTGTATGAGTAGAAACGGATAGTGAGTTGTTTCAGTTTGGTCACAGAAGTTCGACCAAATCTTGATTCCAGTGCAGCCCACATGTCTTTGGCGCTCTGGAAACGTCCGAACTCTCGCATGATGTCATTGTCCATGCTGCTTAGCAACGTAATGCGAGCAAGAGAGTTCTTTCTTTTCCAAACAGCAAAAGCATCTTTGTCCCTCTTGTGTTGGGCAGTTGTCACATCCTCAGGTTCTTCCATAATCTGGTTAAGAGCTTCGAGTGCCTCTTGCTCTTCCAGCACATATTGAATCGTGAGACTCCAAATCTCATAATTGTCGCCATTCAGTTTTTCTCCCTTATTAAGTTCAGCCACTATGTTCTTAGTTGCTGAAGTCATCGTATCTGAACATTTCAGACACATACGCACGAATTATTAAAGCATATCTAAATGCTTCATCAGCATCATTATTACATAAACTAATCATATTAATGAATAGTTTCACAAAAGGTCTTAGAGTCGAAAGTTCACTATGTTCTCAATCATCGTCTAAAAATCCTAATTTGAAATTACCATTAACATAATCATTTATGTAAAGAAATTGGTTCTTCAAAAGTTATACAAACTTTTAAGAACTTCCCACATATAACATAACATATAATATGGCAATATAAAATGAGAAATCACAAAAATTCATAGCCATATATATATTTCATAAGACATTCACAAATGTTTAAAAACATGTAATATCAACTTGAAACATGTACAGAATTGATTCCGAATCCTAAAAGAGCAACATCAAGTGTACCAATCCAACACATAGACAGGAAAGGACTCATAAAATTCTTTAGAAAGTTCTATTTTCTTTGGAACATAAACAGAGGCTCCCGGAAAACCCCTAGATCCGAGCCATGGTTTGCGTCGAGACCCATTCAATGCAAGGGTTGATGTTCTCCTTGCCTCGACCCTTATATATTCTTGCAGAAAATTCTCCACAAGCATCTTATAGCTTGGACCCTTTAAGGTTTCTTTAACCTTATCAAGAATTCTTCCCAACTCCTCAGGAATAGTGCATTTTAGGGCTCCGACCATTACATATTCCGGCATTACAAAACCGTTCCAAATGATATCCTGTATCATTTTGTTGACCTTGATGATGTGTGTCATCATATCATCCCCAGCGTCCTATCGATAAAGAGCTAGCTTGACTCTTAGGTTCTCAAGCTTCTCCTTTTGAGCTGTCGTTCTTGGGATTATCGGAGTACGTCTCAAATGTACCATTGTTTCTGCAACAAATGCAGAACAAAGGATTACTTATAATCCATGATACATTAAGATAAGGAATGTTTATTCATATACATATGATCTAGCACTTGTATTTCAAAAAACTATTGAGAAATACTAGAGAAAATGCCAAATAATATACCCCTAAGTACGTGTACATAGGGTTTATCGTGCATTTTCACATTCATAAGTGCAGCAAACATGTAATATGAATATACCATAACGTAGAACATTCCGATACGAGCACGTTGATACCAAGAATGCCCAAATCGGAGCTCAAATGAGCTCGAACGGGCCGAAAGAACACATAGGGTCATTCTGCCCGGTCTGAACCGGTCCGGTTCGACCGGTTTGACCGGTCCGACCGTTGACCGGTCAACGGTCAACCGGTTCGGTCAACGGTCAACCGGGTCGGGTCAACGATCTAGGTCATAGGTCAACCGGGTCGAGTCAACGGATCGGGTCAACCGGGTCGGGTCTCGGGTCAGAGGTCGACCGGGTCGGGTCTTGGGTCCGCTCCCGATGACGTCACGCTGACGTCATCATCGACGGTTAAGCGGCGACGGACGCGCCGTTTCGCACGGACGCGCGTGGGCCTCACGCGCCGTCGCCCCCAAGGCCCTTGGAGGTGCGTGAGGGCACGTGCGGCATCCTCCGGCGACGTGCCGCCCATCATTTTTCTAGTCTCGACGAGCACTTTCTGTTTATGCAATAAAATTCAAGTTTTGACGAAAAACAGAAATCGAAACATGCATGAATAGTTTGGCGACGCGAAGAAAACGAAAAAAAATGAGGCCAAAACGAAACAACAAGCAGTATACACTTCAGACGATACATATGCATGATCGGGAAACAAGTAAACGGGCTCTGATACCAATGTTGGGAAAAATCAATCCCCGATCAATACATTCGAAACATATTCGGAACGAATTCGATCAATGCGGAAAACGTGCCCGAGGACCATCAACTTGTATCACCGATCGTACAGGCATATCACATAACGAACATACCCGGTATTGTCACAGATTAAGTGCCACTTTGCGCTTGAGAGTTCTTCGATCGTCTTTCGTACTCGTGTGCGTTCCGAAAGAAAACAGAGAAGACGTCGTATTCGAAGGAGTGTGTTTGCATATGGAAAAATCACCTTGGTTTTCCAAGGGGTGCCTTCTATTATAGATAGGCAAATAACTACCTTGTGGGCCCTTGTGGCTCACTGGCCGGGTTTGGCCCATCTTGGGCGGTCTACCCAATATGTCTTACATTGGAGAACCCAAATTTGCTGCTGAAGGATGTGCTCGACGTACGTCTTCCTCCTCCGACCGGACAACTAGCCAAGAAAGTGGTATTCATCATCACGGCGGCACTGGCGTGCACGCGGATGAGCCCCGATTCGCAACCCACGATGCATTTCATTGCGCAAGAATTATCAGCACGCACTCAAGCTTACTTGCCTGAGCCATTAGGATCAACAACTTTTGACAAAGCCATCGAGTTTTCAGAAAGAAAATTTCGAGGGATAGTACAAATCACATGATGCTTCTCTCTTTTTCTTGTTTGACTTAGCTTGTAACGAATGAGAAAGAGTGGGTGGGTGGGTGGACCGTCGTCCGGACAAACAGGATAACTTAGAAAATCTCTACTGGACTGGTACGTGTAAAACTTCGGCCTCAAATTTTGAAGCTGTCCAACCCCTCCAGCTCTTTGAGTCAACTTGAACTCAGGTCAATTCATATTGCAACAGAAACTCTGTGACAAGGACTTCGAGCCCTCATGCAAGACGAAGAAGAAATGTTCAGAGTTCATCATCATAGCTCGAGATTGACGAGGAGTTTCTTCGTAGGATCTCACCAATGCGCCTCTACTTCTCAGGACCATCCCATCAGGTCGGGGTGTTAACTTACTGTCTTCTCTGACCAATACTTATCAACCTCTTCGTTCTCTGTCTGCTTCTTGTCAGGGAAAGGGGAAATCGGCTTGTGATGGATAGGGTTAAGAGTGTACAAAGCTCAGTATGCCAACCCAACAAGCCTAGGCTTGTGCTGTTTGCATTGTCTTCAAAACATGTTTATCAGATTTTAAGTACGAATATTCTAGTGAATATAAATCACATCATCCCTTCGGATGATAATACAGATTACTCTCTCGTTTTGTTTTCCTTTAAGTTGGTACGGGATGTGCCATGCAGCGATACTTGCGTAGTCAAATTCTAGCCCTAAAATGACGTTCTTTGTATTATTGATTTTATCGGAAAACAAAGTCGAATAGAAGTCACTTTTTGATGGTGACAAATAGGTCGAACAAAATCTGACCACTAACACCACTACCAAGAACTTTTACTTTTTAAGATCGTGTACTCGAGTCATGTAGGAAATTGCCATCTCTTCTAACTTGGTTAATCGAATCAAAAAACTAAAAGAATATCATGATGGAGACTTCCAATGTGACTAAGCCAAAGCTCCAGCATGATTAGCTCACATTCGTGTATCGGATCTGGCTTTTCTCCCTCAATTATGACGTTAGATTTGCCAACAAAAGCTATTCATATTTTTTAATAATTCTCTCAAGATAAAATAGCCACTAAGAAGGGTCTCCCCGTCTCCAAGGAAAAAAGGATCTAGTCCAACCAAAGTGAAGAAAATATATATCCACTATATATATAGTGGATGGATTTAAGTACACTTTTGACCTCATCATTGCTATTCTCGTTGGGTCCAAATGATTAATTTCCCTCTATAACTTTGAAAAAGAAACAAAAATATTTTCACTTTTATAAACTAAGATAGTAAGATTCTAGTCTATTAAAAAAATTTCAATATTTGAAAGGAATCCATTTTAAAGAATCACCCTCTTTTTTTTAATTTGCTTACTAAGTTCCTTACAACATACGTGAATTAGAAATACAAATAAAAAGAAAAATTATGGGGTCAATTGGAATAATAAAGTGCTAGAGTCATTCTTTAAGATTCAGGAGTAATGCCTACAGTACCAGTAACATGCAGTTGCGGTTAGTCTAAGTAAAGTGCCAACTTCAGTGTGAAAGGGTCGATTTCGTGCTATTTGACTGCACATCATCAGAAAGAAATCTGTTCGAATTCATGCAATTGACTACACATTATTGTGATTAGTTAATGTCGATTCCGTGCCATTATAAGGTTGATCGAAAATTTGATTGAAGGAAAATCAATTGAGGCAGGTAAACTAGGCGGGAAATAAAAGCTGCGAGCAATGCAAATGGAACTAAGTTTGGTTAATGATCCCGGTTGATCGAAATTGGGCAAGGATAGTTGATAATGTGAAATTTGGAGCCAAATTTCGACTTGTACGATTGGGAAAAAAAATTATCAAGATCGGTTTTTATGAATCCCAAGAAGATTTGAAAGAGAAAAGATTTTTCAATGGTTATTCGATGAAATCATTTTGACCCTATAAATGGCATGATTGAAAGTTTCGAAAGTTTAATAGTGCGATTGGAAGTAGCGCGATAAATCGAAAGATGCGCGGTAAGGACGGGCCATCGAGAGAGGACAAGGGACTACCATGCCCTTCATTTGGCTAATGATCATCCCCATCAACCAATTCGACCATCAACTAAAGAATACTTGATTAGAAAAACAAATTGGAACAGTTGAAACCAAGACTATATTCTATAATAGAAAAAGGAGGAGATTCATATTTCACAATTGATCACGTGGGAATATAAAATCAGATTATTTTTTTTTTTTTTTTTTTTTTTGCTGCACACAAGTTTATTAAAAACGAATCCCCACCCTAAAAGTAGTCGGCAAAGGACCACCAAAGGCCGCTCATCATTGACCCCATACTTTTATTTGGTCAAAATTGAACCCCATACTGACATTGATATTGATGCTTCTTGCCTGCTTCGAGGAAATGCGAGTTTAAAAGAGAAAGTTGGTCATTGTTTAAACTAATCCTCCTATTGTTATTATTATTATTATTTTAATTAGAAACATGCTACAGCCCAAAACGAACATCTTTTACGTCGTTTCTCTTGTTCGGTTGATCCTAATCAAGGGCACGTAGTCAAGCTAGTGTATAAACCAAGAAAGTCAAGTAGAATTAACTAAGACCGATAGTATGCAAGGGTGTATTTGTTTCGCCAAAAAATTGACCATTTACTAAAGAGAAATGATCGTATGACGGCATTATCTCTCTTGGAAAAGAGACTATGCATATTCTGCCTTTAGTTTTCCCTAGGGAACCAGATAAATTGTTCATCCAGCTTCCTCGGGAAATTTGGAAATGAAATCTCGAGATTTCCTCTAATCAAGATTCCTTAAATGTGAATATAATTGAAACAAAATAAGGGAAATTATAAATATGAAGAAAACCCACAAAACATCCGCAACAATAAAAAAAAAAATTTATCCATGCCCGTTTATGATCATCAATTGAGCAGCCATGATCACGAGCTTATATCGACCGGCCTTGGGCTCGAGTTTCGCGAGTCGAAACTCTAATGGTCGCGGCCGCTGCAACCAGGGTTGCCACAAGCTTAGAGCTTGAGCTCACGACTATGGCGGCCGTGAGGGACCCTCATCTCTCTCTCTCTCTCTCTTGTTTTGTCTCGTCTCGTTTGATGTGGCGCCTTATTTGCTCATGTTAATTTTGGGCGAATCATAACATGACACGTATATCCCAACGTCTGTGTCCTTAATTCTGCAATCCATGTGAACAAAAATCGACCAGCAAGAGAAAAGTATAACGGAAGGACTATATGTTGACATCTTTTAAAAAAGTCGAGGGACATCTTTTAACAAAAAAAAAGAAAGATGGAGGAATGATTTTGATTTTCGAACAAAAATAGAGGAACATCGATGATATTATTCCAATCAGTTGCCCGTTCCTTTGAAGTGGAAATTGCGGCTCACAATCCACCGTAATCATCGCGGATGATGGTGGCCTTTAGGCTAGCGACGACCTTCATAAAACATTTCCCTTTAGGATATGATCGTTTGTGTCACTTGTGTTTCGCCGGATATGCTCCCGCGACGAAATATAATTCACCAAAAGTCGTTATTCGGTTCTTAATAAGAGGAAACCGAGTTCCGTGGTGACTCCGGACAGGAAATATCCAGGAAGGCAAGGGAAAATTGCGAACTTGTACTCCGAACTTCGAACCGGACTGTCCGTACAAATCGTGCCGGAATTTAATCGACGACAAAGCTTGAAAATACAGCCACACACGTACACAAAGATGTAACGCCAAAATTTAATCGACAACGCAACACCCGGGATAGAGTTACACGCCGGAATTTAATCGACGACGCGAATCGAAAAGCTACATCTAAGGAAAAGTAAAGTGCGGTACATAAAAGTAAAAATAATTGAAAGATAACATGTTGTTTGATTTGTCGGGAGTGGTCGTCTCCAGTAGATGGCCGGTGATATTTATAATGGTTGTGTGGTAACTGCTCATTAGCGGTTTTCAACAGTTGTGCTCATGTTCTTCCATTCCGAAAATCTTATCTTCATGTCCATGTGACGCCATGATCCTGCTTTCAAGATAACTATCCTACGATCTTGTTCACAAGTGATAACTGCCTCATGATCATGCTTCCAAGTAACTGTTTCCTCAAAATATACATGTATGCTCCTTAGTGGTTTCCAACAGTTGCGTTGAGTCCATTACCTTGACGGTTTATTCGACTCCACTACGTTGGCGGTTGCTTCGACCCCACTATGTTGACAGTTACTTCTTCGATAGTTGTATTCGAGATTGTCGACTCCACTTTGTGTCGATTCCTTCAAGTTGGCAATTCTTCACTGAAGTATCTATCAATTTTCATATCCTGATCAGTCATGACCGTCGACTTCCTTTTAACGTCAACAACTCTACAGTGATTTTCTGAGAAAACTTAAAACATAAAAGTTGTAGATCCAGGAGTCTTCGTTCTTTTGGCTTTGGAATAGGTCAATCCGATCTGTCTCGACGAAGTTATGACCATTTTCCTGAGCTAGCGCAGAACCGAAATTTCCTCGAAGAGACGAAGTTATGATCAGTCACGTACGTCGACTTCCTTTTTACGTCGATGTGATTTTCTGAGAAAACTCAAAACATAAAAGTTGTAGATCCAGGAGTCTTCACTCTTTTGGCTCTGGAATCAGGTCAATCCGATCTGTCTCCACAAAGTTATGACCATTTTCCCGAGCTAGCGCATAATCGAAATTTCCTCGACTAGACGAAGTTATGACCAGTCACGTCCGTTGACTTCCTTTTTACGTCGAGGTGATTTTCTAAGAAAACTCAAAATATAAAAGTCGTAGATCCAGGAGTCTTCATTCTTTTGGCTTTGGAATCAGATCAATCCGATCTGTCTCGATGAAGTTATGACCATTTTTCCGAGCTAGCACAGAACCAAAATTTCCTCGACGAGACGAAGTTATGACCAGTCATGTCCGTCGACTTCCTTTTTACGTTGATGTGATTTTCTGAGAAAACTCAAAACATAAAAGTTGTAGATCCAGGAGTCTTTGTTCTTTTGGATTTAGAGTCAGGTCAATCCGATCTGTCTCAACGAAGTTATGATCATTTTCCCGAGCTAGCGCAGAACTGAAATTTCCTCGACAAAGTTGTGACCAGTCTTGTCAATAATACCCAAAAATTGATCATCTTTGGGTGTAAACATATACACATGACTCATGTCTCTGATATGTGTCTCTTATGTTCGTAACTTGATGATATTTGCTTTCACGTTGCCTCAAGCCTCCGTCAGGTGTCCGTTGATGATGTTTGGTACAAACACTTGTCGACCATGACTGAACCATGTCGACAAGTTGGCCTTTTTTTGGTGTAAACAGCTTGTAAAAATAAATGAACGAAAAATATTTTCATTATCGACATAGAAATTTAGGATTAAACTATTGTTGACAATGAAAATAAATTTTATTGACTTATTTTTCTAAGCAATGCGAAAAAAATCATTTTGACAATTGAGCTACGACGGAAGCACAATTACAATTTTAACTCGATTGATTTTTTGACCTATCAAACGTTATTTGCCATGAGGCTCCTCCTGTAGACCTCTTGTTTGACAATAACATGTAGGGCAAAGCTATTTTCACATCACATATGACTAGATCCACCACATTTTCGCTAGAGCTACGAAATTTTCTTTTATTTATTGTAATTGAAACTTAAAGTGATGGACCCCAATTTAAACACTTTCCTTCTCTTTCTAGCTTTTCTAATTTTAATGTAGCATCCGGTTATCGTAATTAAGAATAATAAATTTATGTGGATATAACCATGCACATAAGGAGCCTATCTTTTCTTCTTCTTTTTCACCTCTATCTTTTAATAATATTGTGTAGAAAAATCTTAAAGAATTCTTCACATCGTCAATCAAAGTTCCAGATTAATTGTCATGTAGAAATCTAGAAAAATCTAAACACAAACAACCTTTTTAATTCAAAACTCTGCCTCAAGTAAAAGAAATATTTCGATGCAAACTTAATTTAACTCATTTTGGATTGACAAAGAAAATGCTGAATTTTATTTTTCAAACAATCATATTGTTGAGATGCACATATAAGTTGTGAGAATAGTGACATATCGGAAAATTAGTATGGTGTGAAATAGTTAATTTTATCCTAGTTGAGCTTGAGCTTTTGAGTGAATGGATATGTTGATGGGCTTAGACTTGAGCTTCCTCTTAGCAATCTCCCCGGGAGAAGGTATCAGGTTTTTGTCGCGCGTTCTCTACAAATGGTATGAAAGCCAATGGTTGATTGATGGCATACTCCCAATGCATATTGATATTTAGTAAATATCTCAATTAAGGAATCTAACCAACGCGATTTCCAAACAATCTTCATGGTTCGGTAGACCTGAAGTGGAGAACAAGACCAGGGATAAAGTAGGGGCTTGAAGATTCAAGTTGAAAATGTTGATACTAGAAAGATATTCAAATTAAGGAGGAGCAAACCTAACATTAAGCTCACAAGTGAGAGAGAGATCATTGATATGCACGTGCAAATAGTGCTTAAAAAAGTCACACATCGAAAAATTGGTATATGATGAAAAGTAATTAATACATCATAATTGACTCACAACTCTTTGGTTTAAAGTTTTTTGTGATTATGGTCCAACTAAATATGTTGACAGACTTGAATTTGGGCTCCATCTTGGCAATCTTCCCCGGTGAAGGTACGGGGCTTCTATTGCGCGCTCCCAATTTAAAGGGAACCCACGATAGAGGACAACTAAATTGAGAGAAAATGTGTAATTGTGGAATCCACCAAGGGTGTTTTCATCTATCTGGTATAAAAAGGAGTGTATTTAGTCATATAAAGGGTGGAAATAATGTCACCCACAAGAATGGTTAGTGATGCAATATTTGACCACAGTAGAGTTGCAAAGTAAGTTGAATGCTAGTTAATCATGACATTTGAAAGTTCGATAAGTGGGTTTTATTGATAGGTCGGTCAAGTCACCAACGATGCCATTTATGCCTAACTTCCAACGCACCAATAACAAGGATTGGTGAATGGAGCCTCGACTTTGGACTTTGCAAGTCAGAATATTCTCTTTTCGAGCAAAGCGTCATGCCTTGATCTTGAGATGATGTGCCGCCAGTGACATTCAAAATTACAAAAAACTTATGGTAGTTAAGAAATTCATAATCACTTTAAAACTTTATTTATTTCGCGCAAAATAAATGATTTAGAAGATATTTTTCTAAAAATGATCACTTACATCGCTTACAAAAAATGACAAATAATTTCATCATCCACGAAAACGTTTAAATATAAATTGTTGTCGGTAATAAAAACAGTTTTCCTCGATTAATTATTTTAAGCGATACAAATAATTATTTTTGTTCCGAATCACTTAATTTTCGTGAAACAAACGGAACCTGCATAAGAACTTGTGAAAGGTTTTAATGACAGGCGATTAAAGGTTTATCGAGGAGAAATAATGCAAAAAACGGGTGCCCGAAAGGACTACGCTATAACTTTTCAGAAAGATTTCAGGACTGGACCGTGTTTCTTAAATGGTTTAGATTTTCTAATGATCACCTCTCGTTAATTGAGTAAATATTACGCGGAATGGGTCAAACAGAGGGGACAAGAAAAAAGAGAAAACAGAAGAGCGGATGCATGGTCAAGAGTCAAACTTGGCGGGGCTAGACTGCCAGTTTGTCACTTTCTCTTGGGCCTTCTCGTCTGAAGTAAACGCTTGGAAAAAAGAACAGCGCACGCACAAACCAAGCACCCTGTCTCTGCACCCATGTGAACTGCTCCTTCCTTAACTCTTTTCCATGACTTCAAAACCAAATGAAGTCGGCATGTCAATGAAAGTGAAGTCATGAAAACCCACTTTTATCTTCTTCTTCTTCTTCTTTTTTATCTTTTATAGTTGGTTAAATTTAGCATAAAGTCTACGGACTCGGCGAGTCAAAACTCACGTCGAAATGAGATTGTATATGACTTCACATGTGCATGCTCAGACGATGCGAGAGGTATTCCCGAAAACACTTTGATTAATTTAGTCCCTAGACAAACCAAAAATAAGTAACAAGAAAGCCAAAGCCCTTTGTGCTATAAAACAATTTGATCCAGCTCCTTTCTCATGAAGTCCAGCAGCACCTTGCTAGGCATGACAAAATCAGCCGCGACCCGCCCTCTCTTCCTCTTCCTCTTCCTCTGTCTCCTCTCCTCGCTTCCATTTCTGGCCTCACCGTCACCGACCACGGAGGCACAAGCTCTTGTCAAATGGAAGAACTCCCTCTCTCCTCCTCCTCCTCCTCCACCACCTTCTCTGAGCTCATGGTCGCTCACCAACATCGCCCGTCTCTGCAACTGGACTGGCGTTGCCTGCAGCAATGGCGGGTCAGTCTCAGAGATCGACCTCTCCGGCTCAAGCCTCGGCGGCACGCTCGATGCGCTCAACTTCACTTCGTTCCCGAACCTGACCCGCTTCGATGTGAGCAACAACAGTCTCGAGGGCCTGATACCGTCCTCGATCGGCAGTCTCTCCAAGCTCAGGTTCTTGGACCTGGGGAGCAATCTCTTTGAAGGTAGCATACCGCCCGAGATAGGCCAATTGCAAGAGATTCGGTACTTGAGCCTCTTGAACAACAGTCTCAATGGTACTATGCCTTACCAGATCAGCAATCTCGGGAAAGTGTGGCACTTGGATCTTGGATCAAACTACTTGAAATCTCCTGACTGGTCGAAATTCTCCGCCATGCCGTCGGTGACTTACCTGAGCCTCTTCCTCAATTCGCTCGATGGCGAATTCCCGGGTTTTGTGGCCGATTGCCAGAACCTGACATACCTCGACCTGTCACAAAACACATTGACCGGCAAAATTCCTGAGGCTGTGTATGCCAACCTGGTGAACCTTGAATACCTCAACCTCACCGCGAATTCACTCCGGGGGCCCATCTCAGGCATATCTAAACTTTCCCGGCTGAAGGAGATCCGAATTGGTAACAATCCGTTCGGCAGTCCGATTCCTGGAGACATAGGATTGCTGTCTGAACTTCAGATGATAGAGATGTACAACAATTCTTTTGAAGGGGCAATTCCTAGCTCCATTGGTCAATTGAGAAAGCTTCAAAAGCTTGATTTGGGGACAAACCGCTTGAACTCTTCAATTCCTTCCGAGCTCGGGCTTTGTTCTAACCTCACTGAGTTAGCCCTCGCCGTGAATTCGATCTCCGGGGAGTTGCCTCTCTCTCTGTCCAATCTGATCAGATTGTCAATATTTGGAGCTTCAGATAATCGCCTGGCAGGTGAGTTATCGCCTTCCTTCTTCACAAATTGGACCGAACTTGTTTCTTTGCAGCTCCAGAACAATTTTCTCTCCGGGAAAATTCCGCCAGAAATCGGAAGCCTAACCAAGCTCAATTACCTCTACTTGTACCACAATTTGCTCTCCGGTTCAATCCCTTCCGGGATCGGGAGCTTTGAGAATTTGCTTGAGTTAGACCTCTCACAGAACAATCTCTCCGGCCAAATCCCTTCAACATTGTGGAACCTCAGCAACCTGCAGATCCTCCAGCTTTTCTCCAACAACCTCACTGGGACTATTCCTCCGGAGGTTGGGAATCTCACTTCAGTGACCATTATCGACCTCAATACGAACCAGCTTTATGGAGAGGTCCCCGAGACTATCTCTCGCCTTGCTAACTTACAGTCAATCTCTTTGTTCACAAACAATTTCTCGGGAGGCATACCACAGGATTTCGGCAAGTACAGCCCTTCTCTGGGCTATGTTGGCTTTTCAAACAACAGCTTCACCGGAGAACTGCCGCCAGACTTATGCAGCGGCTTTGCTCTTCAATATCTCGCCGTCAATGGGAATAACTTCACCGGGCCGCTGCCCGACTGCTTGAGGAATTGTTCAGGGCTAATGAGAGTCCGTCTAGACAACAATCAGTTCACTGCAGATATCTCGAATGCGTTTGGAGTTTATCCGAATCTGGGCTTTATAAGCCTCAGCAACAATCAATTTGTCGGGAATCTCTCAACAGAATGGGGAGAGTGTACGAATCTCACGAATTTGCAGATAGATGGTAATAAAATCGCCGGCCACATCCCGCCGGAGCTCGGGAAATTGTCTCAGTTGCATGTGCTGACTTTGTACGGCAATGAATTGACCGGGGAGATTCCCAACGAGATGGGAAATCTAGGGGAGTTGCTCAACCTGAATTTGAGCAACAACCATCTGACTGGAGATATTCCCATCTCGTTAGGAAACTTGTCGAAGCTCAATCTTCTTGATTTGTCAGAGAACGCATTGAGCGGTAGCATACCGAACGAGCTAGCGAATTGCAAGAATTTACTGAGCTTGAACTTGAGCAACAACAATCTGTCGGGTGTCATATCGCCAGAGCTCGGGAACTTGTACACGCTACAGAACTTCCTAGACCTGAGCCACAATTCACTAGCAGGATCAATTCCTTCCAATCTAGCAAAGCTTACTAAATTGGAAAAGCTCAATCTTTCGCATAACAATTTGTCAGGTACGATCCCCGCTGCTCTCACCAGCATGGTAAGTTTAAGCTCCATAGACTTATCGTACAACCAGCTGACGGGTGCAGTTCCCAGTGGCCTCTTCCAACAAGCACAGGGAAGTGCTTTTATCGGGAATCCGGGCTTGTGTGGAAACGCGACGGGGTTATCTCCTTGTGGGACGAGCAGTAAGTCGACCGACCGAAGGAAAAAGGTTCTGATTGGTGTGATTGTTGGCGTCTGCTGCTTACTACTTCTCGTGACCCTTATTGCTCTGATTCTGGTGCTTTGGCGGCGAAAGGAGCATCTCGATGAAAAGATCAAGAGTCTTATAAAGTATGAGAAATCCGAGACGATCATATGGGAAAGGGGAGCGAAGTTCACATTCAATGACATTGCCAAGGCCACCAATGACTTCAGCGAAGAGTACTGCATCGGAAAAGGTGGGTTCGGGAGCGTTTACAAGGCCGAACTGGCCAGCGGCCAAATCGTTGCTGTCAAAAAGCTCAACGCATTGGAATCGGGCGACGTCCCCATGGTCAACCTCCAGAGTTTCGAGAACGAGATCCGCGTGTTGACCGAGGTCCGGCACCGCAATGTGATCAAGCTCCACGGGTTCTGCTCCAAGAGGGGTAGCATTTACTTGGTCTATGAGTTTGTGGAGAGAGGCAGTGTGGCAAAGGTCTTGCATGGAGGAAAAGGAGCATCTGAACTGGACTGGAGTACAAGAGTGAAGATTGTTCAAGGCGTGGCTCACGCGATCGCCTACCTGCATCACGATTGCTCGCCACCTATCGTCCATCGGGACATCACGCTGAACAACATCTTGCTCGAGTGGGACTTCGAGCCTCGGCTTTCGGATTTCGGGACGGCGAGACTCTTGAATCCAGACACATCGAATTGGACCACAGTGGCTGGATCTTATGGCTACATGGCTCCTGGTAAGTTATATGATCGAATCTAATCATATATTTCGCGGGTACATATGGCCTTGGATTTATCAAATAGCTCTAACTAACATCTCGAATTTGCATTCTTCGTATAATCCTAACAAGACTTTTAGGAAGAGCAGTATAGGTTTTGAAAAATGATTTGTATCAGTGTATCATATAAATTTGGAATTTGGGTATAGCTTGACATTATGGCCATAACATTGATTCATTCTTCTTCTTGGAAAAACAGAATTAGCAGTAACTATGCGGTTGACAGACAAATGCGACGTGTATAGCTTCGGAGTAGTAGCGCTAGAGATTATGATGGGGAAGCATCCAGGGGATCTTCTCTCTTCCCTACAAACAACACAAGCGGCGGAAGACCCAGATTTGCTACTGAAGGACGTGCTCGACCCACGTCTTCCTCCTCCGACCGGCCAACTAGCCGAGGAGGTGGTATCCATTGTCACGGTGGCGCTGGCGTGCACGCAGACGAATCCCGATTCGCGACCCACCATGCGTTTCGTCGCGCAAGAATTATCCGCGCACACTCAAGCTTGCTTGTCCGAGCCCTTAGGCTCCATAACCATCAGCAAGCTATCGAGTTTTCAGAAATAAAACTTCAAGGGATAGCGCAAATCAAATGATATTTCTTTTGTGTTTTCTCCTTCTTCTTCTTCTTCTTCTTCTTCTTTTGTTTGACTTAGCTTGTAATGAAGGAGAAAGAGGGGGGGAGTGTGTACAATGGTGTATATACAAAGACGATAATTTAAAAGAACCCCATCGTAAGGTAGGTGGAACCTTCCGGCCACGAAGTTTGAAGCTGAACGCATGGTGCAGCAACAAGTAGACCTAAATTTTATGACTACTTTTCGGTGTATGCTTCCTTTGACCTTTGACTTTTGCAGCAACTTGGTGTTTTGCAATTTAGCTATCAGCAGACAAAATCAGTAAAGAACCAATATGCATTGCAAAACAAAACGAAATAGCAAACAGAAATTGGTCTCCATCTGACTTTTTAGTTTTGCATTTTGTAGTTCTTAACCCTCGTAAGATTAATAGAAGGGCGTTTCTAGACGATAGCCAAAGCAGTGGTCTAAAAGTGGGAATTTCTGAGATATACATAAGTGATGTGTATCTATGTATGATATCAAATATTGCAAAAATTGTGCCTATTAGGTAGCAACCTAATTAAGCTCAAAATGACAAAATCAATAGCAGAAATGGAAACGAATCAAAAGGGGGAGAAAAATGGATGAAGCAGCCTACCAAGTCCCAATTGCTCTAACGCTTTGAATCGACTTGAACTCATGCCGTTCATATTGTAACGAACGACATAGACTTCAATCCCTAGTGCATTTGACTTTTCCTTTTTTTTCTTCTCTTTTGGGCCTTGTGATGCATTTGATTAGGTAAAAGGAAAATATTTTGCGTGATAAATAAAGATATTTCGTTATAAACATTTTAAGAAAAGCGATATCCTCTTTGCAAGAAAGTCGGTTTGCCCGATCTAAGCTTGTCACTTTCAGTCCCTAAAAAACGTTTTCCAAACACCAGAAAGTCCAAAAACAATTTCTCAAAAACAATCTCCATTCAAACCAATCGACCCTAATGAAAATATTTTTCATGAAAATCATTTTCAAGAAAAATAATTTTCATTTGTTTGATAGTTTAGGGAAATCAATTTCTTTCTTGCTAGAAGTGGAAATCGCTTTCCTCCAATCTAAGCTTCTTATTTTCAATCCATGAAGAACAACTATCGTAAATCGATTAGTTTTCGCCATCCAAACATAGGAAAGTCGAAAAATAATTTCGCGAAAACAGTTTTCCTTCTGACAGACAGTCCCCAAGAGTGCAAAAATTGTCTCTTGATGGAGCATTCCCATGTGATGAGAGAAAATCAACCTTTCTGTGAAATTTTGCACAAAAATCTCCATGACAGATGGTGTAGCAATTACACAAGACAGCTTTCTCATGTCTACCAAAACCGAGCTTTGGATCACTGCCAAACTAGAAGCATGGAATGATATCGCCTTTCATCTAAAATGACTCGGCAACACGAAGAAGAATTGTTCAGAGTTCATCATCATATCTCGAAGATTGGTGAGAAGCTTCTTGGAAGGATCTCGCCATGCGCCTGTACTTCTCAGGACTATCCCACCAGGTCGGGGTATTAATTATTGCCTTCTCTAACCAATACTTATCAACCTCTTCCTTCTCTGTCAGCTTCTTGTAAAATCTTCTCCACTGGTACATCGCACGTCTTAATCTAACGCTCTGACTTCCTCCAAAAAGATACTTGATGTAATCCTTAGCTAGCCGAAACAGCTCCTCTCCAGTTATTATATAGATATACTGCATTGAATGGTCAAAATTAGTTTGTCAACAAGGATGATAAGAAATAACATCAGATGGAACAAAAGCATAGAAATATAAATCAGCCATTGTGTGTATAACACTAATGATATCACATGAACTTGTGCAAGCACCATGATGTAATATTACAAAAAACGTGGGGGACAGACTATGGATCTCTGCTAGAAGATTTGTGTGTTTATCATCTGAAATGTAAAGAGTGATGCTACACTAAAACGATCTATTAAATCGGTATAATAACTGACATAGTAGACTGCAAATGGACCTTTCGAACAAGTGGACCATATTCAAGATCCAGTTACTAAAACTTTTTTTGGTTGACAATTACTACAACTTCACTCTGTACCAATTTAGTCAAGGGTCGATGTAATTGAGGGTTTTCTTTCTCTTCCACTGAAGAAACCGATCTCATTATATCTGACATAATTTGAAATGTATATTTGGACTGTCATTAAAGCATTAATGAGACAGTGATACAGAGGTCTTCAAAAAATGAGAATTACATTATCAATATCAACATGTCGAAGCACGCACTATGATAAAGACATGATTCCCTCTGTCTACCATCATTCCCAGCACCTCCTCTAAATTGACACTACCACCACCAAATCCGACAGCACCACCAGCAACCACTAACCAGGCAATCGCCTCCATCTCCAGAATCGGCGCCACCACCGAGTCTACTTACTTCATCACTATTCGTTAGCATTACCTTTAACTCCTACGCCGCTATGACCACCACCTCAACCTTCAGCAGAACAGAAATTCCCAATAGATAACATCCTCCTCTGCCACAATAACTTCTTCATGATCGCCATTACCATTACATCACCTGCCAGAGTATTACCAGGAGCACCCTCTCAATTATCCCTACTATCGCTGCAGTTACCAATCTATGGACGTACCAACATTTGTCCCCCTTAACTAGCCCCTCATTATCTGTTACATAAATTGTTTGTTTGAGGACATCAAGCAGGCTTACACTTACTTACAGGATTAGATCTTAAGCTATGTTTAATAAACTGAGTTGCCTCTTGCAGGATGTTATTAAGTGCAATATATACTAAAAATTCTTATAGAATGTCCCGGTAATTCATTACTGAAAAAACAGAAAAGGAAGGAACATAAATATCGTATTTTGACAGCAAAAATTTAAACATAAGCAAGTAAAAATACTATACCAGAAATATAAAGCCAAGTGTTGCCAAAACTACTTGCACTGTTTCATCCATGATCCCGGAAAAACCTTCATCGTCAGTTCCACCAGAACCACCACCGCTGCCACCACTACCTCCAGCACCACCAGGTGGTCCTTTGCCGGAGCCTCCATCATCATAGAATTCTTGTTTTTCAAGTTGCTGCCTCAATACATCCTCGATTGACTTGTCTTTGCGAAAACTTCCCATTGCATTCTCAAGAGACTTCCAAGCTGAACCCTAATGACAACCAAATGCTCTCATCGGAACCTTGCAGAGAAAAAACAAAAAAAGAGGGAGAGAAGAAGAGGAGGGGGGGTCGATCGTACGTAGTAAGCTTGTTTAAGTAGATAACTCCCTTATCTTCTTGTAAAGCTTATAAGAGGACAATCAAAGTCATAAACAACACCGACAATGGAATGAAACAAGAAACGAAATAAGGCAAGTCATAATATCTCCAGGTACCTTGATGCCAAAAGAAGAACAGTACAGAATTAAAAGAACCCGATAGCAGATTGTTAATTACAAAATAAGATTTCCACCTTTGCCCTTCCTCAAAAATATAGAACGTGAGAAGCATAAGGTTTTAGCCGATAGAAAATGTTTCTTTGCAGGAACAATGAAGAACATTAGTCATGGAACAAAATTAAATGATGAAGCATTCACGGAAAATTCTCTCTAGAGTTCCTCTTTCTAAGGGTGAGCGCTGAGCATGGCCTGGGTGAGTCAGTTCCAAGGCAAGAACCAAGAACCAACCCTTGGTAACCTTCAGCCAGATCTAACCCCAAACCAGTTCCTTCTCCCCAGCTCTAAGATTTTCCATGCTTCGCATAATCCAGTAGGATTCATCAGCCTTAACTTCCCTTTAGCATCACCACAATGAGTTCCATTCACACTAGAGTTCCTTATCCAGGATTACAACAGAAGCAAGAAGACAGAAAACTTATCATTACGGAAAGGACATTGTTTTCGTCGAGCGAAAAAAAAAAAAAAGACAGAGAAAAAGGAGCCCTTGATAAGAACTTCAGAATAGAGATAGCATAGGACAAATAATTATAGGTTTTGCTCAACCTACCAGGGGGATTGGGCCATTAAACCTGGCTCAGTGTTAAACAGTAAGCTTGACCACCCTAAACTGTACACAGCTTGGCACAAACTACAAATTTGTTCAATCAACTTCAATGATCTCAAGAAACAAAGTGCAACGAGATGCATACACGGCTCAACTGGCTTAAGATCGAAAGGGGGAAGAGCAATCAATGAACCTTTACACATAATCGAGGACCCCTTATTTGGTCTACTCAACGTAGCAGATATACTGTGAACATATAAAATGTTGCCTGCACGACCTCGGATCCATGCCAATGGCACTAGTCAATTTATAAAATGGTGTCCAAGCACTTTATTTACCATAAGCATCATCCAACATCAAATAAGACGGCATATGACTTACCTCATTCTCACTTTCTGATTTTCCTTTGCCACCAAACAAGCCAAGAGGAATCAGTTGATGGTGGTTCAATACAGGTAGACGTGGCTTGTGCTTTGGCACCGGCATAAATTGCGGGGAGAGGAGCTTCCTGGCAGACAGCTTCAAAGATGTCCCAGATGAGCGACCAGCATCGACGGGCAAAACACAATGAGCCGAAGGAAAGCTGCGTGACGGGGACGCCCCATCACGACAGACGAGATAGCCATACGGCTTGACAGCAGCAGCTTGAAAGCAACTCATCGTTTGCCAAACAGAGCAGCTCCCGCCTCGATCACATATCATGCCCTCGCCGCTACACCACAAATCACAAAAGGCCGAGTCGATACTCGCAATTGCCAAGCATTTTTCACCGCAAAGACCGAACGAAACCAAGTACAGGAAAAACCCAATTCATCAGATACGCTAAACAACCCCCCCCCCCCCCAACCCACATCGCCCGCGATACCCGAACGACAATCAGTGTCATGAGCAAAGAGCTCCACAGCATAAGAAGCCAAAGCTAACAATCTCATCCAGTAAGGACACAGACAAAGACGTGTACGCGACAAGCGGTCAGCAAGAAGTTAGCAAAGGGCGCACCACAGATAACATTCAACAGAGCGGAGCGAACATTCAAAGAAATTCTCAGCCGCGACGTCAAAGTTTCGAGCATTAAACCTCGGCAAAACCCATCGGGAAAGCAAAAATTCGACAGCAGGCGAATGGTTTCGGAGACATGATCATGCGAAAGCCCTAAACTTGAGGTGCGGGAAACCTTAGGGATGACGAAACGAGAAAACCCAAGAGACGAAAGAGAGAGAACTCGTCACCTGGCAATGGAGAGAGAGCGACCGACTTGGAGGGAGAGAGGAGAGAGAGAGAGAGAGAGAGAGCTGTGAAATGGTGGATGGAGGCGGAAAGAGCCGGAATTATAAGATGATGTGGTTAAATATTAAAAAAAAATATAAGAAATTTTGTAAATGATCAAAAAAAATAAATGATAATCTACTGATAAACCATTACATTTATTTCGGATTAAGGCGAAAACTCGATGTTAAAAATCTTGCGTTAACTTTTACTGTGGATTTCTTTCTCTTTTGTTTTTTTGTTAATGATGAAAGATTATTAGTTTGTTTCACACATGTTTGCCAACTAAAGATGAATTCTAATGTGTGTATCTTTTACTAGGATGTACTTTGAAGTCATTAAAATTTTGAAAATTTTGATATTTCAAATAAATTATAATATGATTTTTGTATGCCCATCAAATATATCATATTTGTAAAGTTGGGTAGGATTGTTAGGGTTGCGCTCGATGGTATTACATGCGAGCGGATGAAATCTGATATAGCAACATCTGCTGATAATATCTTACTACGTAGCGGTAACTTATCTTAAAAGGCATTTTCCCCGTATGTTCGAAACGGATCTAATGCGTTTTCATTAAATTAGTATAATCGTATCGTATTAATATGTTTGGGCATAATAATGACGATCATATCACGATATGTACCACGTACAAATTACATGTGATAGCCTTGCTTCTAATAACAGTTCTCGTTAGAATAGCTACTATAATCGAACTACATAGCTATTCCCAAAATATGTTCTTTCTCTCTCTTACTCTGAAATGGTGGTATGATCAGCAGCAATTAAAAATTATTTCATAGAAAACATAATTACATAGTCAAGGTGATTATGATTTAGTCAAGGTGATTATGATTATCAAATTAATAAATAAATATCACAATTACTTTATGAAAATATAATGTGATGTAAATTATTAATCGGACGAAAGGCCAAATTTCTTGCAGAACTAAATGATAAGAGAAAGTTAAGAAAAATGAAAGGTCGTTCCTTAGGCGCTGCAATTCCTGGAATAAGGTTGTCTCTATTATTAACAACAGATGGATGCCAAGTGCTTAATTTTGAGCATAATATATTGCAAAAAGTTCAAAACCAGGACTCTGCACATGCCAGTTCCAACATACTCTTCAAGCAAACCCCTAGAGATTTCAATCGGGAAGATTCCCCCTAGTGCATGATCATATGTCCCAAGTACGAGACAGAAAGAAACAGCTTAAGCGACACCTCCAATCGGGTCGAAGAGAAGGCGTGTTGAATGAAGTCCAGTAGCAGAATCAGCATTCCACCCCGCACGGTTTGAGAATCGGACCGGTTTGCTTTGGCAAGAACGGATCGATCCGGACCCAGACCAATGAGAAAATAGAGGCGAGAAGTACGGACCAAAGGACCACGATCGTGGGTGTCCTGTTCTGTCTTCCCATCAGACCTTTGAGGAAAGGGTAGAGATGGACAATCACCCAAAAGGCGAAGAAGAGCTTCCCAAACAGAGGGCCCCATGATCCGTATCCGTTGTTTATAGCATCCGAAACACCGGCGACAACACCAACCATGTTCAAGATTATTAGGGTAGTCGGTGGTATGAGCAGGGTAGTCCACTTGAAAAGGTAGAGCTCACCAAACTCGCTGTCTTCGGCTGCCTTTGCTGTAACAGTGAAGTTAGTATCAACTCCAGCAAGCACCTTGAGGAGGCCTTGGAATACAGCGAAGAGGTGTGCAGATACACCACCGATGACCCAGAATTGTTCATTACGCCACCAGTCCTCAATGCCGACGCCACTCCACCGTAGTTCAAGCACGCCTGTGGCTATGATGGATAGAAAAAGGGCCAAGAACCATATGCTCGCAAAGTTATTGAGCTGTCAAAGGTAAGGTTGATTAGAATAACTGGGACAGACAAAAACAAAGAGAATGTTGGACCAAGGAATAGTCCTTATCATTCTGGAAGATAACTTTTAGGGCACTCTCTAGTGCATCCTTGAGAAACTAACTGAATAATGTCAATTTATTACAATGAACATTACTATGAACAACTGGACAAACATAAAGCACTGATCCTTAGTAGTGCACCAATTTGAGGGTGTCATGCCACCAAAAATTTAAAAATTCTATCACTCAAATAGCCTGAATGAGGATGTTAAGGTGTGTGAGTGTAGACTTTTCAAAAGTTATCCTTAATGAACTTACCGTGGGGATAATGAATTTCCCAGTCAGAAGGCAAACGGCAGGTATTGTACAGTAGGCAAGCAAGGGAATAGAAGTGAAAGGGTAGACGATGGTGTTGATATAGGCAAGCCTCTCGAGATATTTGAGTTTTCCTCCATAAGCATACCACAAGGGACAATGGCGACTGAGGAAAATCTCAACAGAGCCAAGAGCCCATCTCAGAACTTGATGGAGTCGATCTGACAGATTTATAGGTGCTGATCCCTTGAAAGCTGGTCTTTTGGGCATGCAATACACGGACTTCCATCCTCTACAATGCATCTTGAAGCCTGTCAAGATATCTTCTGTAACTGAGCCATAAATCCATCCAATCTGCCAAAGGAAAGTACAGTTTTCAGTTTCATTTCGCGAAACAACAATAAAGAATACTTGAGCCAGTTTCTGACGGTAAATTGTTTTGAGTGAATTCAGCAACATTTTCCAAATAATTCAACAATGAGCTTCTCTGATGACTAAACTTCTCAAAACTTCACAAGCAAAAATTCTCTAAAACAATCAGTAATTTCACAAATAATATGGAGGCACACTAGTAATTCTTCCCTGAAAAGTCATTTCCAGCTCAAGGAACCATAAGGATGCCCTTACTAATTTCCATTAAAAAGGGGAAGCTAAGTAAGAAGTTAGAAGATATTCAATGATAAAAAGTAAGAAAACGAAGTACTCATGAATATAGGGAGCCTTAACCAGACTGCACTTGCCTCTTTGCCCCATTCTGTTTTCTCTTCATAGCCACAACTTATAACATGGATAGCTTCCTTAATAAGTGAAGTGGAGTTAGTCCCTTCTGGCAAGCCACCATCTTCCATTAGTGTGGAGGCAATGAATACAGGCGACTGTCCAAACCGCTTCTCAAAATTCTTCTGAGACATAAGCGATGATTTTTCTAGCTCATCATAACCCTCAAGTCCTTCTTCAATGTCTTCTAGATCAAAGACAGGTCCAGACCCTTTCTTCTTCAAGTAGTTCTTTCCTGTCATCTTTTTCTTCTTCGTGTAAACAGACCCAAGCAAACTTGTGTCATCCTTCTTCTTTGACTTTGACTTCCTTGAACCACCGCAGCAACAGCAGCACCATGAAGGCCAGCAATCACATGTCATCTTTGGCCGCTTTTGGGACACTGGCGGATCATACCCATACAATGCCTGCCGATTGAACACACATCCAGTTCCAACATATACTGGTCCTTGAATCCCGTCGAGCCCTCTCATGTTGATCTGAAAGTGACACAAAGGCACATTCAGTCCCTTTACCTATTTGGAGAATAGGGATCGAAAGAAGGATAGAATCACTGCACACTTACATCAAAGAAAACTATGTTCCTATTAGCATATCTGTCATGTCGATCAATGCCATCGAACCTCTGAGGGAATTGAACATAGCAAAGCTTCTTTCCAAGTTGGGGATCCATTAGAAAACACATAGCTTCCCTGACAGCCTTACTGTTGTTGATGTAATGGTCACAATCCAAGTTCAACAAGAATGGTGCATTTGTTAGCACCGCTGACACTCGAACCTATGAAAAATATGGTTGTTGAGGCATTCAGTTCATTCAGCAGGTTCAAGAAACAGGCAAGTAATAGAATGCGATGTGCTAAGACAAGATAAACTTTGAAATAGAGGCCACATATGTCACATCAAATAACTAAGAACTAACCTTAGCATTTAGTGTCGCAGGTCTTCTAAGGAACATATATTTTTATCTTGTTGGTCTCTCAATGAATTAATTTGTATTTCAACACCAATATGATTATATGAGACAAAATTTTTCCATTGCAGGACAGCGTGAAATGCTTGGACAATAGTCATAAGGAACTCACGAGAGCATTCATTGCACCAGCCTTCTTGTGGTGCTGGTAACCAGGTCGCTTCTCACGTGACACATATACAAGTCGAGGCAACTCCTTGCCTTCCACATCCAATGCTCCAGCACTTCCCAAATAAACCTATAAAATACATGTATGTGAGCATTCTGTCATCCATGATAAAAACTGAATTTCTATACAACCGTTGTTAATTTGTTCATACAAGTTGACATTGCCCATAGCAACAGTCTGTTCTTCTTGTCTTTTGCTGCACCTACTTCTAATTTCAGAGAAGATATTGCTGAAAGCATCTAATAAACAGAAACCTATCATAATTCTTTATGTAGGGAGACTAACAAGCCTCGCAAAAAGATGTGGAGTCATGTTTTCTGCACTGTCATTAGTTTTTCTCTTAAATGCACAAACAATTACCTGGATCATGCCAGGATGATCACGTGTATTGTTTCCAGGCCAGGGGGTACCATCTTGCATTACCCATCCTTCTTCAGGTTTTTTCTGAGCTTTTGCCACCAGTGCATTGACCCTCACTTTGAACTCTTCATACTCTCTCTACATCACATACGAGAGACACCCCGACTCTCAGTGGATTTCACAACAAAAAGGAAGAAGAAGATTCAGCATTCAAACAAATAAAAGCTGCTTCTTACTTTCATGGCTCTGCGTTCCTTCACAAAGCTGGGTTCCACCTTATCTTTCAGGTAATCAATCTTTTGGGAAAAGTAAAACTCTGGAGTCCTCGGCTCGATGCTATACTTCTTGCAGAATGGAACCCACCTCCTCGCGAACTCAGCAGTTTCAGAGAGAGTGTCAAAAAGCAGCATCGAAGCACCATCATCAGATACATAGCAGCAAATTTTGTCCACCGGGTAATCAACGGACAAGATAGAGAGGACAGTATTTGCAGTGATTATTGGTGGTTCCTTAAGAGGGTCCACAGTACTCACGAACACATCCACAGGGGCTAAGCGATTGGGCTCACCCTCCCGCTCAAACCTTATGGATAATCTATCCAAATAAGTTTCTCTATTTATCGGGTTCCATTTAGGGAATTGATCAAGAATCCATGAAAGAGCAAACCATGTTTCACATATAACTGAGATAAGCCATAGAGGGAATGCATCAGTTGCAGGGGTTAAGATACGGAAATGGAGGAAAAAGCATAGGACTACGAGGCGCAGGACGATGACAATTCGGTATGGGCTTATCTTGCTCGAAGAAATTGGTACTTTTCTCCAAAGTGGTTGCCGAGCTTCAGCCATCCTGCAAAATTTACATGAAGAAGAATAAGCTTTCATTTAGCACGTGCCACCAACTTTAAATAGCTGTAATGCGTCTGCCTTGCATTATGTGAGTCCTTTGAGAGGTAAGAGTATCAGATCTTTCGCAAGGACTTCCAAAGGTGTATTTTGGCATTTGATAAGGAGCACACGTTTTGCACTTGAAAGTACATTTGAAACATTTTGAAACAAGTCCACGCGCTGAAGTTTTTTCCATGATGTGTGAAGCTATATCCTTTCTTATTTTTAATGTTGAAAATACCCCCAAAGCATGTGTTTGATCGGATCATCAAGGACCCGATTCAGAGTTTCAGCAAATAGATCCGTTGCCTCTTTCCCAAACAACAAAGAACTCTTTAACTCCTCATCAAATGTTAGACTTCGATGGACAAGCCAGTGTCGCCTAAGAAAAAATTTTCTTGGCTGTCATTTTGCACAGAGCAGTAGCAGTGAATCATGGATACCCCACTAAAATCACGGAGAATCGATAAGTCCCAAAGGAACAAAATTTTGCGGAGAACTTACAGGTATTCATCTTCCTCTCCATCGCCATTCCCGCCATCGTCCTTGCTCACTAAGCCTCTCTTTTCTTGCCTGATTTTCCACTTCTCTATCCTCTCTTTCCACTCCGCATTACCTTCTCCTTCCAACTCCGCACCGACAACTACAGAACCAGAACACACGGGAGTACTTCACTTTGTCCGACCGCCAACATACACACAAACACCACCCGAACAACACTAAAGAGGATAAGCCAACCATCAAACAACTAATCAGACTCACCGCTTCCAGCCGAAGAGAAAACCTGACCATTTGGATGGACTTGCGGCGCATGATTGTCCCCATTCTCCTGCGATAACCGTCAATCGATCAGCCATCTTCATTTCAAATCCGGCCTCTCTTTTTCCATCTAACAGAACGCCAAAATTAGAAAATCCGAAATAGAGCAGAGATCGAGCTGGCCATTACCGAATGATCAAAAGCATGGACGCGGACTTCGTTCTCGCCGCGGTTCCTGAGCTGAAACTCGTCCTCGAAATCGTCGCCGTCGAAGTTGTCGTCCTCATCGTCCCCCGCAACGCGAGGGCACCCTGCGAAACCCGCACAACAAAAAGACAGAAAAAAAATCCCGTCACTCGAGGAAGCGATCCCGACCGACCGGCGACCGGCCGACCGACCGAACCCGCCGTCGGTCGGCGGCGGCGGCGGCGCGAAGAGCGAAGAGGGGGGCTCCGGATCGGACCTTTGTGGCGCTTGTAGCGGGCGTTGCACTGGGGGCAGCACTGGTTGCCGTCGCTCCGCTCGTACTCGTAGCACGGCCGGCAGACGGGGAAGCCGCACTCGTGGCAGGCGGCGAACGGAGCGCCGTCGTCCTTCAGGCCGATCTCGTCGCCGCAGACTCGGCAGGTTTTCGACGGATTTTGGCGGGGAGGGGAGCGATGCTGGGGAAGTTCAAAAAAAAAATAGAAAATGAAAATGGAAAAAGGAGGTAAAAACCCGAATTACATTTTTTTTTTCCAATTTCACGACTTATTAAGTTATAGGGATATGTGCACTAGAAGTCCCAAAACTTGTCACAAAAGTGAAATTGAGTCCTAAAACTTTCAAAAAGTGCAAACAAGTCCTAAAACTTGTCACGAAAATGCACTTGAGTCTTAAAACTTTCAAAAAGTGCAAATAAGTCCTAAAACTTGTCACGAAAGTGTAAACAAGTCCTAAAACTTGTCACGAAAATGTAAATAAGTTTTAAAACTTTCAAAAAATACAATCAATGGAATGACTTGATTGAACCAATTTGACAAGTTTTAGGACTTGTTTGCACTTTCGTAATAAGTTTTAGGACTCAAGTGCACTTTCGTAACAAGTTTTAAAACTTGTTTGCACTTTTTGAAAGTTTTAGGACTCAATTGCATTTTCGCGACAAGTTTTAGGACTTTGAATGCACTTATCCCTTAGTTATAAGCACGTGTAATAATAATCATTTTATTGCTCCATAATAAATTAAAAAAATTTAAAATTTGAGAAGAAAACGAAATGATAAAAATAAAATATTGTGAATTTCTCGCCCCTTGCTTTTTTTTAGATAGCTTCCCGGCACTAATCGGATCGATCTATTTCAATTTATTCGATGGCTTTGAACTGAATTTAATAATTTCGCATTATCTTAGAATTTGTGCAAAGTCAATTGTAATCGAGGGGCGATCGTTTTGATAAATTAGTTCTTGCAACTGAATTTTTTGAATATATTATGTGAGTGGTGGTGCTAGTGGAAGAAATTACACCATCAATTATAGATCTAACAAGCACCCGCCTAATGTCGAGAGCCCAATTTTGACGGGTTAACGTTATGCTTATATAAACTTATATATGAATCGATTTCCCGGGTGATGCGATAATCTGTAACTAGAAGTTTAGATAGGTGATCGTAATCGACCTTGGAAAAAGAGCTTGCTATATTATCTTATATAATAGATATAGTAAATAAATGATATCATTACTCCTTTTGCATACTCTTTTATATTGATGGACCAAAAATTCTCTAGTATCTAGTGAAGAATTTTCATGTGATTACGAAATAATCGTGATGAACAGGGGACGATATAACACAAGATGAAAGAACATGTAAGCAAAAATTTCGAGCATGCATTCAATACGATGTCGGTGTAACATCGCGACACATGATGATTCGTTAGCTCGCAAGAATTTTACGACGAGAATTTCCGAGGATAAAAGAGAGTAAAAGAATGGAATAAACATATGGTAACCAGCTGGTGAAAATGGATGGAAACAAGAGGAGGATGGGGGGGGTGGCTACGTACTTCGTCCGCCGCGCCGCCATGCGCGACGTGGAGCTCGTTCCGGGAGTGAGAGCCCACGGCGAAGCCGGACATGGTGTTGGAGGCGGCCACGGGCGAGCGATCACGAAGAAGGAGCGCCGAGACGAGACAACGAGAAGGTACGAGAGAGAGAGAGCTCACCGGGTTGCATCATATATGGAAGAGAGCGAGGAACAGAAAAGGGTTTTGCTTGAGAGTGCGTGTGAGTGTGCGCTGTGCATCTACCAAACGGTGAGGTGGGAGGTCGTAGGTTTGAGTTGAAGAGACGTCAATTTTTGCAGGTTCTGGTGGAGGGAGGGGAGGGGAGAGATTGCTTGTTAGCTCTGCAGCTGCTTCGATAACTTCGATTCCAAGGCTGTCTTGAAACGCTGACGCTAACTCTCTTCCAAACTATGACAGCGTTATTTTATGGGGACATTGCACTGCAATCCCGTACCCTCTGTATACATGTATGTATACGGTTTTTACTGCAGTCCCGTTGTCACTTGATGATCATCATCGATTATCGGGCGGCGTCGAATTGGATCCGGCAAAGCCGGCAAAGCAAAACCTACGACTGACCCCCGTTTCATGAGGACTGATTCTGCAATGATAAAATCCGCCGATGTCAGTACGAGGGCTGCGTTTTCGCCCATTTTTTTTTGGTTGGTGAAGCTTCGCGTATCGAAGTACTTGGCGAGTTTGAAAAATGAGCGATCGCTTTTATGCAAAGTTAACTAAAAATAAATATACACGATGCCAATCTATGTAATCATAAGGAAGAAGTTTTCTCATGTCCTTTGATTTGTGTACCTCTATGCATGCCTATTGCTGACTTACCATTACGAGTTGGGTCTTTGTTCCCCAATCGCAACCCCTGTTTTTAACTTTTCCAATTTTAATATCGATAGTAGCTCATTCTCTGCTAAGTACCATAAGAAGAAGAGATGGGTAATCTCATCAAATATTTCAATAAAAGAGCAAAATCCAAGCAAAGCGCTTCATCTTCCATTCATCCGGAAGTAGCAGATATAAGAGGATACCATTCAATACATATGAATCATCAAAGTGCAGCATCCCCACATGTTATCGGGATTAGAGACTTCCAAATCTCTTGTAGCCAGACAGAAAACTGATGCGCCAGGGCCGACACCATGTTCGGCTAATGCGAAAGCCGCTACTAAGTAGTGATACTTTGGTCAGCTGAATTACATATATCTATTGCAGCAAATAGAGACAATGAAAAATGCAGACATAATAAGCATTGAATTTCAATGCTCCATGTGAAAAAGCTGAGAATAACATCATGAACGACGCATTTCTTCCTTTCGTTTGGTTTGACATTCTCACCGCAAATTTGCAATGCTGAGTTGGGATAAATCATAACCTCAAGCATGCATTTTCTGACGCTTTGAAGGCTGAGAAGACGACTCACGCATCCCTTGCTCGGGACTCTCGAGAGAGACGGCTGCAGGTTCGCTTTGCATCCCCCCCTGCTCCTGCAAACATTCTCTAGGAGCAACGTTGCTATCATTGACAGGATCGATATCAGTTTTTTCTGGCTCCTCCTTGGATTCTTCATATTCGCCTTTTCCAGGGGAGTCTTGAAGTTCTCCAGAAGGCGCAGAGTGATTGTCTAAAGTAGAAGAAGATTCTTTCAGCTTGTTCATTCCTGATTGGCTCTGCTTCTCGAACATCTTCTGGAGGTATCTCCCCTGCTCTTCAATCTGAAGCTGGAGTTTCCTCTGAATCTGCAACAAATGAAAAAAGAGAATGAATCAAACAAAGAAGTTGTCCACTAAACCAGTTAAGTTTCCACAACATCCAAGTAGCAGTCTGCGCTAAGGAGACCTTTCTAGATGGGTAACATGCAGTTAAAGTTACAGGCATGCTCCTACCAAATGCTTGCTAAATGAGTCCCAAAGCTGAACAAGCTCCACAGTCTATGCGAATACTCCAAAAAAAAAAAAACGGAGGGAAATACTCATGTCCTAATGTCAGCACTGGAACATAAAGAATAAACGCGAAGATAGTGACAACTTGGTTGAACGAACCACCAAATATTTTTCTCGTCATTAGCTCAATCCAAACCACGATAAAAATATCTGAGAAGTTATACCTCAAGTTGTTCATGTAGCCGCTTCTGTACTTCCATCTGCATTCTCAAAGCTTCAGTGATCTCCATGCTCCTAAAATTCAAGCAAAACTTAATGAGTTCTTTCACAATTGCTTGATAGATAAGAGACAAACCACAAATCAAATCCAGCTGTTCAACTGCCTTTGCGTCGTCTTCAAGGTCCACAACCCAGTTAGCTACATAATATGGAAAATGAGTATAATGCATGAATCAACTGACATCACACTTATCTTTCTTTGTTGGTCATATATATAGGACAACACCGACATTCTTGGACGGAGCTGGAGCAATTAGGCAGTGGGGGAAAAATTGCAAAAGAGATTACAACACATTATGTAATTGCTTTTTTTTTCTATGAAATGTGCATAAGAGCTAGAAGTTGAACAATTAGCAGGTAACTTAGTACAAAGGGATTTGCTTTATTTCAGATAATCTTGTGGATGCCAAAAAGAGAGCTAGTTTGGATTATCAGAGCAAAATGTGGGTCAAAGCCTAGAACTTATGAATGAATCAGTTTTCTTATAAGAAGAGAAAATATACTAAAATTTTAAATATCAAATTACAGTGGGGGCAATTGCCTCCACTACATAAGCTGTGGCGCCATCCTGACGAGATTAGGCAATATACAAAAGATCCTTTATGATCTAGTACTGCAGAAGCTAGGACTATCAATAAATTGATGAGCGGCTGGGGAAATCACAAAGGGTTAACCACGACAGTCAGATTCCTCTAACAGAGTAGACAGGTGAAAACCATTTACTGGGAGAATCGCACCATTAGACATCAGTAAAAGAACAGAAATCCATCACTTGAAATAATTTCCACTTAGCTCCGATTGCAGTTGTATCACTTTTCTGTATTTTCTAAAATCATATTAAATCATTTATGAATTTACAGTCGCATTCAAAAATTAGTGGTTCCCATCATCCTAAATCCTTATTAGCCAGATAGACTAAATCTGCCTTAAACAAAGAAATATGGAGTAATAAGTACTTCAATCATTAGCTACATATAGGTTTGTTTAAACAGTTGGTCGTTTGAGAGTAGACAAATAAGACCCATTTAATAGAAAAACAGCACTCCTAGACATATGGGAAAGAGCAAAATCCCATCTTTTAAAAAAATCTGCAAGTTCCTCCAATTAAGGTTATCACTTTGGTATGTCGTTTCAGAATGCACATTGAATGATTCACAAATATAAAGTCACATTTTAAAAGCTAATGGTTCTGATTTCTCTTAAATCCCGGCTTTTGTAATTAATTTAAAGTCTTTACATTAGCTAAATGATCTGCATTCAACAAAAAACTATGGAGCAATAGGTACATTGATCAGCAGCTACATATAAGTTTATAGAACAGGTTGGGTGTTTAGGCGATTCAACCAAACTGCATACTGTCACCATTCTTTCTTATGAAGGGACCAAGTGAAAACATCACTTGGAATCTATTCTAGGTCCAGGAAACAGACCAGATATTTTTATGCTATACTATAACCAAAGACAATCTGCTCAGCTGATACATATGCTTTTTTAGGCATCTAGGAAATATAGGGAAAAAAAGGAAGAGAAATATGGGATGGAGCAGCAATGCACTTACGTCTTTAGATCAAGGGTTGACAATTCTTCAATAGGAGTCAATCTTCTCTCTGATGACCCTGAAAGAAGAAAATAGCAAAAATTTTAATTCATCATTTTTCCACTGAAGCGTGTACAAAGAATGAGTAGAACAAATATTAATAAGAAAAAGAGTTTAGAAAAGAAGGGCACTTAAGCACAAAACAAAGGATAATGGGCGGGGGAGTACTTGAAAATATACTTGTGACCTAGCATCAGAGCAAAATTAAACAGAACCTTGCGAATTAGGACATTTTCTAACCTAACCCCATAAACCATTCTCCACAGCATTAACTCCAAACACAAGGCACACCCAGTCCATCCGCATATATGACACAAACCCCTATATAAATCTAATGTATTTCAGGAATATGGTAAATTCAACAGAGGAACCAAGTGAGTGTGAGAATAAGCTCGAAAGATGTGGAAACCCAGAAGCATGAGCTATATACCTTCTGAACAATCTGGTCTATATCTTGCTGTTCTATACTTCTGCAATAAAAGTTAGAACAACTTAAACCAACAAAAAGAAGAGAGTTCAATGAAAAAGAACAGAGGATTTATAGTGAAGATCTCAACCGGAGAAATTTAATTTGACCAGAGAAAAAAAAGTCACGCACCTGTAAGTGGCTTTTTACATGATAGATCGTCAGCCCTTCAACTTTCATGAGTTTTAGCACACCCTTAGGTGTGGCTCCTGAAACATAAGTTAACAGAATGAACAATTGACTCTTGGTAACTTCTTAATATTAGATATCCATAGCTTGGACAATGACATACGTTCACTGCCACCGAGTTTACTGACAGCCTCCACAAAAGCCTCATGAAGTTCTGGTGTCCAGCGCATACGTGCCTTGGCTGCAGTACTATTTGCCGTGGATGAAGAGTTGTTGGCAGTATGGATATCGCCCGATGAAGCAGGAAGCTCTTGATGTAATCGTGTCTGATGTGCTGAAAGACTTGATGGTGATTTGTTGACCCCGCATGCCATCTGCAGTGACACAACAAGCAAGTTAAAGAATTAGAATCACCAAAGTTGCCAATATTGTCAGCATGCTTTCCAACCTTTGATTCTGGATTAGAGTAGTTGGTTTCGCCAAGAAGCTCATCCCAATTTGGTGTCAAATCGTCATCTTCATTGATTAGCTGATCTGCCCATTCCTGCCAATTGTTTGGTTTACTTAAGTCCTCAGATGCCAGGACACCAATCCCATCACCACTTTCCATCTCATTGTTCTGAAAGGGAGAATTCACGGGAAAATCATATATGCATGGTAATGCATCTGAACCCCAAGATGCCTTCTCATTGTTAGCATACTGTGTTGAAGCTTCAGCTTGAAGAAGCTCAGCATCAGCAGAAGATTTTATTATATAAGTCGGTCTACCACTTGTTGACTGAGAAATAAAGGGAGCACTTCCTGAATGCTTTTCCGGAGGAGCAACAGATGAGTAATGAAGACCCGTTGAGTATCCAGAGGTCGATGAACACATATGACCAACTGCCCCACCACTGGACTGCAGAGGAGTTCCAGGAGATAGAGAACTTGACATGGTAACCTGATGAGAATCTGGAAGCTTGGGATATCTCTCTTCAAAATGAGTTGGAAGAACCGGAGAGGATGAAGACATTACTCCTGAGGCCCTCACATTATTCAGCTGCTGCATACCAGGTTTTGGAAGCGAATAAGTATGGCTTGCTTCCATTATGCTCCTACAATCAAGAAACATAGATAAAATCAGTTTGCAACTAACTGAGTAGTGTAATGTGTGTAATATGGCAAAAATGTAGCACGTTCCCGCCGGCTTCTTTCCTCAATCTTTATATGCACCGGACAAGCTCATCAATTTGGACACAAAAAGGCATGAAAAAGGCCTTATGTCAACTCCATGATAAAATTTCTCAATTGGTAAGCTTATCAGCAGAGGATACGATCTTTAGTGAAAACATTAAGTACTGAGAAATTAGGAAACTGCAGCCCAAGCCTATAAACAAATTAAGTTCCACAGTCAAAAGATATTACCGTTGTCATCAAAGAATTTGACAAAGTGCACTAGTGAATGGGAAGCATAATTTTTCAGCTGATTGAGCCCTTTTGGTGGCAAATCAGCCAACAAACTCATACTATTTTACATCACAATCCCCAGTGAAAACATATTGCTACTTGTAAGAGCCGAACCAAACAGAAAGTATCGCTACTAGAGAACTCTGCTTTATTATATTGTACTTATCTCAGGTCGATACACCAAGATAAATGAAAAGACACGAATGAATAGCCAGACACCGGTTGAAAGCCATCAGAGACTAACCACATTCTTCAAACTTAAAGCAAATAGTTGAAGCCCACCCATCACTACAAGTCTACATTACCATCACACTTGGGTCACGGGAGGGAATAGGAAAGTAATGCAGTAACAGTTCCCTGGGAATATAAATATAAACATATCAAAATAGGCATGGATCTTAACAAGAAGACTGATAAGCATATGATAGAATTTCCATCAAGAATAAACCCGGAATGAAATGGTTCTTCCACTGTCCCACTCATATTGCAGCCCGGACATTCATCCTAGTGGGCTGGTATTGGACATGTGGTGGCATCAATAAATGGACTCGAATCTCACTCTACCAAACGGGAATATTCTCTTTATCCATTCACCAAAAGGAGAAGAATACTGACTTTTAGTTGACAACCTACATGGTAAGCTAACTGACATTTGTGAAAATGATTCACCCATGAATTTGACAGGCACAACTAAATTGTTCCGCTCGAGGGTGAGCTATGGACTCCAAAGTCCTTCAAGGAAGGTGCCCGCCGTGGACTTCACGCCTTAAAAATGCAGGCTTTGGGCTCGAAGAGCTTCAAAATAACGACAACGAACAGCAAAATTTCTCAGACAAAGACTTTGAAAGAAGAAAGCGGATATGAAAGGTTTTTTTTTTCCCAAACTCTGTTCTCACGAAGTCACAAGAACAACCAGCGACAGTAATCCGAGACAGAAATTGTTCCACTGAATTATCCGACGGCAACGTTTGCCCGAGTCTCGGCTTCACCTAGGACTCAGAAAATGAAAAAAAAAAAATTTCAAGGCGGATATCGCGCGCGAACACTCGCGGACTCCATTCACAACCACAGCTCAAACAGAATCGAACGAAAGCTTGAAGAAACTCCATCCTGTTCTGCTACCACAAGCACCCTACCTCGCCCGTCCGCGATCAATCTCCTCGAGATTCGACCCGAATTGCAGCCGAAACCGACCGAGCCGCCGAGCGATCGGCCATTGCTCCTCGCCGCTCCCCGGAGAGCCTCGGTCACGGCGGCGGGAGGAGAGGGGAGGGGAGGAGGGGCCCGGCGCGCGGTGGTGGATGGCGGAGAAGCTCGCCGGCTCCGGCTTCGCGGCGTCGAGGGCTGTTCGCAGTTTCCGCCACAGGCCACCCCCTCCGTCGTTGATCTCTAAAGCAATATACAGGGGTGTCTCTCTCTCTCTCTCTCTCTCTCTTCCTATTATTCTGTTCTCCTTTCCTGGAATTTTAGGCCTCCCCCAAATTAATGCAAATACTTTTAAAAAGCACTTCTTTTTTATCTCAACAGTAAGAAAAATATATAAAAAAATAGTTAATACCACGAGAACCTCACAAACTGATACACTCGTGATCAATTTACTCTAAACTACCATAAACTAGTACACCGTTAACAAATTTACTCTCCGTTAGTTTCGGTTAATTTTTACCGTCGAATTACTAAATTGGATAACACGTGATAGTTGACGGGAATACGGGTTTGAGGTTTTATCTTCATTTGTCACATGTGTACCATCTTGTGGTTTTTCGTTATATTAATCCAATTTAACGGAAACTAACAAAGAGTAAATTTTTCGCAAATGTACCAATTTGAGATTTTTGGTAGTCAAAAAATTAGTTTATGATAAATTTGTCACGGATATACCAGTTTTAGGGTTTTTTGGGTAAATATGAGATTTTTTGTGATATTAATTAATGGTCCAAAAAAAAATTGAGGTAACTCATATTTAAAATGTGAAAGGACGTAAGCTAAAATAAAATTTTTAAGAATGACAAATGTTAATTCAACTTTTCCACTACTATAATGAAGAGGCCTCTTGAGGAAAAAAAAATGGAAGCTAACTTATTTTAAAAAATTCTATGTGAATGAAGCGGCAAAATAAAAATCAGCACATAAATTAAAAAAAATGCATTTAAACTAAAAGCAGAGCCTACTTTCTGTGTAAAATTTGGGTCAAATAAAAATATAAACCGAAGGATAGGGAAAAAAAATTTTAGGGTCGTTGAGGGAATTATCAGATGCTCATAAATTTCGAAAATGATTTTTTGGTTGAAATCGCACGACATTTGGAAATTTATTTTTTTGTCGTAAATTTGGAATTTGATAAGAAATCATGACATATAAAGCTCTGTGAGCTATCACTATCCTAATGTTAAGTGTTGCCAGAATAAGCACTCATTCCATATGGGATTCGACAAAACCCTTTCTTTTGCTCTCGTATCTTATAGTTCCCTCATAAGATGCAATTGCATGGTGATCGAGCAAGTGTCTCTTTTGAGATAACCCGATCGATGAAAATCAAAAAGAGGAAAGAAATCGATGCTCATAGACGTGTGAGTTGATACCATCGCATATTCACCTATTAATCGGCTTCTTTTTAATCGGGAGGGCAGATGAAGCTGCACACAAAAACTTTCACCAATAAAAAAAAAAGAGAGAGAGAGAACAGAATTAGTCGTCGCAAATTGGACAAAAGAACAATCTCATTATTTACAAGAATGCTAATTTTTTTGTAACAGAATTGCGAGATATATACAAAATCACCAGCATCAACTTGATAAGTTATATAATTTTATGTAATTGTATTTGAATATTTGCTCATGGTCATTAAAATTTATTAGTATTATAAATTTAACAATACCATAATTATTTAGATAAAATTAATGATCATGTTATAAGATAATTATGTCTGCTTGACCAGTAAATTGCCAGCCTAGATTTCAATTTTTGTACTGGTCATGAAAAAATTTAATAAATTTGATATTCTGTTTTTAGTTCTTTTTTCCTTGACCGATAAAAAGAAAGACAAAGGACAAAGAAAAAGGAAAAGGAAAAAGAAGGTTATTTTTTTTCCGACAACGGCGTCGTTGCGGTGCGGCTCAGCCCCTCTGTCGCCGCCATAACTCCTGCGCGAAGAGAAAAAAGATCAGAGCTTTCTCGAAGCCGCAGCTTGCGTCGCTGTCCGTGGTGGCTCTGCTCCCTGAGAGATTCATTGGAGAAGAAGAAGGAGAAGAGGAAGAAGAAGGAGAAGGAGAAGATGTTCAAGAAGGCGCTCGAAGCTAAGACGCAGCAGAGGCTGTCCGGCGCCGACAAGAAGAAGCTGCGGCGGGCCGTCAGGGACAAGTTCCCCAGGTGCTCCGACTCCGATCTCGACGCCCTCCTCCCTCCTAAAGTGAGCTCCTCCTCCTTCCACGTCCTCCTCCTCCGACGTCGTCTCCTTCTTTTCGATTCCTTTATTCTTAATGAAAACGTTTGAGCCCGATTGGGTTCTGGCGGATGTCGTTTCGGATTCCGCCTTCCGATGGAGGAGGGGTCTGCTTGTTTGGTGGATGAGTTTGTGTTTTTCTGAGTCGGTTCCGATTCGCAATGCCGCGTTGAAGTGGCGTTTTCCGGCTCTTTGGCGCGGCGGATTCGATTGCGATGTCGGTTCGGGTCCCCGGGTGTTGGTTTGTATTGCTGCTGCATTGAACTCGCGAGGCTTCTTTTAGCTTACTGCTACGCGGTTGCTTTCAGGCGACACTGAACCGATGAAAGATGTGGCAGTGCCGAAGAAAAATTGGATTTTTACCGAAAAACTGCGTGTATGATGGATGAAATCATCCTACTTAATTGTTCATCCCAAGGATGTTTGCAAGTTGAACGATAAGTGGACAATTCAAAAAGAAGAAGAAAATGGTGATTTGCGATGTTTACAAGCAATTGAAAATCATGGGCACTTCATAGTTTTCGCTAAGAGTGTGCAAACTGCTGATCTGGAAGATATAGCTTCCTAATCCTTTTTGAAAAGATGTGTGTCACGGAGTTCCTCCTTGGGTAGCCTAGCAACATGGCATTTGTTTGATCAAATGAGAGAGCTTGCTACACCTACGAAGATCAAAAGAACGTGAACGTTACTCGCCGACCAATCTCCGAGAAATGACCAAATTATATTTACATTTTGAACTTTCATTCAAATTACTAGTGACTTAAAGAACTTATCACATCGCTTTAATAGTGCACTAATCGAGCGTAGGTGTCCCTCTGGCATGTTTATTCTAGGCCGAGATGATGGTTGCAAAGCTTCAAAACCGAGTGCATGTGTACAGTGTGGAAGGCGAATTTCCAATGTTCTTTGACATTGATGGAAGAGGCTCGGAAATATTTCCTTCAGGTAAGCATTTATATGTCCGCACTTTTTTGCTAGAAATGAGGTTTGTTTTCTTCCGAATTTGCCATTATGTGTCCTGCTAAACTTACTGCTCAGCTTTCAAGGCTTCATTACTGACAGCACCCTCTTAATGAAAGTTCACGTTACCAAAGATCACACAATTGTTTGGGCCATTGTTTTTGCTCAATCTCCACTCTGTAGAACCATATATCTGTCCGTGATTGTTTATGATTTTTTATTTGAATCAAGTAAATGAAGCCTATATTAATGTTATTTGGGTTCTTTTAGGACAGTTAGCTATTGGTGGTGAAAGATTTCTTCTTGTGTTGAGGTGGT
This sequence comes from Syzygium oleosum, assembly GCF_021117445.2. Classification (NCBI taxonomy): domain Eukaryota; kingdom Viridiplantae; phylum Streptophyta; class Magnoliopsida; order Myrtales; family Myrtaceae; genus Syzygium; species Syzygium oleosum. Next base: position 2,756,755 of record NW_026607521.1, on the reverse strand, counting down.
TTTTGAGTTTTTTTATGGGGTGCTGTGGCTTAAGCATTGTACTATTGGATTATGCCACTGCTCATATTCTTTACTCCTAATATTTTTTTTTTAAAATTGAGTGTACGGATGCATACATTAGACCCAAAGTCATCCGACCCTTCCCCTGACGCTTTGCATGGCGACGCTTCTGCACGTAGCTGCCCTTTATATTCACACAGCTAGTTCAAGGTGCTTGCTTAAGAGATTTCATTGCTTAGAAGCTGTGAAAGTATAGAACCTCAAAAGAGGAAAGAAGGGAATAGGAAGGAGCAGAAAGCTTCAAAATATCAGTACACCTTGTGGAACATGAGATCTTGACCTATAGTATATCATTGCAATTAGTAATCTGTGTCCTTGAAAATTTTGCATGATTTGATGGTTCTGCTTTTATTGCTGCAGTCTATGCTCTTTGGAGAGTCCCTGAAATTGTACCTGCTTTCCTACTCAAGGGAGGCGAAGTATCTCGCTTTATCATTGGTGGAGCAGATTTGATGTTTCCTGGAATTAGTGTGCCTCCTGAAGGCCTACCTTCATTTGCAGCGGGGGAGATATGGGCAGTTAAAGTCCCTGGCAATCCTGCTCCAATAGCTGTGAGTGTCTCTTTAGATTTTCTCATGACCTTTCGTTTCCTTGCTGTTATGCTATTCTCTTTGTGTTAAATACCAATCCAAACTTAAACAGGTGGGAACTACCACAATGAGTAGCAGTGAAGCCTTGAAAGCTGGTTTACGTGGAAAGGCTTTGAGAATAACCCATCACTATCGGGACCTCCTTTGGTAAGTATTTCCAAAAACTAATTTTGGGCTTAATCGAGTTATACAATTTTCAGGTTATCTTATCATTTTGTCTGGAACGTAATTAGGGAGACTGCTGAGGGCCGGTTTGCTCCAAATGCCGGTTTCTTGGAGGATGTGGTGTTTGAAGACCCTGCTTTCTTATCATCTCACCAGGAGTCAACTGCTTGTGAAGGTCAAAGCGAGGTTTCAAATGATCAAGAGGATGGTGCTGAAGATGAAGACATGACTGAGTCTGTTAATGAAATGAATCCTGACTCTATTCAGATGAGAAAGATGGATGGTAGTACTGAAAGTTCAGATAAATTAGTTGCAGATATTGGTACTTTGACGGTTGCAGATGATGTTTCTGCTGAGGGATCAAATGTTGAAGACCAGCATAATTTCACATCTGCAGATGTAGATGCACTTCTTGACAAATGCCTCTTGCAAGCCCTGCATACAACCATCAAGGACAAAGACCTTCCGATGCCTGGAAGCACATTATGGTAAAGAATCCTAACATTCCCAGCCCCATGGACAAGAATCTGCTGGATCTTAGTTTGGCTGTGTTTAGATGCCTCTCAAACCTGTTTGGGTCGCTTATGCACCTTGTGACAAAACTGTGAGTTTTAGCTTTTTGGGAGAACTAAGTCACTCATGGATCCATGCCTTATGTTGATCCATATGTCTGGATTTGTTAGGTACCATGCTGTGCATTTCTGACCGGGCTCTATTCTGGTGTCTACTAGTTGCCTTATTTGTTTGCGTGTTTCTAGAGTATGATCCTAGTTGTTTTACTCCACAGAAGCAGAGTAGACTCTGTATTGGTTTATGTGAATGTAGTTGCTATGGGTCCAATATTCACCTGGTAGTAAATTGTGCATAGCAATATGAAACCTGCATAATATCATCATATCCAGTTTTAGGAAACATGAACTAGTATGCCTTGTGGTTGAGAGTATAGTATCATCACTTCTCTCGCTATTCTGTGTGAGACGTCTAGCTAAGTTTAGATTGCATTCATAACTTTTTAGGTCCTAGTTTATTCCCAAGCAGAATTGTTTTGCTTTTTATAGTTGATTTGTATATTCTAGCCTAATCTGGCTGAATTATATTTTATGCTTGAAAATGAAAAAGATAGAGGATTTCTATGGATAGCAGAGTATGTCTCTCTCGATGCTGTTTAACAGTCAGTTGAGGAACAAGGAGATTGATCTCTTTCAGGCAACCTGCGAATTAGGAGTTCTAATGATCGAAGAGTATTATATCCAAGAAAATTAGAAAGCTGGCTTGACTGAAAGCCTAAGATGCTTATGATGTTATAATATCTTGATTTTCCGTACTCATTATCCTTGCTTTAGCAAGACTTTATGATCATCTGCTCTTTGCCATACCCATGTCGATGTACGTGCCAAATTATTTTGACATTTCACTGGATGTATTTTACTTGGGACATGTTTTACTTTCTTCTTATGTGATTGCTGCAGGTCAAACCATGTATTGCCTTGTAGGCCTCAAGGTGTCACTCTTGATATCAAGAAGTCTTCATACAAGAAATTGTCAAAGTGGTTGCAGGCGAAATCAACTGCCGGACTGGTGTGTATACCTGCACTGTTAGTGAGCTTTAAGTTTGTTCTAGTGCTAAAGCTCTATGATTCCAACATGTGCCCGGTAGTATATCTTTAATTTACATGGCTTTTAGCAATATCTATCATCTTTCACATTTATTGCTTCAATAGCTGTTCAGTCGGGGAATAGTTGTGAACTTAGTGCAAAAAGGTCTCTTCTGTTGTAGTTTTTTGGCTTGCTCTTTTTTTAAGAGGACAAATGAGGCTCTTCTTTGGCCTTTGCACCGCTAAATGTATGCCTGTATGATTAATTTCGTATGACCTTCTCTGGTTCTTTGGACAGGTTTCTGTAAAAGAAGATAAATATAAGAAGGAAGTAGTATTATTAGGAGTTAATCGAAATCATCCTGATTACTCAGCATTCAGACCAGAAAAACGGCCTGTGGAGAAAAGTGACCAAGTTGGTGATCATGCTGCAAAGGAAAGTCAGTCAGATAAAACTCTTAATGTGGTGGAGGTCTACAAACCAAGTGTGCATGTCAATGCCATTTTCACTTCTGTAGGAGCTGATAGGGGAAAACTCTGTACTGCTTCAGAAGCAACTGATATTGTATTTAGATACGTTGAGCAAGAAAATCTGGTTAAGCCAACAGACAGGTCCACTGTGGTGTTGGATGCCATACTGTGTGATGCACTGTTTAAAGGAGCCATAAAGAAAGGATCAATGTACCCGTCGGAAATTCATAAGAAAGACCTGGGATCAACATTCATTAGCCGCATGCAACCACATCACGTAGTTACCAGAGGAAGTGATTCAGTTGTTCGTAAGGGTGCCTTGAAAGCTATTCAGATAATGACAGAACGAAGGCAGGGTAACAAAAAGGTTACGAGACTATCTGGTCTCGAAGCATTTTTAGTGGATCCAGAAGCATTGGCATCGGAGCTGCAGAAGAAATTTGCCTGTAGCACAACAGTGGCTGAACTACCAGGTATGCTACTTCTAGGTACTCTGTTGTATAAATAAGCAGTTTCTACTGTCATATTCTACTTATGGCAGGCCAGAGAAAACATGTCGGTAGGACTTTGGCAATCAGTTTGCCTTTCACTGCAGAAATCAAAATCTTACTTGTGTAATTGGCTTGGCTGAGCTTATCCTAACAATAGGAAGTAGGAGTTCAATAGACTGCTTCTCTTCCATTTCAAAAAAAAAATTGAAACCTGGTGCCTTGGTTTGTGAAAGCTGCCAGTTGCATTATGCTCTCACGTGCAGCTCGTCTCAATGAGGAAACAAAGAAAATCTATACCCTGTGAGAAGCAAAAACTGCTGTAATTTGGCGAGGCAGAAAGAAAGTTTTTTGTAAGCACAAAGACTTTGTTATGCCCTGGCCTTGGATTGTCTCGTGTTGATGGAATCAGCCTAGGAGCAGCTAAATCATGCAAGTAAAGAAATCTGAAATAGTGGCATCTTAGGTTCAGAAAACATTAGGCTTTGGATTTGGATTTGATATCATCCTGCAGGCTATTTTGGCGACCTCCTTTGCATTACGCAGATGTTAATATTATCTTGAAAACCGTTCGATTTCATGTTTATCTAAGTCGGATGTGGTTGACATCTCAGGTAAAAAGGGGTACGAGGTTTTGGTCCAAGGTGGTGTGATTGATGATCTGGCGAGACATCTGATTGAACAGTACGGAATTCCAAAGAGGTATATGGAAGTTCTTGATAAGACAAAGAAATAAGGAGAGAATTGGTCAGTCCGCCGTGGCGGTACACTTTACATGTTGTTCCTTTATGAATAATGTTGCGAAATGATGTCTGAGGGTGCACTATTCTGTGAGATCAAGCGTCTGTTAACGAGGTCGACCTTCTCTATTGCCTTGTAATTTTGGCTTCATTTCAATTTCTTTAGATTTTCAAGTTTGTGGCTTCTGAGTTTTGATATGGACATGGATTGGAACTAGTAAGTAAAACCATTTATGCTCCTGGAGCACCTTATGGCCATACACCAAGTCAATGATGAAGCACCCTGTTATGAACTCCTGTATTTGTTCTTCAAAGAAAGATGTTACCTGGACTCTTGGAGCGCTTAAATCTCTTGCAGCCCCTTTATCGCATTAATGGAATTAGATTATAATGTAATAATCATTATGCTGTAAGGTTTAAGTGATGTAATACATGCTACACTATTTGATTTTATGAACGACATATATAATAAGGGCAGGATAGCATCAGAATTTCCAAGTTCCTCTTAAAATATAGAATCAGATGGAATATGATAATTATTACTTTAATAGTTAATCATGATTCATGAGTTTAATTATTCTCATATTAGTATAATTTATCATATCAAATATGTATTTATGGTAATAATTCATTTAATTACAAGTGAAGCACATAACAAGTGATTCTCTTAAAATATAGACTATGCTGTAGTAATAATCACTTTAAGCCAAAATCATGAGTGTAATGGCCCAAATAAATCATCAATATATCACGATTTCATATATAGATTTGCGTCCATTATTCAATTTTATGATTTAAATTTAATCATATAATATGTGATTATATTAATAGAATTGCGCAACTAATGATTTGATTGAAGAAGCTAGTATATAACAATTTGAGCATTACTAGATATGATTAGTAATTAAGATAATTATGGGATATATAATATTTTACTGTGAAAATTTAGGTAATCATACCTAGTAAGCAAATAATTATGCTAATTATTCGATTATGTCAAAATAATTATAATTGGTGCTATCATTACAAAAAATAAATAACTATAGTTACAATTAATATAAATTCTAATTCTAATTTATCATCTTATAGTGCTGAAGTGAGTCAAAGAAAAGAGACGTTGGGAACTAGCATGTAACGGTTATTATAGTTTTGACTATAATAAGGATTACGATGTAATAGCTATTACTGTAAGTAAACACTGTAATAGGCAGTCAACCTGTAATAAACATGTAATGTATAGCTATTACTGCTACCAATTTTTTTTGTATTTTAGTGCTGATTGCCCAATTAAGGTGTCAATTCTTTGTTAAGTGTCGTCAACTATTGAAGAGAATTGAAGGCGTGTGAATGATCGCGCGAGCTCTTCGAGTTCTATTCGGTCTGATTAGATATGTCGCAGCTTATGCTCATGCATCAAGACCTAACAATCTTCACGATCACTTGTTAGCTGGATGCTGCTTATCCATTGTGTATTATCTAGATTGGAGGATTTTTGGAATTTTTGGTGCGTTTCTTTTGCGAAAAAAAAACGACTGTCGGAAAATCATTTCCTCATTTTGCCTCATTTAGCATCACTAAGAAAATGCACCAACAGATAATATTTTCATGCGCAACAATTGAACTTGTTACCTAACTTGAGATCCCAACTACAGGAGCCGAGTGCCGAGTGCTCAAATCAAGATCCCCGTGTCCGAACCCGAGTCCTTGCTCGCCCCGTGAGCTAGGACCTATGTCGTTGGTTCGTCCCCTCCAGAAAACGTGTCAAATAATTTGAAAAAAAATATAATGGATCGAGTCAATGCTAATAATCAATCCGAGTTCTTAGGATTGATATCGGTCCATCGGTAGATCACGGAATGTCGATGATCTTGTCTGTGTAATGATGGGGAGTCTGCTTCGACATCATCCACCCCGCATCTGCCTTACCATCATATACTTCAACAAGAATCCCACGATGATCTTCTCGTCTATGCGTATAAAACATTGCAAAATAGTACAGTACTGTAATTATTACCACAAAGAAGGTTCTCAGATTGAAATACCTTCCGATTAAAAATCAGTTTCATAGACAAACAAAAACACAGGTAAATCTACCAATTCCTTCGTGCATAGCACTGGCTATTTAGCTAGCTTTATAGAAAGAGATATGCTACATCGCATCATACCTATAGTGGTAGAACATTGCAAAGAGACTTAGAGCAACACGAGATACATTCTAAAAGACCTTGAATGAGACTCAATTTATCACCGTGTCAACTATAGTATACCGTGATGACAACATGCTGGCATGACAAACATTTTATACCCGAATCAGTACTAGTTGAACACAGCAGGGTTCTGCATTCTTTCATTGAGTCAACAACGAATGTAGCAGTATATGTTTACATACTCAAGACGACCTCCCTCTCATACAACATCAACCTCAGTCATTGGCATGGCAAACTAAAGAAGCTAACACTAAGAAGGCTAAGGACTTCCTTTTTTACAGGCAGAAAAGGACGGTCTTGAGGTGGTGTTGCATTGCATTGACAAAGAAATCAAATCAGAAGGTTAGCTCTCCAGGACTCGAAGCCAGGTCAGAGCCAAGAAATTGATCTAGCCCACCAATCCATAATCTCCTGAAGGGTAGTACTTTGAGGACTTCACTGACAGTTCAAAGCTGAAAGCAGAATTGACATCTGGAAGATTAGAACCAGATATTTGTACCACAAACGAGCAAATGCAAATAGATCGGGAAAGAAAAATTCATGGTCCAATCCCAAAGTTTTTCTTATCAGTTCAATCTTAAAGTCTATGCATCACAAAACTTAAATAGACCCACTATGATAGCCTGGCATGATACTCTTCGTTCAACTTCCGCATGCCAGTTAACAGTATTTATGCCCTAAAATTTTAAGAGCCTAAGATATAAGTTTGTTAACTATATCCTGCTACACGTGATTTCAAAAATTACCTGACTGCCAAAATGCATGTGGCCAACCGACCTATCAGCCAACAATCATCACAAAGACCACTTGAAAAGCCATTTGTAGGTGAAACTTTCCTTGTATGAAGACTGTTAATGCACTCAACTGGTCGGGGGAAGCTATACTTGGAGGGAAGAAGCTCTGCTTAAACAGGCAGACCAAAACCTCATTCATCAATGCCACCAAGCCACAACTGAGGCCCACGAACGTGAAAGATATGAAGACACCATATCCTCTCAGTAAGTTCACCTAGAAATGAAGCATGAATTTTGTTCAAAGACACAACTTTATTTGTTAGAACAATTAACACTTCGAGCAAATGCCCTGATCTGCAGGGAACAAAATCATCGGTTACATTTGGAGGACCTAAAGAGATATTATACGTGTGAGATTTATTGCAAGCACGATAAGACATTTGGAAACTAAACTAGGCCTTGCAGCATGAAGCCCATATGATGAGGAGCATGTGGGTTCAACTGGCTCTCTCGAATCATGCACTGGAAGGAATATTGTACTCCCCAAAATCACGTATATAAGCAACTAATTAACTGCAAGCACAAGGAAGTAAGAAGAGATGGCTGCATATACTCACAATCTTTGTGCTCCTTCCTTTCTTGAGTGCAACTACAACACCTACAAGGGAAAGGTCATGCAATTGTTTAGATCAACAAATTCATCTCCACAAATTCATAAAGTTATCTTTTCCTGGCTTTGGAAAGAAATCTAAGAGTAATGGATCTGAATGACTGGGAAAAAAAGTGAAGTTAGAATTACAAACCTTAGCATCGGAGAATCTTCTTTAAGCTGAATCTCAATCTGGCTCACGTAGAATCTGAACAGAGGTGACCTGCCAGGGTAACAGTCATTCTGAGTCTCACAAAAGAGGAGGCTTGACTTATAAAAAAACACTTTACCTAGTGAAGCTCAATAAATACAAAGATTATCAGTGTCACCATTCAGAACGTTAAGTGTGTATACTTTTCTGATAAAATCGCAGACAACGATAACTCGGAGATAAACAGTTTGAAGAAAAAGATGCTCAGATTACCAGGAAGGAATTGCAGCTGCTGACAGAGCAGGTGGTACCATCCACAGCAGACGAACTTGACCATCCAATATATTCATAAGATGATCAAGGATGCGACCTTCCTGCTTACATTAAAGCAACACTAAGCAACCCCAACTTCGATGGTAGTAAAAAGTTTAGTTTCTGGAACTACAGAAGAGGAGTAAGAACATCATGTGACAATCACACTGTCTCACTAATACCGAAATCGCATCATTTATATCCCTCTATTTCATTTCATGAGAACCAGAGGCCTAAGAGGCCAGTTTCCAGATTGTATTGTATGAGGAGGTTAATAACTGTATTGCTCTTATTTTTAAGGTGTTACGGGGGGTGTTGTGATGAGATATAGGATTGAGGGAGGGCAGTGGAATATAGAAAAAAAAACGAATGATGATCCATATAAATAGTATCATTCCTATTATCAAGTTATTCATGACAAAGACTATTACTAACTTTATTGTCCGAGTTCAATCAAGTTGTATATCATAAGGCAATAGAGTTCAGCAACTTTTGAGTGGTGGTCAACCACAAATCCAATGGAAAATGGCAGATCAAGTGGAAGCAGCAGCTGTCAACAAACTATGAAGGAGCAGCTGCTGACCTGTAGTGTTGATGTAACTGATAGGTCTCTTTCATAGCCAAAGCAACCGATTTCAATGACAAAAGATGATAAAGTTGAACAGCAGTCACACAATCTTTCATACCCAAAGCAACCGATTTCAATGACAAAAGATGATCAAGTTGAACAGCAGTCACACAATTGCAAAATATTGAAACTTAACCCAGCATTCACAAATTCCATGAATTAACTTGTTAGCATAAGCAGTTGACATGAAGATCTTACAAAATTATCATACCTTTGAGTGCACCATCTTCTCTTTTAAAACTAAATTTTGAGATCTTTCTGAAAGCAAGTTGCAAACTTCTGAAAATCTTTGTGAACTAGCGAAGGAATCACAAGAAACTGACTGAAGATGTTTGATTACTGAGCTCCATCTTCTGGTAACACATCCTAATAAAAGAAGTTCCTACAAAGAAGAGGAAAGGGAAGATCATTGCCAGTAAAAAAGGGAGGAAAAAGGCTCTAAGTCCACATTGATGTATTTTTAGTACTTTAGCTTCAAGAGGATGTTCCACTTAAGGATCAGTCCATCATTCCTTCATATTTAATTATCTCATTATTAGTGAACAAGGAAAGATATTATCTAAATGGGTAAATAGATTGACCTTAAAATTTATTACTTTTATTGCTTCTGTGTGCATCTACTCAAATTTATGTAGAGATCATCTCTAGTCTTGAAGTGAATGATCCATAAAATGGATTAATTAGACAATATTGGAAATCTCAGAGAGCATGATCATTCAGGTACCAATAATCTGGCACTTCCAGAAGAGAGGAAAAACGTACTATTTTGTCAGACAATCTGCCAAGATTTCTCTCTTCTGACATATTCAGACGTTCAAAAACTTGCAACCACTGTGTTTGAGAAGCAGCAAATATCATGCTGGCACCAGATACCAGTCTGATAGTTCTCTTATCGACAAAATATGTGAGGCTCCTTGTTTTCCAGCGATACCAAATTCTTACCTCGTCCAATTGATCAGTATTCCTGAATGACAACTCAAATTTCTCAATGTGAGGCCAAGCTAAAGTCAGTGCTGCAAACTAGCAAGCAGGCGGTTTCAGGTAAAGCATTCAGCATCCATAACATTGGCATACAGACATTTAAACACGCTGCACCTATGTAAAAGTTCTTTAACAGTAAAACCCAAGCACCATCTGCTAATAGTCACCACGTAATGCAATCTAATTGCAAGAGCAGACGCACTCCACCTAATTTTTGAAGTTTGCTGAGCTGTGAAAATCCACAATGCCATGGTCTGCAGTCACCTAACATATTTTGCGGAGATCTTTTCTCTGAATAGGGCAGAATAAAATTGGACTGCCTTGTCCAAATGCAATGGGTACTCTGTGGCTCATACATTGGCCCGATGTGATGGCTCCACCAGAAAAATAAGTTCTTCAAAGGAGGATGTAGTGATATGACTGTCCTAAGCTCAAGGAATAGTCAACTTATACAAATAAAAAACAAAAAGTAGCAACTTAAAACTAACACGATCACAAAAACCAACAGAATGGCACTACCTAACTTAAACTAATGTTCAGATTTCTTCTTACCACTGATGTTAGGGTACGTAATGAAGCAATCAATTATTAAAGACAACAAGGAATTAACTGAAGGGTTTCAACAAACTTCCTGTTAAACTTTTAAACATCAACCGACATCTTTATCAAAAAAAAGAAAACCGCTTACATGCCACCCACCTTGAAGCTCCATCATGTGTTAGGTGCTCCCTAGCAATGCTTTGGTCGCACCAAGTCAGCTGACTGCTACTTACAGCTTTAGAGATAACAGCCAAGCTTTTCTCTGCTGAAAATATACACGAAACGGCAGACTGCCTTTTCAGAAGCTCTTGGATGCAAGAGCTCGTCCCGTTCTGCTTACCACGCTCTTCAATCTCATTATTTGCTATGTCAGCGTGATTAAAAGGTGAAAACTTCTCAGAACAATCGCCGTCGTGAAGTGAGTCAAGAGAGGTATTCTGCAGGCTCAACGTGTCCAGGTATCTGCTGAGGCGACCGGGATCTTCTCGTGAAAGGACATCAAGATCCATCTGAACGGTTGAACAGAGAAGTGCTCTGAGATTTGAATCTCTTAATGGCAAGCTATGGACCAACTGCTCGAGCACGATGTCTCTAGCCCTACTCAGAGTAGCAGAGGATAGTTTTGCTAGACCCTGAACATTGGGAGAAAAATGCTGAGAATTTGCACACTAGCTTCAGGAAAAATCATCATAACACTCTCCAAAGGTTCACAGCTTGGAAAAACCATTTGTTACCTACAACCTGAGGGAAAGAAGCGTCTGCTACTATCACAGAGAGAGCTTTATCAAGTTCTTCCACGGACTCATCATAGTCCTCTGAACAGCTGAAGGACTTGAACACCTGATAGTGATTTTAACGAAATCATCGATCCCGCTACAGTTGCTAGAAACAAAAAAACTAAGGCCTAGTTCAGACTTTGAAGTAATAAGACAGGCTAATCCAGAATTATGATTATATTCATACTAGAGTGACTATCATTTGCTCAAGCAAACACGCTCTTTCAAATTTCTCACGGTGGCAACATTGAAAGGATTGGAGGTTAAATTAAGTCGTGCATCGCATTGTTGAAGCTACAACAAACCCAAAAATTAAAGAGCGAGTGACAGCAGATTTACGAACTATAAAAACATCAAGACCCACAAGCATCAATCAGCACAAACCATACACTTTCTGTATCATTCACCCAGAAACGAGATCACTCAATTCGTCATCAGAGACTAAGAAATCAGCACGAGGGCGTCAAAAAAGAAGAAAAAGATACAGACATGTTCGAAGAAGACGCCCCATTGGAAGGCTTTGGTGACGTTCTGTTGGTCCCAGTGGGCTAAAAGGCCAGAAGACTGGTACCCAGATGCAAGAATCAGGATATCCGCGAATCCCTTCACCAGATTCACCATCTCTTCCAAGCTCACGTCCGGGTGCTTCCACCCCATTTTCCCGGAAAATTTGCAGAACCAGGTTTCGCGAGCTTTCTCTCTCTCCCTTTTCTTTCACTTGCTAAGAGCAAAAGAAGATGGTCTGGCGACGAAAGAGCCAGAAAGATCGGTTTTTTGGCTGACCCACTTGGAGCTTTTCCTTTTCTGTGGCAAACCAATAGAAGCCTTGAATTGAAAGTGCTCCCTTTTCCCGCTTCCAGATGTTCGCACACCTTGGTCGATCATCACGCGACATTAATGGCGTCACTGGTAAAGAAAACATTTTCACGGGGTTTTTGAGTGATATCAGAGAAATTCCGTGAGAGCGCTAAACGCGTGAGACGATAGTATGAGCGAAAATGACACGGATAATCCATAAACTCTGCTCCAACATGTAATGTAGTTTCTAAAGTTTTTGTACATGTTCAATCTAATCTCTGAACTATTGAAAGTTTATGAATCACATTACACATTTAAAGAAAGTTTAGGGACCATATTGGACAAATTAAAAGTTTAAGGATTATTTGTGTCATTTTCCTATACTATAAAGCCAACTCAATGGCCACTTCAATCTCAAACTTTTATCGAAAAGATCTTAGAAAGTTTGTGACCATTTTAAGATGCAATGACGATACGACGTAAAAAAATAGACGAAATGGTTTTCTTTTCCTCATTCTAAGAAGTTTAAATTTCAATTCGTTCCCTAAACTCAAAGGAAATATTTACTTTCCTCATTCATGTTTTTATCATTACAACATATTTATCGTAGAATTTTATGCGCCTTAACGGGGGTGGCAAATCATGAGACGATTCGTTGACAAAAAATCAAACATGATACGAATTTACAAAAATCACATTTCGATAGAGCCTAGCACGGTAACACCAAAAGGGAAACTTTACGCATTCTCATGTGAAAATGCAATATTGTACACTTTTCTTGTCCTAACTAGAATCTTATGTATATAGCCTACCAAAAAGGAAAACGGAGTAGTGTCTGATACGTGAATGGCATGTCCTACTTCTTGCCGTGTCAACTCTGTTGATTCTGAGAGAACTTCCGCGGTTAGGCGCCGACAGAAGCCGTAGCCTGCCCCCGAAATTGCGGCGACATTGCATAAGTGGCAAGCGACGCTTCCTCTTCATCTTCATCTTCGCCCTGCTCGTCTTCGTCTATTTCCCATAGAAAACTAGCATATGCTGCTTGAACATGGCTGCGTTCGTGAAAGGATTATGATTTATGAGTCGGTATGTCCACAGAGGTAGTCAAAGTTGAAGCGCAATGCCAATAGATCAGTTGGCGAAATGTGCAGACACAAACCTGTCTTCAGGGGCAGCTTGAACAGCACGCTCGAAGTACGTCGACGCTCTCGGTTGGTCGCGATGGAGCTCCCATACTAGCTTCGCATATTGCGACAGGATCTCGCCGTCTCGAGGATCTGCCAAAATGGCGCGAGCATAGTATTCCTCTGCTCTCTCCAGGTCTCCCTGTGTCTGGTAATAAAGACGTTGGCAAAATTTATTAAGACAGGTCAGGAAATCGTGGCAAAGTAGCAGGAGATGTTCTTCGATAGGAATTCCCGAATGATTGTCGATTTAGAGTCGAGCATTCGTCCAAATTAACCATCACTGTGCAAGGTGTGATAGAGTTCGATTTGTTACTCAATAATTTGCATCTTCTTACTGATTAACCCGCGTCGGCGAATTTAACTGACGTGATAACTGCACCAATTGCCAAATATTCAAGAACCCCGTATAGCATAACCTTAAAAAACCCAAAATAACGTATAACGAATAGGTCCGTGCAATTGTGGTCAGATGATATTAGTCGTTTCTGCAACTGATTCATCAGAATTTCCAAGAAGAGCCCGTGATTATATCACCTGGAGTACTGGGTGATGACTGGTGAGAACTGTTATGCCATGTAAATCTCAACATTTCACAAATTGAAATCATCTGACACGGAGAATACAGGAAGTGACTTGTAATTTACCTGATAGAGAAATTGAGCATAGTTTCTGAGAAACAAAGAGTTGTTAGGACTCTCCTCCACCATTTTCTTATAATGCTCTTCAACCCCCCGATTATTTCCATCATCGGCTCCGTCGTCCGACGAATTAGACCCCCTGCCGCCTCTGCTGCCGCCGTCACCGTCCCAATCGCCTCCGCCGCCGAGCCCTATCGCTAGATGCATTTCTTGCCTGACCCTCTCTTGGTTCTCTTCGAAACCGGACTTCTCAATCATATTCACACCACCAACGCTGCTCACCTCCTCCTCCGCAATCAAACTCATACTTTTACTCCCCTTGAACTTCACACTACTCTCCACCAACGATGCCTCTTCATATTCTTCGTACTCTTCTCCCTCCTCGACGTCGAAATCGCTGTTCTCTTCGTCCTCGTCCTCGCGGCCATGCCCGTTCCTATGAAACGAGAAAGACGGTATCGTCTCCAACATCATGCCTCGAGGCCGAACCGAGGGCTTCTTAGCATGGCTCGTGGCGCGGAACTGATCTTCACTGCTGCTCAAGGGAGACATGTTGAAGGCCAAGCCTTCCAAGTTGCCGTCGGATTGGGCTCGCCGGAAGCCGCCGGCGCCGCCCTTGCGTTGGTTGGGAGCGTCGCCCAAGTCATGCACGGAGGGAGAGGTGGGGGAGGAGTTGCATGAGATGGTGGAGAAGGCGAGGGACCCTTTCGGGTGGAAAGAGAAGCTGTGGTGGCCATGGAGGCCGGTCTTGCGCGCCGCCGCGGCGACGGCGGCGAGGGCGGCGGCCTCGTGGTGGCTGTGAAGGCTTGGGCTGTCTGAGAAAGAGGAGAGGAGAGACCCAAGAACTGGGGTGGAAGAGCTCCTCAGCAGCATTCTTCCTCTTCTCCAAGAAACTGGGGAAGCAAATGGAGGAAGAGCTCACAACTTCTAAAAGAGGGCAAAGGCAAGGAAGGGAAGATTGTCTATCAACTGATGAGGGAAGACAGGTTAGTTAAGGGCTACCACTTTCTTTTATATGGAGGGAGGGAGATCTCATTTACCCTTTTTCCATGAATTATTTCATGTGATGATGGTGAGAAAGAGAGGTTATGTGGTGGAGGTGGGTGGAAAGGGATGTGCCTTGGGGGCACGATTGCACCGAAAAATATCAAGTGGGGGGCTGGGGTTGGGAGCCCCCCCAGAAAGAAACAAAACAAACACAAAAGGCAAAGGAAAAAATAAACAAATAAAAAAAAATTGGGATTGGAAAATTTAGTATATGAGAATTTCCACTTCTATGTTTTACCAAGTGTCGCAATTTACATTGATCCGGATCTCCAACACTAGTGCATTGAAAGTTTTAAAACTTATCACAAAAGTGTAATCGAGTCTTGAAACTTTCAAAAATTGTAATTAAGTCTTAAAACTTATCATGAAAGTGCAATTGAATCATAAAACTTTCTAAATGCGCAATCAACAAAAAGACTTGATTGGACTAATTTGATAAAATTTAGGACTTGATTGCGCTTTTTGAAAGTTTGATAACTCAATTGCACTTTCGCGATAAATTTTAGGACTTAATTGAACTTTTGAAAGTTTTAGAACTCAATTACATTTTTATGCCTTTATGTTAAGACTTCCAATGCACTTTTATCTCTGTAAAATAATACGTTACGTTCTCAACTAGCCTTCATATGCTCGTAAGAATTCTCCGCGGGCCTCGTGCAATCGCCGCCTTCCGCCAAGCATTCCGTGTGTAGAAGAATCCATCGTCATATGACAGTTCAAGCTTTTACGTAAGCGCTGTCGTATTGTCCGGATCTTTCATCGTTCGTTCCGGGACGGGGATGCTCGCTTCGTGGAATTTTGAACTTTCGCCAACGTGTTAAGCGGAACAAAAAAGGCATCTTTCTTTCTTTCCCCCACGACATTCTCCAGCCGTGTGAAGACCCCGGATGGCAGATGGGGAAGTTTCGGAAGCATATGCAACGTACGTTGGATGCTTGGCTGTCTGTCTTGAGTTCTGATGTTCATGTACACTATACTTGCCTCAAAGGGCCTGTTTGATTGGGCATTTGAAAGCTACTTTGGGGCTCTAAAGTCTCTTCCGCAAATGCAAACCTGTTTGGCAAATATTTTGGCAAGCTTTGAGGAGATACAATTGCATCTCCAAAGCCTCTAAGGGACTTTGGTTGAATGGAGGGATGGAGGAGCTTTGGGGACTTGCATTTTCGAATGTAATGTGCGACCGTTCACGTGCACTGTTCATCTTCCCGACCGAGACCGGCGACCACCGCCCGAGGGGTCCGGCCACCGCCGCCTGGGGCGGCCGACGTCCGGCGACCGTCGCCTCGGGGGTCGGTGACCCAGGACCCGCCGCTGCGGGGTCGGCCGACCCGGCGGCCGACGCCGCAGGGGTCGGTCGACCTCGAGGCGGCGCCTAGGTCGCGTGACCCGGATCCGGGTCGTGCGACCTAGGCGCCGCCCTTAGGTCCGCCGACCCTGACGGCAGGTCGCCGGGGTCAGCCGACGCCCAAACGGCGATCACCGGCCTCGCGCAACCCAGGCGAGGCCGCCTGAGGTCGCGCAACCCTCCGGCAGCAATCGCCGGGGTTGCGCAACCCAGGCGACGCCTGAGGTCGCGCGACCTCAGGCAAGGCTAGCCAGCCGGCCATGGCTCTTCCTTCTTTGCTTTTTTTTTTTTAAATATTAGCAAAAGTTATTCACAAAATTAAATTTTACTAAACGGTATTTAGATCAAAGTTGCTTTCAAATGTGATTTTAAAATACTCGTTATCAAATATTATTTGTATTTCGAAAAATCTCTTTAGCTCAAAGGTATTTGTATATATGCAAATGTATTCCCTAAAAGTCGAACCAAACATGCCCGAAATCTCTTCAGACAAACAAGAGAGAGGGAGAGCGAGACAAAAGGAGGGGCCAAGGTTGACCCGACCACCACCAAATTCTTTGATTCACGTTTTTCTTTGCCTTTTGCCAGCTCCTCCTCCCCGCACGTCCGTACACGTGGCAGAGGCCAGGACTTTCGTGGGTTCGCGCCACGTGTCCTTTGGCTCGATGGAAAGAGTTACCTGTCCTATGCTCAAGACAAGTTTGTAACTTTCACTCCCGTGGAAAAACCAATTGGGGAACGCAAAATGGAAGACAAGTTTGATGGGGAATTCGCTCGATCAATCTTAGATTCATAGTACGGATGTGAATTCAATTATAAATTTATCAATTTTTATCGATTTAGACCTAAATATTTACTCAAAATTTTAATAATTTCCACCGAAAATCGAAACTTTGATCGACACAACTTACCATTCTCTAGTTACTGGCACGACAAATGACATCTAAAAGTTGAAAGATGTCCATCATTTCCTCGACGAATTCTGAGCTTGTCGTCGGGCTTTGCACTAGTAGGAGTTGCCAAGTTGAGCCGACGCTGATTCCGATCGATCCGAACGCAGCTTGCGGTATTTTAGGTCGGGTTTAGAATTCCTCGATTGCAACAGCTTTCGCCTTTTTCTGGTTTTCATGTGACTCCCCAAGAACTAGCAGTCTAGGGATTGATCACATTCTAGCAAAGAAAGCACTCTACTCTCAATACGACAGACAGGATGAGACTCACACAGATTTACAGTCCTAAGAAACCGATTTTAGTTTTATTTCGCCAAGACTCATCATGGTAAAGAAACCATAACCCAATTCAAATTCGTCCTCCTAATCAATTATCACAGCGACGATATTAATAAGAAATCGCGCTTTGTAAATAGTCCTACCGCGCGAAAAAATAGAAAAAAATCCGGGTTCCTAATTCTTCCAAGCCACTGAGATGGGGCTTCTCACTCTGTACACGCTTTGGCCAGAATGAACCCAAGTCAAATGTCCCTGAGAGTAGCTAAGTTTTGGAGTCCCAGCTCTCTTCCTTGCTATAAACCACACTCTGTAGCTCAAAGTCTGGTTCATGTGCCTGAACACAAGCCTCCTTGGCCTGACTCTCAAGCTTAGCCCCTCCGGCGCCGCCGCTTCCACCGAGTATACAGAATTCGGCTCGCCCACGTTAGTGACCCGCCTCCTGACCATCTTCCTCCTCTTCCCGTCCTTAAACATCACGGAAATTGCAGGGTAATTTAGGCTGAAGCCCCTGTTTGACCTTGAGAGCTCGCGACAGCTGACATTTCGGTGAGTGATAGTGAAGATGTCCAAATTCGTGTAGCCTAATGTGCACAGATGGGTGATGTAGTCGTCCGGGTTGATGTCGTAGATCAATCCCGGGTTGATGGCTCTCGCCGGGTTCACGTGCCCCGACCCCATTGCGAAGATCCCCGCAGGTTTGTTTCCGTCCATGATTGGCTTCCCTGAGTGGTCGGTTGTGTCCGAGGTCGTCATGATTGCCGACTTGATGGCTGCCGGGGTCCATCCTGGGTGGATGGAATGGATCAGAGCAGCAATCCCGCCGACGTGAGGGCAGGCCATGGAAGTCCCTGACATGACTGTGAAGTTCACTCTCCTGGAATCTTCAGGAAGCGCACTTGGACCTAAGTTTTGAGGCCAAGCAGCAATAATGTTGACTCCTGGAGCAATCACATCAGGCTTCAGGATTGTAGGATTAGTCAAGCTCGGTCCTCGGGCCGAGAATTGAGCCACTGCGGGCGCTCGGCTTTTCCCAATGACGGTCCCGCCGAACTCGATCCTGGCCCTTGGCCTTGCGGTGGAGTTAATGTAGGCCCTCAAGAGGATCGACTCCGAATATCCGATTGTCGTCGCTGGCAACACGTGGACATCCACCGAGTCCTCTTCAAGGTTTATCTCGGTATTCGCTAGGATCATCGCGGCCCCACCCGCTTCCTTCACGATTTGGCCCTTCTCCGACCTCCCATTGACTCCGCGGTCGCAGACAACCATCTTGCCTTGAACCTTTTCTCTAGGGAGTGACCCTCGCAAGCAAAATTCGCCCCCCATGTTGCCGTCAGTGACGTAAATCAACTCGAGTTCTTCACCAGACATTGCTGAACGGTCCCTCGCGGGGTACAAAGATTCTCCGTATAGGAACTTCCCGTTGCCCAACCGAACAATAGCAGGGAATCTCCGGTCAAGCGTGCTTGCGCCTACAGTTAGAATCCACGGAGCTTCGTTGGCGACTGAGTTCAGGATTGGCCCGTTGTTTCCGGCAGAGCATACGACTGATACACCCTGCTCGACTGCACGAAAGCTCCCGATAGCAATGCTATCCGCAAAAAGGGGGATCGGGAAGCCGCCAAGTGAGAGGGAGAGGACATCGACTCCATCCCTGATTGCCACATCCATCGCAGCTAATATATCAGAGCTGTAACAGCCACTGAACCAGCAGACTTTGTACACTGCAATGTGGGCGCCCGGGGCCATCCCGCGGGCCACGCCGGCCCCATTACCAAGCACGCTCGCCATTGCCACAGAGGCTCCCCCAGCCGTTGATGAGGTGTGGGTCCCGTGGCCATGGGAGTCTCTTGGCGAGACATACTCAACCACGTCGTCCGCCGAAGGTGACGGAGAAGCCACCCGGTGCCCCTTGGTGAAGAACCGGGCGCCGATTAGTTTCCGGTTGCAATTCGAAAAGTTGAAGCCCTGCCCCTCTTGGCACGTCCCCTTCCATTTCTTGGGGACAGGCGGCATGCCCCGGTCGTCGAAGCTTGGGCTCTCGGGCCAAACTCCGGTATCTAGGACACCGATGATCGTCCCGCGCCCGAACCTCGACTCACTCCAAGCCCCTCCCGAGGGATTCAATCCTAGGAACTCGTAGGAATAAGTAGTTTGCACTTGGAGGACCCTGTCGGGCCGAATGGCAATGACATCGCTCATTCGCTCCAAGTTCTCGCGCTCCAAGTTGGACAGGCGAGCGGCGAAACCGTCCATCGCGGAACGGTAGGAATAGAGCAGGCGAGAAGAAGGGTCTTCCACGGGAGAGGGAGGGACGGTGCGGTGGATGAAGGAGAGGTGCCATTGGAGCTCAGAAGCGAACGCGAACCGGGTCGGCCCATTAGGATGGAGCTGAACTATGTAAGTGTGGAGAGGGTCGGTGTTCGCATGGAGCACGGCCAAGCAAAGCGAAAGCGAGAAGGTGACGATGAGCGAGTTGATATTGGCTTCCATGGGTATTGTGTCGAGACACTTTGCTGCATGATTCGGGGACACATTTGCGGGTGACTTATATGAAGAACTCGCACAGAGAGAGAGGGAGTGAGAATTCAAAACTGACCTCTGAGCGTAGAAAAGACGAAACTCGTGAAATTCCAGGGCTCTTCATCACGAGGATCATTTGGCATGAGAAAGAGACAGAGAGCTCTTGAGGAGCTTCAGTGTTCGTGTGTGCTCTGAGCTCTTCGTCTTCACGAGAAGTAATGGTCGGTTTTAATACATGAAGAGCCGTTGGATTCGAATGAAATGTCGGGCGAATGTTTGATGCTCGGTACTTGGGTTAAAGAGACGGACGGAAGACATGGTAAGTAGAGCGGAGAGTTCGAAGCTGTACTGAGATGAAAGGTGAAAACGGCCATCGCCAATTCAATGCTTGAGCTTCTGTCTCTGCGCGCGCGCGCGCAGTGCATTAATGATAAGGTCTTGGACTTAGCCATCCATGGCTCCCATTCCACGCATTTGCCCACCGCGCAAGTAGCCAATCAAATTAGCTAAGGAGAGAGAGAGAGAGAGAACCACACTGTTCTAGGAATTACAACATTACTGGGTATATCTCAATCCCTAAAAAATGTGTTAGAATCTCACTCTCAGTACTTACAAAGACCCGAGATGCGTCGAAGACAGCGATGATTTTGGAACGGCGATGCGGTTCTCAACCAAACGAGCATTCTCGTGGATACAACCCGGCGACTTCGGGGGCTATGGAATGATCCGTCGGTGTGAGATCGTGGTTCACGGCCATCCTCCAATCCTAATGCTAAATGGAGGTTGCAAAGGGTTCATGTATTTAAGTGTGAGTACATGAAACAAAGGATTTTAGATCATGATCGTGTATGCAAAGAAGTCGATGCAAATCACAATTCGTTTTCACGGAATAACAACATCAAAATGACCAACATCGATTGGGAACAGATTTACTTCTTTTTTTTTCATTACCTTTAATAATATTACGGCATTTGGTGCGGTTTTCCGAGTAGTGGCTACGTATGTATAGACGATGCCGGACTATCTTGGGTCTGGTTCTTTTATCGCTCCGACCCGTAGTTTTCGGACGAGACAAGAAATCCAGATCTGGCCCATTTCATCGAGTTTAGCATTTTCATGTAGAGAGCTATGTGCAGCAGTGCAGACCTTTCCCTACCAAAAAATCTTGGTGGGTACAAGAAAGTTAGGGCTAGAGGGCCATTGACTAAGCCACAGGAGGTTTAGTCACACGTATGGCTTCCTTGTAGACGTGATAGGTGCATCAGATTCGGCTCTCTGCTCCTTTGCCCAAGCCCATATGTAATTGGGAACAAGTTTGCTTAAAATACACTATTGGAGAATTATCCTGATAGATACCTCATGCACATAACTATATCTTTGCTGCCTTCGCGAACGCCAAAATCGCATACACCTGTTCACATCGTGACCTAAAAATTACGCTTCTTTAAGCGGAACACGTCGGTCAATGAAATATTTATCGAATCCCATTATTTTACCGCTCTTTATACCGCGATCTTTTGACAAGTGGGCGTAGCACGCAATGGACAGACTCCAACTCCCTGCAAGGTTCAGTGTACTCCGCACCATATGGCCATGATTTCAAGAAGTACTATGATGGGCACCGTTATTCTATTCTACTGCAGGAGAACGTGATCTTAAGGTCGAGTTAGGAAACTAGATCTGGACCGACTAAGCTCGGATTATCATATTAAGACTTGCAATTTCTTTAACTTAAGAAGGTCTAGAAGACGTGTTTAGGGGAATCGTGTTGACTTCTTGTCTTGGGAGGAAATGTGTCTCCTAGGGTTTTACCAAGAAACGTGCTGGGAACTACTAGATTCCAGCTCGAGTCAATGGGAAACAGCAAAAGTCAGAATTGTCTAGCCATCGCGTTTAACTTCAGCTGAGATCCGGCTTTGACGGCAATTAAGACAGTCATTGGGGTTTCCTGTTGGGAAAGAGAGTCAGGCTTTCCATCAATCAAATTATGCAAATTCTCCAACATTAGCCACGGTCAAAACTCGACTCGAGCTCGAACGAGTATTAACAATTCTGCATCGAACCGAACCCGAACTACTCGCAAGTAACTTGTCTTGGTTTCAACTCTACCTATACACATTAGCCCCTACTCGCGTCTCTGCAATGTGAAATGTCAAACCAATTCCACCATAATTTGGACATTCAAGTTGCGAAGAATGACTCCTCGAATTCTTACGATGACGTTTCGTGGGTAAGTGTCTACGGATTCTTGTTAAGCAATCAATGAAGGGAAATTTGCACTTGAGGCGGCGATATTGAGAGCCAACATGCCAAGAACAAGATGGAGATGGCGACAAGAAATAGCCCGAAAAGAGCTCCACCAGTTCATTCCCTATGGACATTAGGTCATCACCACTATAGCCAGGAAAACGCCACAATGAATGGGCCACCATACATATTCTTGCCAACAAAGAAGAAAGTGAAAAGGGTAGTAATGACAGGGACTCCCTTTGTTGCACGTCTAGTATATAAAATTCCTGACCATGTGAAGCCGATCCGGCAATCGTATTTTAAATCCTGACAATGAATGGCTTAGTGACATATATGGTGGAAGATCCTAATGTCATGGCTAGGAAAAGATACCATTTTCCAGGTAAAAGAGACGAATACATGAATCCGGGATAATCCTCCAGAATCTCTGGGTATTTTAGACGCCAGAAGAAGCTGCTTCTTCAAGCTACTGAGTACTAACTCAGCACACAAACACAAATAGGTATCACAGAGAGATTAAATCACTGAACTTTCTGAACAAGATGAAACAAGTTTGCATTTCCATGCTCGAAGAGTCTTTAGAACCACAGGTTGGCAGGTCCTATCAGTCTTAAAAGCAAACATGTAGAGGCAAGAAGTTCATGCAACGAAAACTTTCCCTAGAGCTGGGATAGGGCACAAAGCGGATTTCGCAAGCCTGACCGAAAACACCCTTGAACGTTGGACAACAAAAACAGGTAGAGAACCCTACCAAACAACAAGACCCAATTTCGCAAGCCCCCTCAATTTTGGAAAACTTGATGAGATATAAACATGCAACCAACTACAGGCACTTGAAAACATGCCAGAATCTGCTAAACATCAACCTTACAGAAAAGAACAGTACATTGGCTTATATAGCTGCTTCTACTGAGAACTTGCAAAGATGGAGCAACTTGGGTCCACTATGCTGAGATCGAAAGCTTGACCAGAAACAGAAAAATTATATTTCTCATGAAAAGTTCCAGTATCTATGCGAACATGGACATTAAACAGATCCATCCATGGAATATGTGCTATGTAATACCCTATTAAACGCAATTAAAGAATCGCTAGGCACGATACAGGCAGAATGTAGAAGGAAGCGGGACACTCAACTATGTTTCTGTCTTTGATTGCCTAGCACGGCAGTGGACCTAAAAGGCTGAACTGAACGGTATATTAGCTTCAAAAATATGTCATCGGAGAGCCATTGTGCTCTTGCCTTCGGTCGGAATCTCTCTTGACATGAACTCCATCTAGAGGCATCACCATGCATCAGCACTTGGTAAAGCTTCTTCAGGAAAACTGAAGCCTCCAGATCATGACTGGTCTCTCTGCTCGTTCTTCCAAGACTTCTTCGCAGCTTCTGCAGAGGAACCTCCAGAATCTCCCTCGCCCTTTGGCTTCGAGAAGAAAGGATCCCATTCGTGGCCTCCCACTTCACGCTGTCCCTCCTCCAACAAGTCATATTTCCAGCTATTCTCTTCAATAAAGTTATCATATTCAGTACGGCCCTCAATAATGTTCCTTCTCAGCCTCGTAACCTTGTCAATGACGGCCTGCACAGCTACATCGAAAGCGTCCTTCAGAGTCTCTAGTTTCGAGCGGGGATCAGCATATATAAGCCTCGGGATGAGATTTATGACTTCCTCCCTCATTATCTTCACCTGCTCAGGAGATATTTCCCGGAGCCTCTCCTCTATGCTAACATTGCGCTTTCTTAGATCATCTTCAGGAATAAAGACGGAGTACTTTGTGTAATCTTTCGGAAGATGCCAGGTGTATTGAGTGTAGGCTGATCCCGGATGGAAGAAGACTGGTATACAACCTGCCAGCATCGAGTCAAAAGCAGATCTCCTCGTATATGAATCACCCTGTGGCTGCAAGCAGAAAAGGGAGCTTTGGAACATCTGCATAATACTGCTTGGAGAATGACACTTGCTCTCCCCAAAATCACACTCTAGCAGCTTGCCGACCTTAGAGTTCCTGCACTGATCAATGATTTGTCCTCGAATTGATTTTGGGTTGTCCGGACGAGGAGCGCCGGCAAACGAGAACAGCCATTTGCGCTCCAATTTCCTCATCCTGTCCTGCCAATTGAATACGTCAGCATCTTTTGCTGGGTGAAAATAAGTCGGATAAGGAATGCCGAAATCATTCGCATTCCATGGACTTGACTCCACAACAAGCATAGACATGTTTCTTGCAGCAGGGAGAAACAGAAGCTTATTGCCCCAGTCCGTTTCTTCGTCACTTAACCGCCTGAAATCCCATGTGATCCTCCCAGCAACAAGGAAGTGATCCTTCCCTCCCATGATGTTCCACTCCGGCCTCTTCATCAGCCATTTAACTAAATCAACAGATGCGGCATCCCTCACAGATGTGTTGTAACCCCAGAGATACCTCGCGATGTCAAATCCAGCATAGAAGGGTACGAAAACAGCCGCGGCAATGGAAGAATCACGCGTTAAGCAATCGTACTGCTTCATCCTATTGTTGAAAATGACATCAACAGCAAACTGATTCGTCGCGTACCATCCCGTATTCGAGAACACACCTTCGACATTCTCGAGCGGTGGACCGAGCCCGGCATTACTGGTGAACTTACACATATTGGTCCAGAGGCTTAACTTCCTACACTCCTTGAGCATGTCCTCGTTAAACCTAGGCGGCAAATCGTGGACATATATGTACCTCCCACCGCACGGATCACTCTTGTTCTCTGTAGTTCTCAATGCTCTCATAAACGGGAAACTCTCTCTTTTCCTTTTAGTTTTCCGTTTCGGGGACTCCACCACTTTAGGAATTTCCCTTTTCGGGGGATCGACCACTCGGGGAGTTTCCCTTTTCGGGGGATCGACCACTTGGGGAGTTTCCAAATGGCTCTCCCTCAGCGGCGTAGCGCTCATGCGGGGTTCCGACGAAGGGTCATCATCGATCCTATGAGAAGGCGTGGATTCGGTTCTAACCGGAATGGGCTGCAATTTGGCGGATTCATCAAAGGGATTACCCCCTAGAACTACGAAATGGAAGTAAAACAGCAGAACCCAGAAAAACAAGGACAATGTAGCCAAGAAACAGAGGCGGGAGTGCTGGTTCTTAGCCGTTCCCTTCTCCATTTGCTCCGATGCGACACTCGCCGGCGAACGGCGTCTCATCAATGACACGAGCACAACGATTTAACCCACCACCCAGACCACCGTCATATCCACATCCAAGCGCCGCCCAGAAACCAGATCCCCGACAAATACAAAGGCCGACCCAGTTCGACCGATGAAACACGAACGAAAACCCTTTACTCCGATCGCGCAGGCGCAGGCGCAGCCTAAATTCGGGCCCCCGCCAATCTCCGGAGACGGGTAAAACGAGCTGCCCAGAATCCCGAACGGCGATGTCAAATCAAATGGGGAAAGAATGCAAGAGAGCAACAGACCCACCGAATTCGAGCAGCCAGGAGCTGCGACGGAACGATCTTCGAGGATGACGACGACGATGACAATCAAGAATCGGCAAGAACCTCGACAACTTACTGAGCCTTGCCTCCCCCGCCCGCCGACCTCGATTCAGACAAACGGATTCAGAGCCTCGTCACCGCAAGAACGAGGCAGCAACTGACGATAGAGAGAGAGAAGGGGTTGATCTATGTGATTTGGAGGAAGCTGCTAGGAGCGATCACGGCGTCGATACGAGCGAATCATGGGGGGATGAATGGGGAGGATCGAAAGGAGAAGGAAAGCGAAGCGCATTTATGAGAGAGGGGAGAGGGGAGGGAGAAGGATTCAGGGGAGGCGCATGTTAGCGACGTGCGCTCGTCCCGGGAGCTTTCCATTTGCCTGTCGGTAGCCCGTAGATTGGCGCCACGTAGGCGGGTGTCGGGTCAAAAGAGGGAGCCCCTAACCTAGCGGTTCCGCCTCCTGGAATTACGTCGCCCTGATTTTTTGAGACAGGAACAAAACACAATTAATAGGATGATTGACGACAATATGGCCCGGGACTAGGTTCGCCGGGGTACGCCCAAGATCGCTCGACAGCGAAACGAAGACTGCGATTTGATATTTAAATTATAAGTGTACCGAAACTATTAAAACTTTGTCGTGAAAGTAAAATCGAATCTTAAAATTTACAGAGAGTGCAATCAAGTCTAAAGATTTATAGAATTTGTGCAATCGAATCCTTTCGTAAACTCCGTCCAATTTGGCTAACGAAAAAATATTGATGCGGCTTTTTTTTCTTCCATAAGTGGCGATGACGTGGTTAAAACATGAAACGCCAGGCCAAAACGACGTCGTTTTTAACCAAATATGATATTTTTAATATAAATTTCATTTTGATAAATAAGCTAATTAATGAAAACAAAGACACATAGGGGAGAAACCTGGCGGCTAGGCACCTGCCTTTTTTTTTTTTTTAACTAGCTTATTTTTTATATGATTTAAATGAAATCTATATTAAAAATCATGAATTGACTAAAATGACGCCGTTTTAGTCACGCCATCGCCAAGTAGGATAGAGAAAATATAAAGAAAGTCACGTCAGCATTTTTCGTCAGCCAAATTGGACGGGGTTAACGGAATAATTCGATTGCACCAATTTAATAAGTTTTAGAACTTAATTGCACATTTTGCAAGTTTTAGGACTCAATTGCACTTTCGCGATAAATTTTAGGACTTCCAATAAACTTATCATAATATTTAAATATTCTAACACTTTTGTTTTACGCGTGATTTGGATGTTGTAAGGAGATATGTCCATCCTCGGCATACAATCCCGTATTGTATGCTAAAGGACCACTCATGTCTAACAAATCATATACCAATTTGGTAAATCGATCTTAGTAAGTCCTAGCATCACTCTTTTATTATTAATGCTCTTCATCCCTAATTGGGAATAAAACGAGGGAAATAAAGAAAATATCATCGTTTGTTACGAAACTACTAGTGAAATCATCGGCCTTTA
Source organism: Syzygium oleosum (assembly GCF_021117445.2). Taxonomy (NCBI): domain Eukaryota; kingdom Viridiplantae; phylum Streptophyta; class Magnoliopsida; order Myrtales; family Myrtaceae; genus Syzygium; species Syzygium oleosum. The sequence goes on along the minus strand of NW_026607521.1, from coordinate 2,729,674 downwards.
TGAAACTCATAACGTGTTACGCTTTGCCGTAACGATAGCATCTTTTATCATGGAAACTCTATAAAATATAGGAAAATTGCCCAAAATGTCGTAAATATATTGTACGTATTCAATTTTATCCTAAACTTTTCAATTTGGCGAATGTAGTCAAAATCTTTTGACTATTTTTAAATGTAGTACATCTAGCCAATTAAGGCTGGAGATCACTGGCGAAGCAATCCACTCAGCACCTAGCGTATGAGATTGGACAATCTTAAATGAAACAACATGGTTTTGAGTTTATTATTTTCAATCTTCTTTCTCTCCATTTTCTTTCATTTCTTTTCTTTCTTTTTTTCCTATTCTTTCTTTCTCTACTGTTCATCTTCTTCCCTCGGCATTGGCTGGCGATGGTCGCTAGGGCCTATGCAATGGCCGGCGACAGTCGCGGCTCTCACTCAAATCTAGGCAAGGGCCTGCATGCACTCGCCGATCACAAGAGAAGCTAAAACCCATGCTCTTGTTGCTGCAGATGGCGGAAGAGAGGAGGAGTTGAAACCCAGATATGGGTTTCAAATTGAAGATGAACAGTAAAATAAAAAAATAGAGAAAAACAGGTTAAAAAAGAAATTCAAAATTCAAAAAGAACTGCTCAAAACGATGTGATCCACACCAGTTCACCGACCATGACACGTGAGACAGCCGACGTTGACTAAATCGTCATATTAGTAATTTCGGCTAATTTTAATTAGATAGATTACATTGAAAAATCACAAAAAGATTTAGAATTATGTTAACTGAATTTAAAAATTTTAATATTGAATTGGCACCCGCGTAGGTTCAAAATAGATTTCAACTATATGCATAGTTGCAGACTATTTTACATATAACAGCAAAGAAAGGACGAGGCTAAAGACAGGAGCAACAGCCGAGGCACGTGGCGGGAGAGCTGATTGATTGAGGCTGTCGTCGGGCGGCGCGCGCGTCTACGGAAAAGAGGCGACAACACCGACACGAGCGTGGGCGTCGCCGTCTCGAGGCTCGGGCCACTCTCGGTCCGAGGGGCAAGATCCTTACCACATGGCACATGGGAGATCTTTACATCTCGGGCCACCCCACCCAAAAACAAAAAAAAAACAAGGAAAAGAAAAAGGACCCTTTGTTTTTCTTTGAATCATGTTCACAAATAAGCAAAATTAATAAAAGAAAAATGTGACGGTGTATGTATAATATATGAATGTGGACAGTGGCCCAACCCAAAATTTTAATTTGAGGGGGGGTGAGTTGACACTCTTGGCAAATTATAAATTTAAGGGGAGGGGTTGAGATATGTCGATTCTAAAATAAGAATGTATCTAATGCCGAGCACGTAGTCAGCCTTATTATCTAGATTTCTTAAGGAAAAAATTACTCAATCGATCGTGCCGATTCAATCATAAACTTTTCAATTTTGCCAATTTAGTCTTAAAATTCCAATGTTGTCATTCCCGATCAGTCTTTGCTGGAAATCGCTGACGCGGCGGTATGCCGTGTAGGACGACCGGTGGTGATCGGACCGCCATGTCAACGATTTCCTGCGAAAATTAATCGGAAGGACTATATTGGAATTTTGCGCAAAAGTTTAGGACTAAATTGGCAATATTAGAAAGTTTAAGACTGAACTAGCATCCGTATTTAGGTTACCAAAAAAAAAAAAAAAACTAGCATCCGTATAATAAATTAATGATTGATTGGATAATTTTTCTATTTTCAAAGCACACACAATTAAATCTCCAAAAGTAGTGCAGTCCCCCCCATTCAAGAGGCTGGAGCACACTGTGGTGCCCCTACAGATGATTTGAACCGTGTTGCGAACTTGCGATCAAGACTCAGACAATGAGCGATGAAGATGAATGTACTTACCACTCAGAGTGACTTTTAGGGTTAGCGACATCATGTAACTACTATAAACAGTTACAAAGGGGATTGTAACATGCCAACATTTAGAGGAGAAAAAGAAGAAGAAGTGGGAATAGCTATCTTACACACTAACCATAGATTGTCAAAAGGGTATTAGGTCTTTAAGAATATCTTTGGCAAACCTCTCGCAAGACGAGACAATAGGACGATTAAAACGACCCGAGCATCGTCGAAACATCTTATAGCAGCTTTTAAGAAACCCCCGTCGCAAGTTTCACGATCACGAGTGCCGAACGGGCTCCTGTAGATATAGGACGAGGAGGGAGATCTCAAAAATGGGGCCATGGTCAGTTAATAGATGGGCACGAATTGGTGTTTCTGTTGGTGGCATGCATCGTGGCCGGGCAGTGCTTGCCTGTATGCTTCGGCCCCGCTCAACCACTCGGGACTCCAAGGATATATGGCTGGAGATGAACGAAGGGAGAAGAGTACCAAAGCTTAGGAAACGTCAAATGTTCGACTTAGTCGGGAATGGACCCAAACAATGTTGCCAAATAATTGAAATGAGACGCTTGTCAATGAGCAGTTTGAAGGTACGGGAGTTGGCATTGATAGCATAGTGATTAAGGGTTCTTTTTTGTGTTTTAAGCATATCATAAAGAAACGTAAGATGTGTTAGAAAGTCCAACCTAAAAATTTAAATTGATACATTATCAATTTAGCAGGGAATAGACCTAAACAATGTCGCCAAATAATTGAAATTAGACGTTTGTCTATGAGCAGATTGAAGGTACGAGAGTTGGCATTGATGGCATAGTGTTAAGGGTTCTTATTTTGTGTATGTGTGTGCGCTTTAAACAAATCATAAAGGACCATAAGATGCATGTTTTGCACAGATTCTGTTCACTTGTTCATTTATATATTTTTGACTCTCGTGATATTTGTGTTGTAACTATGGGTTAATGGCTCGACAAAAGTGAGCAATTGTGAACATGTCTCTTCAGATCAATTTCTACAACAGTTGCCACATGTCTTTTCGGATCATTTTCTACGGCAGTTGTTTTGGTCTTTAATAGACATAGCCGAAAGAACATGTCTCTTCAAATCATGTTCTTTCAAATCATGTCCTATCAATCTCCATAAATTGAAATGGACTATCATTCATTTGAGAGAGGCATACCTAGCATTTCTGTGCTTAGAAAGTTGTTTCAATCTCTCTGTGTTCAAAGTTAGAAAATGAATCTATTCTCTTCAATTATTTATTTGTTAAATCTCTAAGTGTGTCGGTTCGAGAAAAAATTCGAGTGAGTCCTATATGTATAGTGCTAATACAAAATAGGTTCAAGATGTATCTCGAAAGGCATAATTCGTAAATTTGCAAAATACTGTTGTTGACAGGAGAGCTAATTGCCTTAAGGAGATTTGATAATGCACACCTCATCTCATGTCTAATTCTATTACAATTTTGTAGCGATTTTGCAAGTCTATATTTGGTTTGTAATTTAGTCCTTTTTACTTGTTAAGAAAATTCATTCAATATATTTATTCACTGACTTGGTCAATATTAAATTTGTTATCACTTTCTCAGAGTTGTTATTTCAGTTTCTAATGATTACAACAAACAATATGAAATTTGTTAACGCGATCCCGTTACAGCCACGCCACCGAATGCAGGTGGGAATAAAGCAAGAATGATCACATGCTTAATACACCACAAATAAACCAGGATTTTCCAAGTTGGAGGAACCCCGTGTCGCCAATGAGCTTCTCTCTTTTCTCATGGCCATGCCAACTCGAGTCACAAGCTCGACCTCGTGGCTCGCAACTTGATCGACAGGTAAAAAAATGTAACTTGAGATCGATTGTAATATTTTGTAACGGCGAGATATCTGACCTTATAAAATTAGGTCAATTAGCCATAGAAGCACCCACTGCGATAGGTTGTGACAAGTAGTCATTCTAGGGGATATTATTCTATAGCTTTAGTGCTTTGCATAAGAAAAAAAGCAAGTAACTTTTTGAAAAGAGCCCATGTCAGTTCACAAAGTGATCTGCTAGTGCCGTTGACAGCACCATTCCCTCCTTTTGGTGCTTTTGACTTGCTTTTCTATTCTCCATAGTGATCAGGAGAGAGATAAAGAGTAGGATCAAGGTGAAGTTATCAGTACAATTTAGAGTATCGGTTCAAACGTCAAAATTAGCAGGAAAAACTACAGCAAGATACGGAGAGATTAAGTTAGAGGGAAATTATTTGTATTTAAATAAAAGGCCGATTAAGCACCCATAAACAAACGATATGTGATCATGAGTGTGTGTATATATATATATATATGTAATTATGTAGATAACCGTGCCTGTTACGCCCTGACTTTCTTGAATGCACATATCCTATGACAATGAAGGAGGAGTTCGAGAAATATTTTTGCCTTGCATGATGGGTCTTTTTTTCTCGAGTTATCAAGTGCTTCAAAGATCATTGGTGAATCGAATCGATCATTATGAATTTTTTATGTCTTAGGGCTATATGAGGAAAAGAGAGACCAAAAGTCGAGTGTAATTACATTGTGTGATTGCGCGCACAAATAATTAGTGACTAATTCTTGCTAATCCTACATCATGTCATGTTGTTCCATTGAATGGTCGCTATTTGTGTCTCATGACGTCTTTTTTTGGTTCATTTGGGATTAGTTTTTGGCACCTTTTGTTTCACGAAAAATAAATGATTTGAAAATTATTTTTTAAAAAATGAGCTCTTGAAATAATTAGATAATGAAAATTTTGATATAAATATTTTTGTGAGCGATGAAAATATTTTTCATCTATTTATTTTAGTAAGCGGTATAAGCTGTTATTTTTAGGAAAAATAGTTTTCAAATAATTATGACTCGTAAGCGGGCAATTTTACCCTTTGGGTATTTTGGTAAAACAGCCAAAGTCTCGTGGCATTTGCAGTGTCATCACGCCAATCCGATTTTCTCATTCCGCCACTTACTTGAGCTCCGCCGCCGCCGCCGCCGCCGGATGAGCACCGCCGATCTCTCTCTCTCCTCCGCCTTCTATCCAATTCACCGCCCGCTCTCGCGTCGTCCGACGTTCTCCTCCGCCCCCCATCTCCTCTCTCCACCTCCATCGCCATCTCCTCGGCCGCATCCGCTCCTCCTCCGCTCAAGCCGCGCCGATCGCCGCGGGATCCTCCGCCGGACGTCTCCGATCACCATGTCCCGCCACGGCGCGGACCGGCTCCCGCTCGAACTGAGCGAACTCGACGACGAGCCCGACTTCGAGAAGCTCCTCACCCCCGGCGGCCGCATCTCAATCTGCGGCTTCGGTTCTCTGCTCTCCGGTACGTAACAGCGTCCCGTCCGAGTCGTTCCGTTTTCCTCCGCGCGATGTGTGTTCTTGGATACGAATGTGCGTATCGAAGGTAGAGCCTTGTGCGGTTTGCTCTGCGATTCGCTGACGCGCGATCGTGAATTTGTGGCCAGAGCGAAGCGCGAGGAGTACGTTTCCCGATCTGGTTGGCTTTAGGGTGGCGAGATTGGACGGATTCCGGCGCGTTTTCGCGCACGCCGCTCCTATTTTCTTCGAGCGCGGCATCGCCAAACCCGAAACCAAGGTCTTAATCTGTAGATTGCTTGAATTTTGAGCAAGTATGATCATGTTATCTGCATTGTTAAACCCTACTTTTGCTCGGCTATTGGGATGCTGCAGGAGATCTCCAGCCTCAGTGTGGAGCCATGTGATGGCGAGACTCTCGTGGTTACGGTCTTCGAGGTTGAGAAATCCGAGGTATGGCGAGAGAGCATCATTGAATTAGTATCGGGTTCTAAGATTGCGCAATTCAGCTAATCTTTCACACTGATGATACTAACTGAGTGAGTCTGTTGCTTGATGAAGTAAAGATACCAGCTTTCATCAGGAGGGAACTCGAGTTCCGATTTCTCGCTGTGAGTTGCTGCGTAGTCGCTTTGAACGGACTCAGTCACTCAACTTCTTGTTATTAAAGAAAAAGTTCTCTTCTTGTAGGTTAGGCCTCAGACACTTGATGGCAAGCCCTTCGAGAATCTAGCGGTATGTGAATTTCATCTTTTCAGGAGAGTTGGAATGACTGCTGCTTGGTATCCTGGATTCGCTATGTTTTATGACATAGTGAAGTCTGTTGTTTCACTGATAGAATTCTGGACCTGATTCATACGGTGAATACTTTTCAGGTGCTTTGTTCTCGTTATAGTGATGAGGAATTTTTCCGAATCAGATGCAGAGGTACTTGTTCTACCGGGTCCTATTTTTCATGCGCTATTTTCTCGATCAATACAAAGTGTTTGCAGGATGCGTATTTAATATGAACAAAAAATCTGACGCGAAGATTCATTTCTGAATGAGTTGTGATATCTCCTTGGGATTTCCAAACATTGAGAACTAAAATTAGACGCTCTATGACCTGCCTCATTTGATACTTGACAGTGCATTCCATATAGCAGAGGTTAATTTTCATATGTTTGCATTAGTTGAAATGAGTTGCTTGAAATGTTTTAACTGAAACAGTTGCTTAAAAAATTATGAGGTTTAGAGACTATGTATCAACAACCTACAAGCTTGTGGAAGCAGTGGTACCTTATGTTTGCTTAATTATTTCCTCACATGATGGTAGACAGATCAATCCTCGTTCACTTCACTAAAATACCTCTGCTTTACTGCTCTGACTGTAATTGTCTTATGGATACAAATTCTGTCCAGTTGGAGGGCTAAATGATTCAATTGACCCTCTCCAATCATGACACTTCACTCAGAGGATTCAAGTGTTAAACTTGGTTATGGTCGCTTGTTTATCAATCAATCACCAATTTCTTTCTTTACTATTGTGTCATGATCTCGAGGGATTAATTGAGTCAAGTTACCATCCCTCTCCCAGAGTCGATAGAATCCAAATCCTCGTCTTATATACTGCTGGTGTGTGTGCAGGAAGCAAGGAGATCTATTTTCAACATTATGGACGTTACAATATTGACAAGATATGGCGGGATGACATTTTACCTTGCCGCGTTTATCTTAGGCACTGGTAAGTTCTTTGAGACTATTGAAAGATTGCTTACAGCACCTGATTGCTAGTAGATGCAGACAGGGAGCAACTGCAACCTGATGTTCAGATATCCTATTCATTTTTGCACTATTGTCTTAGTTTTTATTTCCTGGTATTCTAAGTCTTCCTTGTCTTGGAAATTTTCTGCTTAAGAAAGAAATGATGGATTAGTAGTTGATCCAGCCTCTAGTCATGTCAATATGATACACAGCAACTTTTGCCGATGCTTTCAAACTAATGCCAACCAAAATTTAGCTGGTGATTTTTTAACTGATGCTGTTATTGAACATGTAGTGTCTTGGCTGCAAAGAATCTGGGAGATGTTGCCTACGACAATTTTCTGGATCACACATACCTGGCCGACCGTGAAACGACAATCAGAAAGTATTTGGAAACGACAGGGTTGGGCATCATGGAAGAGGAGCCTCCAGAATCCCTGAGAACCCGTTATGGTGGCTAATGTCATAGGTGATGCTTCTTCTGCAACAGATATTCTTGATTTGGACCTTGTGGTGTTCATCCTCCCTCAATTTCGAGAAGCCTAAAGAAAGGGATTCTGTATAATTGCGACGTTAAAGATTTCTTCTGGCGTTTATTGGTCGACTGTAACTAGGCAATCAAACAGAAATCTGGTTGTAAAGCTTTTCACAAGATGCATTTCACAGCTCTGCTCCTTATGTAAAACACGCCCGAATGCGCAGATAAAGAGTAACCGGAAAAAAGAGAAGCGGGCTACTGATAAACAGCGACTTTTCAGTTGAAGAGAGCCAATTCCTGTGCTTCTGAGTGCCTGATTCTGAGTTGATACCCACACAAACACTCTTCCTAGCACACACAAAGTAAAGAAGAAGGATCAACCAAGCTCTCCATTCTTTAATGGCCAAAAATAATCTCCATTCTATGAATTCAGTAGAGAATTCTTCTACCGATAACGATGCGAGTTTCCTCAACGATAAACTCGACCGCTACAATGAGTGCAACATATTCCTATGATAGGTACACGTGAATGCAAAGTCGATTAATTTGAAATTGACATGGCTCGACTCAACTCTTCAATACCCTTTTCTCCGAGTATCAAACTTTCGTCATATGGGCAAGACTTTGAGTCATTTCAGTGATGAAACGAGTACTCCAACGTGTTCGCACAACATATTGTGAATCCGCACCGATAATCAAGCTGATGCATTCAGAAAGGAGGATGTGCATGGAGTCACAGGAGTTTTGACATTGCAACCATATATCAGTTCAAAGGACTAGTAAGTTTTAGAAATTCAGATTTGGCTTGGCCTTGGTTTTCGAAAATGAAAACCTAAGTTTGAAAGCATAAGGCTTGAAACTGCAAACCTCACAATTGAGCATCGCGTTGGGAGCTTCAACTGCTCCAACATGACTTCATCCGTAAGGTCAACGAATTGAGAACCTCTATGCTCATTGGAATTGGTCCCTCTATATAAGGCCAAAATCTTCTCATGGCCCTAAAAATCACTGAGCTGATAAAAGACCTACTCACCAAACAAGGATGAGGAATCATAGGCAAAAAACCCTTGAATATGATAATCTTGGGGTCTGTCTGAGCACTCCGGTTTGCTATCATCAGTTTGAAATTTCTAGCTACCTAAACTTCAAAGAGCACAAAAAGCAGCTACACAGTGGGGTGCCCAACAAAAAGGTAAGGGCTTGTTTGCTTAATATTTGGCAAAAGTCAAAAACTGTCTTTTGTTTCTTTTTTAGCGATGATTCGAAACGGTTTGCGGATTCTAAAAAAAATGGAAATATCATGTTTGAATTTACATACTGATATTTGCGAACCGTGAAAGTTTCGAGCTTTTCAAATTTAAAAACAAATGGATCAAAACTTGTGAATCGTAAGAATTAGATTAAGCAAAAAAGTTAAATGTGAAAGTGGACTTCAGTGAAGCAAAGAAGAATCTTTGGAGTATTGCATCACCGCTAAATATAAGAATTTAGTATTGTATTGCCAAAAAGAAAGAAAAAAGATCTGATGGGATTACTAGATTGTATAAATAAAGTATTTTAATGCCTGAATTAGGAAAAGTTTAGCATGGATGGATTTATATTTATCAAAATCTATAAATTTTGATAAGTTAATAGGATTTAAAAAAAGATGTCAAAAGTAAAAGGAAAGGGAGAGTGTAAAATTCAAAGCAAAAGAAAACAAGACTCCTTGTGTCCAATGATGTCTCGAGATTCAGACACTACAAATTGGTCTTTTTCTCCATTCTCGATGATTCAAATTTGTTTCCGAGGTCTCATCTTGTGCCAGCCAAAAAAATAAATAAATAGGAGATAGAGCTATTAAAATATATATCATAAAAGGAAATTAAAATATATATATATATATATTTAAAAAGGACAAGTTTACAAGGTCAAAAAGGAAAATTTAAAAGAAGGGCAAAATTGGACCCACCCATTGAAGGGTCCTATGAGCCCGCATGTTCTTTTTCGCTTTATCTCTTTTAATTTCGTTTTTTTATATTTCTTAATTTTGGCCAACCTTGTCACATGTCGAACAAGTTTATTTGAAAAATTCATCTTTCCATTGTGGGTCTCCCCTAAAATCATATTTATATTCATATAAGAACAAAAAAGTCATGATTCATGATCGAAACACCATTTATTCGAATATTCAAGACTTGATATACGAGACGAGTCGAGGTTGATCTAATTTAATTTCGAATTCAGGAGATTTTGCGGAAGCTAGGCTAGGAAAAGAGGCGCTGATAGCACGATAGAAATCGAGGAACCGATAGAAAATTAAAGAGTATAGTTCGGGAGGAACTCCGGTTGTATTTCTCATCTCAATTGTACATGTATAGTACGAAAAGAAGACGGAAAAGAATACACATGATATCATTTTCCTATTTTATCTTCTGCATATCTCATCGCACGGATTGACCGAATCAGTTAGTCCGCAATCCGTGTGATTAGAATCAGAATCAAGGATCAAATCAGATCTTTTCTCTAGCAAAGTTTCGATCTAGCTTAACATCGTGAGCTCGAGCTATCTTCCATATATCTGAGCTCGACTCGGCTTCAATTCAACTTGGTTATCAGAATTACATCTCGGTTTAATATTCACGAGCTGAGCACGGGTATAGAGAATTTGTTTGCATTTTCTAAGGTCAAGGTTGAGTGTGACACCCCAAAAATTTCACGTGAAAGAGCTCGCCCTAAATTCAATATTTGTACCTTACCAGCCGCTGAGAATAGTTAAAAGGGCTGTCCGCTTGGTCCCATGCCGGACTTTCTCATCAATGCTTCATCAAACCACATTGATGTTGAATCAATTTGATGCACCAAGTATACATTAACCGAAGCGTTTCGATCCTCCTTTTCGTTTACGAAGGGAATAATCATCTTCGATAAATATATCTCGAGTTTACACCATATCTTACTAATCCCCGAGTCCGAAACGGATCCGTCGGACCCAGATTCCTCCGATAATTCGACCTCGACCGAGCTCTACCGATCACGATTAGCGTACCAACAGTTTACATTCGAATTTTCGGAGTTTCCCAAGAATGCAGCTCCCTAATTATCAGCAAAAAAACGCAAGGAACACTGGAAATACGGTTTTGAATATTCAAAAAAACCACACAGAAATTTATTGGCTCCCCCCATTAACAAGCTTAAACCTTGAATGGGTACCGAAACGGAAGGGGGGCCAAAATCTTCTCTATTCTCACCACCTCTAAGCAAGCCACGTGGCATGATTAACGCTAATCTCTCCCTTCTCTCCCTCCTTAACATGTGAAATTCCATCACCAGCCGATCCACTTTCAAAAATCCCAAACCTTTCTCTCTTTCTCCTCTCTCTTTTAACCACTCCACCTCTGTAATGTGTTCACTCATCTTCTTCAACCTCCTTCAAGCACATTAACACCACCAAACCCACCATGGAAAATGTATGAGCTTGCACTCTCGCTTTTGGTCACTCTCTTTTCACCTGTTTAACCATACATTCGTTCGTTCGTTCGTTCGTTCTTCTTCTCCATCTTTCGCGATCGCTGATGGGAAAGTTGGGGGAGCACGAGGCCATGGCCGATGCCGCCAAGTCCCGGCTGGTGACGGACATTTGCTCCGCCTCCAACCACGCGATCGCATGCTCCCACAGGACACGTCGTGGACCGCCCTGCATCGACTGGTATCGCCTTCTCGGAGTACGTTTTTTTTCCCGGGTTCTCTTCCTCTCGTGGGCTAAGCATTTCTCTTTCTGGGTCCTGCTCGTTCTGTCTCACTCTTCGGTTTTCTTTTCACGGGGCTGCTGCATTAGGTAGAAGAGAATGCAGAGCTGGATACCATCCGGAAACAGTACCATAGGCTAGGTGAGTTTTTTGGCTCAGATGAAGTATGAGATGCGTAGCTTATGCACAATGTGATCATTTTCTCCCATTCTGCGGCAGCGTTGCAGCTTCATCCAGATAAGAATCATCATCCGAAAGCTGAGCATGCATTCAAGCTCGTCTCAGAGGTAAGAGATGTTCACCGATGATTGACTCCTTTTACTGTTCAGTGTGATTCTTGAATTGTTCCAGCAATTATTCTTTGCTTGAACACAGGATGTGTAGTTTCCTTCCATAGAATTTTCTTTGCTTGAACCATCTTCTCAAATGGCTACTGTATACTGATTCCAATAGAGAGACTAGTCCAAAACATATGGGGCAATGTGCTTGATTTGACATTAGATAAGTAGCTTGACTCCTTCCAAAACGGGGTGGGATCCTATATAATCGATTGTACCTTACAACGTTTCTCACACGTAATAATTTACCTATTTTGGGTCCTATGATTCGTAATATATCACAAAAAAATTAGTAATACATCTAAGTTAATTGTAGATTCTTTTTCTAATTAGCAAATTACCTATAATGGATCGTAACTTTTCTTTGATATTTGTCCTCACTAATAGTGATTTGTTCGTAAAATATCATTGCAAAGCTTATTTTTCAAGAGGGCGCAATTTCCCTCTTGGGGTCATAAGTTCTTTAGATTCTATGATTCGTAAAATAATAATCTACCTAAATTAATGGCAAATTTCCTTTGTCTTATTGTTACTAAACTAAGTAACTAATCATAATTGGTAGCACAATATTTCGTAAAGTTTTGCAACGTGTACATCGGTGGATTTTATTTATTCATCGTAACTTTTATTAATTAAATGTAAATTCGATCGATTTTGCGTCCGTGACTTACTTTGTCCGTAACCTTCTTCTAACGTTAGTAAGTCATGATACAAAACCGATTTTGCAAAGCGGACTTGATGGACTACGGTTTTACCCTTTTTATTTAACTATCCCCATTGAATGCAAGATTGGTCCCGTAAAAACACCTACGGGGGGACGGTAAAATTTCCCAAAAGTGCTCTCCTAATAAGAAAATGAGAAAATACCACAAAAAACTCCAAACTATGTCACTTGTGATAAATTTAACCTAAACTTTTTTTTGTAACACGAAAAATTCCAAATTATATCACTTGTGGCACATTTACCCCCACAATACTTTGGCCCAAGAGCATTTTCGCTTTTTTTCTGTTTTTTTTCCTTTCTTCTCTTTTCCCTCCGCCGGCCATTGTGGAGGAAAGCCGGTGAGGGCGGTCCTCGCCGGCGTTGGGGTTGGGCGAGGGCTGCCCTCGCTGGCGTCAGGCGAGAGTCGCCCTCGCCGAAACAAAAAGGAAAAAAACAGAAAAAGGAAAAAGACGAAAATGCCCTTTGGCCAAAGTATTGTGGGGGTAAATGTGTCACAAGTGATATAGTTTGAAGTTTTTCGTGTCACAAAAAAAATTTCAAGGTAAATTTATCACAAGTGGCATAGTTTGGAGTTTTTCGTGTCACAAAAAAAAATTTAGGGTAAATTTGTCACAAGTGACATAAATTGGGATTTTTGGTGGTGTTTTCCCTAAGAAAATTCACATGACCTCTTTATATTGTGTATTTGCGATAGAGATTCTTTATCGTATGTCCATTTATTATATTTCAATTCACGACACGAGCGTAAAATCTTAATACTGTTTGATTTGCTTCTAATTGTAAAAGAAAAAAATTAGTGAATCATGTCATCATTTTATCAAAGTAGCGCATCTTGACACGGTCAAGAGATAAATGACCTCTACCCATTTGCTTGAAGTTGTAGAATCTGAACCGATGTTCCTTGAACTACGCTAAAAGGACTCGAACCATTTCTCAGTGTCTTGGTTTCCTCGTGACCATGATGTTTTTAAAGAATCTCACATGCCACCCACAGACATCTGCACACAGTTACTGGTTAGGTGCCATCACATTTATGATCACTCTTGAAAGAATTTCCAACTTCACCTCAACCAGAAATGGAATCAATGTGTCATTCCAGCGCTCAGGGCTCACTTCTATTAAAATTTTACCAGCTCTTTCCCCCCGCGTACTTGGATAGGAGACTATCACAACTTGTGCGGTGATTAATCGAGTGTTCGAAGAGTCTCTAGCCCTTCATTGCTAAGGCGGGAAAGTGCGCAATGACCTAAATATGCAACTTTTATTTGTGAGGTCAGGCATATTCGTGTCTATCTGATGATGCAAAGAGGAACGCCTTCAACCTGGAGAGATGGAGAAACCTGTGCTTGGACTGTCAGAGAATCCCACACACAAGCTCAGCTTTTTCAAAGCCCACAGATGGATCAAAACCCCGGAGAACTTTATCTGGATTCAAGGACATCAGAGAGAGGTTCAAAGAGGAAGCCAGGGTGATAGAGAGGTGCTTGAGAGCCGCCGCAGCGCTGAAGCAGGCAACCATCAACATTTCATCGAACACCACGCGTGCAAGCAAGACCCGTCTCGGCAACGCCCACAAAGAGAGCCCAATCTTCGACCCGTCGCACTATAAGGCTGATGGGTATCCTCATTTGAGGACCAGGATGTACAAGCATTCAGACAACTTTCGGTGCTCTAGTCTGAGAGAGAGAAACAAGGGCGCAGAGTTTGGTTCTCCAATCTTTATGGGCAAGAAAACATCAGCAGAGAAGGGGTTGAGCAGCAGATCGGTTTGTCTCCGTTCTTGACACCAAAAGGAATTGCTTCCATCTTACATCTTCCATCTTCCACTTCATTTTTCTAAAGGGTGTTTGTCAGATCAAGGTAAAGTTAAAATGCGCTAACACAAGAAATTGCTGATGGATTTCTGCCATCGGTTAGCTGGGCTTTGTTGTAGAGCCCATGTTATAAGTCCTTTCCAAAGGCCATTTTTCTCATTGGCTATTTACAATAATCAATTAAGTCATTTGAATCACATGATTTGTGCAATCTAAGTTTTTTCCATCGTTAGTACTGCACAGTGCTTATGGAGATGCTGATATGGCAATTCTTAGGATTAGAAAAAGTGGAAGAGAAAAAAGAAAATGTATTTCGAGTCTCATGATTTTGGTATTTCATTAACGTGACGAACTCTCTTGTTTGAATGTATTGCGTATGCCGATTCATAAAAATAATCAAATTCTCATACAATCGGATTTCGATCGCAAGGTGATCCTCCCTTTTCAACGATGACATATCTAGGGGGTCAATGAGCAAAGCATCCTCATTTTCTGGTCATATATGACTTGGTATGATTAACACATAAATAACACGAGGTTATATTTGATTGTCAGGGTAACAATTAAGATGGGATAAGATAAAGTGAGATGAAAAATCCCTCGAATAGTAAATGTTGACATATTTTATCTATCAAGTGTTTGGTACACTCTAGAGTGAAAGAGTCAATGAAATTATACAACTAAAAAATTGAAATTTCGATTAAATTTAGAAAATTCAAATAGTTTAAAAATTGAAAAGGAAAAACCCTAGATCTAAGGATATGGCCGCTGCAACGGTGGCCGCTATGGAAAACCACAACCACCGCCGTTGCCTCTGCATGGCGATGAAGATCCGTGGATCTGAGGTCGCGATAGAGAGAGGGGGTGGGGAATTTCAAGGCGACCACTAGCGTCGCCTCTACATCACCCTAGAGTAATTGGGGTATGGGTTGTCGGCGATACCGAAGATATCCAATCTCTCCATCATCGTCTTCACCTCGCCCCTCGAGAGTTCTCCGTCCTCCACTCTGCCTCTACCCACCTCACTTCTTCGACAACCCTAGGAATCGCGGCCCTTACCAGCGGTCGATGAGGGCTTTGCTACCCGGCAAGGGCTCGGCGACCCTTACGGGCCACCATAAAAAAAAAAAACAAGAAGAAGAAAAAAGAAGCAAAAGAGAAGAAAAGATAAATAAAATAAGAAATATATTTAAAAAAATATAAAAAAATTTATCCATGTCAGCGTTGGTCGTCGTCGATCATATCACTTAGGACGGCCGGCATCCATGTTAGCGATTTGCAATCAAAATTGGCCAGATGGACTTAATTAGCAATACTTGAAAGTGTTTATGACTCAATTGGCACAATTAAAAGGTTTATGATTAAATTGGTAAAAGTACAGTAAGTTTATAACTTTTTTTTTAAATTCTCAAATGTATGATGGCTCATATACTCAACAGCATGGCATCTGTCTTCCTTGGAATGGTAGAGGTCCAAGATTCGGCGACTTTGGAACCTTGGATCTTTGGATCGGATGAAAAAAAATTTGTGACAGAATCCTCTTGGCCATTGTCTTACAAAGCCCCCTTCAAAGAAGAAGAAGAAGTTCCTATGGATGAAGCTCCTTTTAGGTTTCGTGTTAAGAGCGCACAGTAGAAGCGCAATACTTTTCGCTTGGGAAGATCACCAAGAGGGAGCCTATCTAGTTCTTGATGCAGAAGGATATCTAAATTAAAGGGAAGCTCACGTGTGAAGGGGAGATTGTTAGGATGCATGTGTGAGTGTGAGTTGTGCTAAAGAAATCCCACATCGGAGAATTAATATGGTGTATAGCAGTTAATATATCATAATTAGTTCATAACTCATTAGCCTTAGCCTTTGAGTGAAGATAAGTATAACGGGATATGTTAAAAGGTTCAGATTTAGGATCCATCTAGATGATCTCCCCGAGAATAAGGTATCGGGCTTTCACTATGCTCTCCTAACATTTCGGCTTATTGATCGATTAAAAATTGAGGTTGAACTAATGTGCTTATCTCTCTTTAGTTCGGATCATGTCGATTTTAAGATGATGCGGTAGATAAAATGTGTTGAGATGTCTTGGACTAATCCAGCAACTTTAGAGGAAGATTTTCTGAATTTGCAATTAGTAAAAGAATCTAAGACGGTGCAAAAGAAAGACTTGAGCATTATATGATTAGTTTGAAAGAAAGTGAAATGTTGAACACGGTCAGATTGTGTGGTGGCTGCAGTTGCTTTGTCACTTTGTCCCACGAAATCTCTTAAACAGTACGACATTTCAAAACTAAATTGAGAAAGAAAGGGCGAGCGAGCGAACTAGTCTTTGCACAAGCAATGATGCTCACCTATGGTCAGCGGTGGCCTTAGAAGGAGAAGAAGGAAAAAGAAAAAAAAATAGAAAAGAAAAGAAATTCAGAAATTTTTATAAAAATTTCTGAAATTGCTCACTAGATTTATATTGTACAAATATAATTTTTTAAAAAAATTTATAAGAACAAGTTTTCAGATATTAGGTTAAATAAAGAAGTTTATTAGCAATACGGGTAGGGTCGGATCAAAAAATTTGCATTGCGATAGATGAGTCATAAATGGATTAAATGGGTCATGGGTCAATTTAAGTCAGACTATTAAGACACGAATGATAACCATTCTATTCTACAAATCAATTTCTGACGAGAAATAAATTTTTCCATTTCTATTCCCTAGACGTATTTATGAGCAAAAATACATCTTTGATAACGACACAAAATTTCTTTCTTACGGACGGGCGGTGGGTGGACGGTGGGCAGCGGCGGCGGGAGGCAATCGGCGGGTGGACTGCGGAGGTTGGACGGCGGGCGGGAGACAGCGGAGGATGGCAAGTAGGTGGTGGCGAGAGGCAGACAGTGACGGACGACGGCAGGAGACGGGAGCAGGCATCGACAAGGGGAGGCAGCCGGCAGGTGGATGGTCGGCTAGTAGAAAGGGTGAGCGATAAGTACAGTTTTTATTTCTAATTTTTGTTCCAAAAATAGAATAGTAAAATTTTGTTATTTCTTATCAAAATTTGTTCAAAAAATAGAAAAAATGAAATTGCGTTATCATTTCTGTTCTAAACCTGTTCCCCGGAACAAATAAATAGAAAGGCAGAAAAACAAAATGATTATCACGCGCTCCCTTAGGGTGCGCATGGCAACGATTCTGTGCCCGGAAACTGATTCTGCACAGAAATGATTCTTTTTTATTCTGTGCCCGGGAATAATTTCTAAGCATTTGAAGGAGTTTGGTAACTGCCCAAAATTTCTATTCTTAGAATAGAAAAAGAACAGAAATGCGTTTGGTAACTACACAAAATTTCTTTTTATTAATAATATTTTGAATTTTTTAATATTTCTTTCTTTTTTTTTTTTTTTCCTTGGCCATGGCCGGCGCGCGCGCCGGCGGCCGGCCACTGAGCTAGGGTCTGCGAGGGCGTCGCGGCCCTCGCCGCCGGCCTCGCCAGTCGCGACAGCGAGGTCAGCTTCGCCTTGGCCGGGCAAGGCTCGACCTTGCCCATATCTGGCGAGGCCGACCTCGCCGTCGCCGAGGGTGGCGATGGCGAGGTCGAACCTTGCCCAGCCAAGGCGAGGCTCGGCCTCGCCGCCACAGTCGATCACGCATGGCCGGATGTGCACCGGAAAAAAATGAAGAACAAATAAAAAGGAAGAAGAAAACCAAGAAGAATCAGAAATGGAAAAATTGTTCCAGAATCAAGAAGCTACTTTTTTTTGCTTGTTCCAAAACTAATTATGGGAATAATTTTTTGCAAATTTGTGCCCGGGCACAAAAATTTTAACAAACGGATTTCTGTTCCCAAACTGATTCTAGGAACAAAAGAATAGAAATTATCACTATTTGGCAAGTTACCAAACGCCTCCTTAATGACCCTTCCGTCAAACAATTAGGTAACCCGACAAGCCGTTTTTTGACACATAAAAAAAAAAAAAAAGGCCGTTCGAACGGAGCCGTGGCCAGCTGTTGATGAGACGAGAAGAAGAGGTGGCGACGACCTCTTTATCGTTATGGCGCCGTCGCGATATGCAAGACTTTTGTGACCGCGACAGTATTCTTTCCTTTTCTTTTGGCTGGCAAAGACGATGAAAGTTGTTCTCTTTGACCTTCGTGGGATTCTATTTGCATCCAACTACATACAGCCATATTTCAAATCGCTTTTCATAGAACTCTGGGCAGGATAAGCACTTCAAGAACTAAAGTTCTCCTCTTTTTTTTTTTTCCATTTATTTCGCTAAAAGATGAATAATTTAAATTTTTTTTTTCTAAAAACGATCGCTCATATCACTTGATAAGAACAAACGAAACGACAAAATTCATCTAAGAAAATATTCAGAAATGAATTACCCTCGATAGCATAAATCTTTTTTAACGACTAGTTATTTCAAGCGATACGGGCGACGTATTAAAAAAAATATTCTCCAAATCGTTCATTTTCCCGCGAAACAAACGGATCCATCTCGAGTCGCGACCAGAAGAAGCTCCACATTCAAATTGGACCGGCATGTCGAGTATTGGATACTTTCGAGCTCCGTCCTGACCGGCCGTATCGCAGGTCTTTTAGCGGGCAGCGCGTATATATTTACCTCCCTCCAATCGAAGAAAATGCCTCCCGATTGATGGATCGTGGGCTATCGACGCCTCCGGCGCCCAAGTTCTACCCGGAACGAGAACCTGGGTCGCGCCCGTGCTTGTAACCCGACAGTTTTTGTCAATAGGAGATGGAAGGAAGAAAAACACAAAAAATAAAAAAAATTTTATAAAAAAAAAAACTTTAGGTCCCATAAATTTAAAACCCAACCCCACCCCTCCATGGAAAGAGACAAAAAGTAGACCATGTGACCGACAAAAAAGAAATTCCCCCCATTCTCAGCACACGTCCACATATTTGAGGAGCTGGCCTCCCCCCCCCAAAGGGCCAATGATATGATGCCTATTGCCTACCCCCTTTACACCACAATAACGGCCAAAAAAAAACAGCAAAATTTTTTTTCTCTTGAAAATAAAAGAAAAACCCAAGGCTCAAGAAACAACCCCCCCACCAATCACCAATAAATTTTAAAAAGGAAAATTGTGGGAATGGTGAATGGAATGGACGGTGGAGATCCCTCTCTCTCTCTCTCTCTCTATCTCTATGTTTCTCTACCTAATATGTTCTGTCAAAGTGTTGGTTGATTGAGGAGGAGGAGGAGGAGGATGGCAAGGCTAGGCTGGCTTAGCATCCTCCCTCTCTGGCCATGATTGACTGCGGGTCCCACACTCACCTCTCTCTCTTCTGTCACCCCCCACATGCATGCTCTCCCTCCCTCTCTCTCTCTCTCTCTCTCTCTAGTGTTTTTATTCCCTCCCCACAAGCTCCACCGTCACCCGCGGCGACACCGAACCCTCCGTGCTACCCCCGCCCTCCGCTCGCCACGTGTCAAAGGTCATCATAATCTCTCGTGACACAAGCTCGTCGCCGCTGATGATATTCCCCGCGACAAAGTCGAAGTCGAAATTGAAATCGCAATCTTAAGACAACGATCGAAGGAAAACGATCGAGATCCGAAGGGTATATACCAGTAATTTGATTTCTTATATCAAACGTAGACGAGAGATTATTGCGATACTCTCATTTTTAGTAGCGAATTATCGAATATCCGGCTAAATGAGCAAGTGACAATATCGATTATAAAGTAAAATTGTGGAGTAAAATCATCTTCGCCGGGTAATCTGCCCGAGCCGTTGAAATGTCATTAAAGGGCATTACGAACAAATTTCGGCTGATAATTTCGTTTTCTTGACTCGCAGTAAATTCCGTTCAGGTTGGTGTTGTTATAAATTAGGGGGAATTACCCTCCTTATTCTTTGTAATATGGTCCGGAGAGATTAATGAAAAGAAACTAATTTAAAATGGAGTGAGAAACATTAATCATTTTTTTTAAAAATGTCGTCATTACAGCTAATCGACTTCGACCAAGATGAGGCAAAAACAGAGTACTCTGTTTTCCTTTTCCTATTCTTCCCGCCGCACGGTAAAAATTCTCACCTCACCGCTCGCAGAACACACACACTCTCTCTCTCTCATCACGCTCTCTTACTTCCCCAATTGGAGGGCCGTTTTCCACAGATCTGTCGGCGAGAGACGTTATCAATCATGCTCGAGCCAGCCAGAAGGATGAGGGCAATTAGTGATAATTAATGGTAATTAGTGTGGCTTGCCAGAATTATGAGAATATTTGATCTTGACCCCTTATTCTCTTTCGCACTTGACGAGCTTGATTTGCACGGGAAAGCTGTCATTGTCTTCGTGCAGACACATTGCGGAATTGATTTATGTCCCATTTATATGCCATTAATGCCATTGATACACATACAAACACCAACAGCTCCCCTGTTTCTTGTCTCTCCTGGGGTGATTCTTGAATTCTCCTCCTCCTCCTCCTCTTCTTCCTTTTTTGTTTCGGCTCTGTTGCTGCAAGTTGTCTGTCTGCATCGGCTCCTCTTGTTATTGGTTCTTTGTGTTGCAGAGAGGCTTTCTTGACTGAGGAAGATGCTAGTAAGTACGTTTTTTTCTTTTTATCTTTCTGGGATTTGTCCAAGTTCCACTCTTTCTTGTTGCGAGCATCGAACCAACTTCTCGACTCTGTTTCTGTGTGATTCTCGGTTCCCTTGAACTGTGCACAGCTTGGTTGCCTTACTTAGTCTTGTGGGTTCTTGCCAAAGTTCGTCCTTGTTTGAAAGATGGCAATTCGATGGGCTTCTAGTTGTACCTGTGGTCGTTTGTTCTTTGCTTTAATAATGTTCTTCTCCTTCTTTGGCGGTGGTGATATTGATAACTGGTCGGAGGTTTAATCAACTAGTGCTCTTTCACTTTGTTCTTGCTCTCTGAGGTGGTTTGTCTACTTGTTCTCAAGTTTGGATCTTTTCCTTATCTGGTGTTCTGGCTGGGCTGGTTGACGTTACCTGCATTGGATTCTACAGCTTTTCACCTTTCTTGGGACTTTTTCTTGTATCTGTCCTGTACAACGATTTTGCTGCTTGTTCGCTGAATATTAATGGTGTCATACAGTGGAAGTTGCTGATGTACTCTACAACCATGTTTCTATCCTGCTTAGAATTCATCATAAATTTAGAGGGCTGATAGAGTTTGCAATCACCACCCTTTGGATTCATTCACATCGGTGGATATGGCTTGCTGAATCAGATGCTTGTGTATGTGTAGAACAATGAGTTGTATCCATTCGTTAAAAATGTTTCTGACAAAATACTCAGTTTAATTTCCCGTGAATCCGTTGTGCCTTTCTAGGGAGCATTGCTCTTGCTTCTGGCACTGAGCAATGCCGTGAATACAAGAGGAGGAGACAGTGATGGGCAATGCGAGTATAAAGTGGCATTGGATTTGGATCCAAGACCGCATAGCGTGTCCATAACAGAGTTCGGTGCTGTTGGAGATGGGAAAACTCTAAACACCGTCGCCTTCCAGAATGCCATTTTCTACCTCAAGTCCTTTGCTGACAAGGGAGGCGCTCAGCTTTATGTGCCACCAGGAAGGTGGCTCACTGGAAGTTTTAACCTCACCAGCCATCTCACTCTCTTCTTGGAAAGAGGGGCCACGGTTCTTGCATCTCAGGTAAAATTTGCTGATGCGTTGATGTTCTCACTTTGTGCGTAATGAGCAAAGAGCAATATTAATTCTTGCATAATGTATTGTCTCTCTCACATATTCAGGACCCATCTCACTGGGATATTGTGGAACCTCTCCCATCTTATGGACGCGGGATAGAAACTCCGGGAAGAAGATACCGGAGCTTGATAAATGGGTATGGGTTGCACGATGTGGTGATAACAGGTACCCCAGATTCTTAACTTTGCCTGCTGCTATAGTTAGTTTGCACGTGCTAGTACCAAGCCTCATTTGAGCAATCCATTGATTGGTAAATACTCTAGGTGACAATGGAACCATTGATGGTCAAGGCTCGTTTTGGTGGGATTTATTCACCACTCACTCCTTGAACTACAGTCGCCCTCATCTCGTGGAATTTGTAGAGGCAAATCATGTGGTGGTGTCAAACATTACATTCTTGAATGCGCCTGCCTATAACATCCATCCAGTCTATTGCAGGTATGTTTGCGAAAGCCCTGCTATCGATATGTCACCCATCACTTTTAATTTTTAGTTGTGCATATGAAATTTATCATCATCCCTTCGGTATAATGCAGCGATGTGCACATCCAGAATGTTTCGATTACTGCTTCACCAGAATCCCCTCGCACTGTTGGCGTCGTACCAGGTTAGTGATGCAATGGTTTGTGCCAAGGAAAATGCTCAGCTGAACAATTGCTTCGTTCTTTAATATACCTCTGCATTATATAGTAATTTGTGTCAGATCTCATTTCTGTAATGGATTTACTCAGTGAAGGCGATGGTTATGATTGTCTAAATCTATTGCTAGAGTAACACTGGCAGCTGCTTAAGTTCTTCATTCTGTGCCAAAAGCAAGTTGGACGTGTCTTTGAAACAATTCCAAGATGCTTTTTCCTCCAATGAGAAACATTTTGTTTGGATCTCATGGAGAAGAAGAAGAAAATCCAGTTACATTGGAAAACTTGAGAATTGATGCAGCTGCTTCTGTCCTGAGAGTTTATGCAAAAGATCTAATCATGCATTTTACATAATCTTCTTCTTTTGCACTCCTTTCCCTCTCCCTTAATCAGGGCTTATAATTCTGGCCACAGCAAACTCTTCGACTACCAAGCCCATTATATGGTTAAATCTGTTTGGTATACCCTGGTAATCAATACCAATATAAATTAACAGATGTGTTTTGTTCTTTCACGGAAAAATTCAGATTCCTCAGACAATGTATGCATAGAGGATTGCAGCATTAGCATGGGGTATGACTCCATCGCGCTCAAGAGTGGATGGGATGAGTATGGCATTTCCTACAGCAGGTCCACCTCTCATGTGTACATTAGGCGGGCCTACTTGCAGTCATACTCCGGGGCTGCGATTGCCTTTGGTAGCGAGATGTCTGGTGGGATCTCCAATGTTTATGTGAATCATGTCAGCATACACAGTTCATCAAGTGGCGTAGAATTCCGAACAACACGGGGCCGAGGCGGCTACATCGAAGACATAACCGTATCTGATGTTGACATGGATGATGTCCACATGGCATTTGGTGCAAACGGTCACTTTGGGTCTCATCCGGATGAAAATTTCGATCCAAATGCTCTCCCGGTTTTGCGCTACATTACTTTACAGAATGTGGTAGGAAGAAGCATCACAGTTGCTGGAAACTTCACGGGAATAAGCGAATCTCCATTCACTTCCATCTGTTTGTCTAATATCTCCTTATCCCTCAAGTCTGCTTCGTTAACATCTTGGATTTGTTCCGACGTTTCGGGGTCTTCTTCATCTGTGCTTCCCGAGCCATGTCCTGAGCTCGCAGGCTCGTCCTCGAATTCTTCCTTAGCTTGCATATCTAGCGTAAATGCCATTGGTAATTCTGCAGCCTTGTGACATATTCCATAAAGGATCAATCCTACCCGGTTTTGCAGCCTCAAATTGGCACCAGATTCTTTTTCAAGAAGACTGGACACGTTCGAAAGAAGAAACCTCTTAGTCTGTCAGTCGAATTGCATGGTCATCGATCACAGTTGTTTATTCTCAAGTTGTTTGTACAGCCTCATTTCTTCATTCATGCTGTAAGGAAATTTTTGGTAGAAGACGGGGTCACCTTAGATTGTTTTTTATTTGTACTTAGCAGTTCTCTTTCTTTCTTTCTTTCTTCTCATAATCTTTGCTTGGGGGGTGTAACTTCACTGAAAGGTTTTTTTACTTATTTGGAATGACTTCATGTGAGATGAAATCATATGTGACTATATGAAAAGTGATTCTTGATGAGGTCATGTGGAAGTGCAAGCAAGACAGTTCTCTCTTCCCTCAAATTACGCATGTCTTGCTGCAGTCGTCTTCAAATTTCTGCTCTTTTCTGCTGGGAAGCTTTCATCTTCATCTGTAATGTCATTCATCATACGGTAAAGAGGAGGTTATTCATTGCCCGAGGTTGAGGCTTGTTGAATCCAAGTGTTCTGCTGATGAAGTTTGTCATTCAAGGTCACACACAGGTATATATCTTTCTTTCAGCTAGACCATTATCGCTGGACCACGAGCACTATTTACTTAGGTGACGCATCGATTTCTGTTCTTCTAGTTCCACTCCTCTACAGAGCAGACATAGTCCTGCAATGTGTAGGATCAAGTCCCATCTCAATATTCGCACATCACCACTTGTCGTAGTCGATCTTCCACGAAATAATAGAACGGGTCATGGAGTTTACACAGAAGACAGTAGGGACGATGGTTTAACTTGCATATGAATCTTAAGCTATTAGGGTACTGATGTCTGTTTCTTTTTTTCTTTGTTGTGTTGGCAATCTTCACTGTATTAATGGCCATGCTTGTTGTCTGCTCCTCTTTCCCAGAAAGTTGTGTGGGAGTGCTTGTTTGACAGAACATTTCTTGTGGCTTGAAAATGAATAAACAGTTTCCAAAGATACAAATCTTACATACATATCAAAAGGGAAATTTCAAATGTGGACATGAAGTTAACTGCAATTAGTTTCACTCAAAGACATGCGGCGCGCCAAGTTTAGATCCGAAGCACCGCATGTGTTTATGAGATATACTACACAGACGAGCATTGAGTATCTCTATACAGACCCGTCCATATAAAAATAATGGTACAAAAAAAAACAAGCTTGTGTTGTTGGTCTTACTGCAATTGCATATCTAAAAGAAATTGCCTGTCTTCATCCACTTCTCTGTGGAGGTCCCTCACATCCTCATCTTTATCTATAGTTGGATCAAAAAGTAAATCAATTAGTCAAGACAAGCACAAGCACAGATAGTTCAATCATAATTCAGATTTCACTGTCATTCTGTATATTAGAGATGACTTTTCATTCAAAATCTCAGAAAATGCCAGAGAGAATGTCACCCTCGGCTACTCTTATTGGTCATCAACGGGGTACGTGATGAGTGCAATCACGTCAAATGCCGGAAGTGCTGTCGAGTCGATCAAATATCCCTCTAGGTCTTCACCGGATGGAGATAATAACGGAGATTCACAACTTCAATGAATCTGTGAATTGATTGTGAACAACAAAACATATACCCAAAAAAGAAAAACAAAATGAAAGCAATAAGAAATTGCAAGACGGGGACCACGGCCGGCACGCAGGACTATGAATCATAGTCTATGATGGCAGCATATCCAATTAGAAAATGCACAGTGAATATCACTTGCCATTATAAAAATGCAACTCGCTTACATCGGTTCACAATAAAAGGAGTCGGAGAATACCCACAAGCCCTACCAAATAAGTCGAGGCGACACTTAAAAAACACAAAACATTCCTCCTGCTATCACTCCCGTCACTGCCATCAGTGTGGTATTTCACGGTATATCCACATATCTTGTTTGACGCGTTGCTTGAATAAGTTGCAATCACCTTCTTTTGAACGAACAAGAATCAGCTGCACCAATTTAGGAAACCGACCTCGGTCGGAACGAAGGAAATTAGAAGATGCCGAAATTTAGATGGAATCGACACTCTTCCATCACTCCTCCAACGTGGCACACTGAGCGTCTTTGAGTGAAACTAATCGGAGCAAACGAATTCTTCAATAGTTTATAATGATTGGTTAGGGTTTATTTCTGACAACAAACGACTTTTTCAACTTAAGTTATAAACTGAACCGATTCGAAGCAAATTCCAAAATCAATTTGACCTCGGGCGTTACGACTCATCTAATCTTTACTATTTTC
Organism: Syzygium oleosum; assembly: GCF_021117445.2. Lineage (NCBI taxonomy): Eukaryota > Viridiplantae > Streptophyta > Magnoliopsida > Myrtales > Myrtaceae > Syzygium > Syzygium oleosum. The sequence goes on along the minus strand of NW_026607521.1, from coordinate 2,703,789 downwards.
TATTCAAAAAATTTTGCCAGATATTATCTATTTCCTAATTTGTACTAGAGATTGAACATCAAACTTATATTCATTTTATCGAGGAGTTTATCTATTTTTGTAGCTTTTAGATGATAAAAGACTAATTATTCCTCTTACGTATTTACATTCTCCGAAAGACCGCCGATGAATTAAATAATTTAATTCGTTCTCGTATTATTTTAAGCATATGAATTTTTTTTATTTATCCATTTTTCCTTCTTTTTGTTCCTAAAAAGTATGAAGTTTTATGCAACGAGCGGGAAAATGTCTAGTTTCTAACTTTTTCACACCATACAAAAACAATTTCGACAAAAAAAATCACATAAAATTTGAGTTTTTTTTTTGGGGCCAGAATATAAAATTTGAGTTAGTAATTGTAATATCTGAAAAAAATCAATAATAAAAAAGATCAAAAAAAAGCAAACACAAATGAAAAAGGGAAAAAAGAAATTCAGTTCCTAGTTTCAAAACCCTCGCTAAAACCCTCCCAAAAGCAAGAGCTCCTCGTCTTCCTCAGCATAAACCGTCTCTGCGTCGCCGTCCCACCGCCGGCGACTCTTCCTTTGGATTCATTCAGTCCGTCTCCGGCGAGGTGGTCAGACCGTGCTTCGAACTAGGCGAGAGCAAATCGGTCGGTTTCAATCTCCTCCCTTTCCGACGGCATGAGCTCGTCAAACATCAGGGACCTCTTGACGGCGTTCAGCCCTTCGTCGGAATTCTTCGCCATCAGCTCCGGAGATGGCCGGATCAAGGTTAACCTCGCGTGCTTCCCGATTCTCCTCTTCTGTGGCAAATTTTCTACGAATTTGATAAGAAAGTATTGACTTTTACACTGTCTGATTCTGGAATGAGACACGAATTAGCAATTGTTCCCAGTTCCGATGTATGCCCGCCCTGCCTTATTACTTGCCCAATGTGTCTCAGTAAGCAACATTTGCTTCGCTTAATTAAATGGGACCTTTTTTTTTGTTTCGGTTTCTTTGTTTTTTTTTTTTAGATTTGGGATACTTTGAAAGGGCAGATTCAGACGGAGTTTGTGGACATTGCGGCAAATGATGGGACGGACGTGTTTATGAAGCCGGACAGGGGTCACCTTTCAGTCGATTACACCTGCATGAAATGGTTGGATTTGGGGAAACGGGTAGGTTTGTGATTCTTATGGAAGTTGAGGGACAGTTTTGGTTCTTGATATCTGTTGTGGGCGGTGGGCTTTCGCTATAATTTGAAGTAACTAATGTCGCCTGCGGCTGTGGTGATTGCAGAGGAAAAGAAAGCATGGGGGCTCGTTGATAGTTTTAGGAACAGGCGGGGGTGATGTCCTAGCACTCAATGTAGCATCTGGTGAATTGAGATGGAGAATTAGTGACTGTCACCCTGGGTGAGTTACCTGCTATGTATTTTGGAATCTCTTGCTTGTTGTTGGCCGTGAAAGACCCTTATGCTGTGGTTTTCTAGGAAAATTGTTTCTAGAAGATTTTTTAATCTTAATTTATTGCAGTTTGTTGCTTCTACCGACTAACAGTCTTTTGACATAGTAGAGTCCATAGCAAGTGTCTGAAAGCGTTAATCCAACAACAGCATGTTAGATTAGATATCATCTTGCCAATGGAGTCCTCAGTTTTACGCTGAATTGGGATTGTCATTTTTGTCACTAATGTGGTGTATATTGGATATATCTGCCCATTGTTGGGGGTTTAAAATGAGAATGTTCGAAAACAGGTTGGCATTGTCTGCTCCAGGATTTACAGCCGAAAAGCATTTTCTTGTGACTTTCAAGTAGTCGAGAACTTCCTTTTTGGAAAATTGATAACTTGTGGAATGGTTTGGGCTTATTAGTTTTTAAGGAATTTGAGGTTTCTCATATTGAGATTGAGACATTTCTGAAGTCTCTCACGGAGTTAGAAAACATGAAGAGGATGTCTTATCATGAACAAAAATGAGGAATTTAGGATTATCATGGTTGCAACTTTTGGGAGTGATGGTGAATGGTTCATTTTTCTTCTTGAGGTTTACCCACACTCCTTTTCCATTGTGTTTTGAAGTGGTAGAGGGGATGATCATTAACTTTCTGTTGCCATTAACACTCTAGCAAGTTTCCTATATTCTCTTCTACTTCTCCTGTGCAGGGGTGTAACTGCCATCTCGTTTTCTGGGCAAGGGTCGCGCGCTTACACTGGTGGTGCTGATGGGATGATTTGTGAAATTGATCCCATGACAGGAAACTCCTTAAAAAGGCTCAGAACTTCAACAAAGGCTATATCTGCCATCTCCGTTTCATCTGGTATTGTCCTTCTCTAGACTTCTTTCTTTACAGCTGTTTGGTGCTTTATGCAGATTCTGCAGTGTAAGGGTAAATGAAAGTAGGAACATTTTTCTTTGGTTGGTCTATCAATTCTAATCAAACATGTAAATAATGTAAGAATGTCGCATGTGCCTAAGCAAGCTCTTCAAACCTTGCCTCCCTATGTCTGCATTACTGTTTTTGTGGAAAAGCTATGTGTTCTGACCATACCCAAGCTTTCGAGCAATCATGTGGCTACTAGATGCATGAACTTTACATTGAGCTAGATTGGGTGGTTTGTATTTTAAATAGGGTTGAGACTTGGGAGCTATTTAATGTCAAAAGATTAAGCCAACCGATTTAAGAAACTTGGCCAGTCCATGTGGCTCAGGTTTTCCATTTCAAAGCTGTACTTCATATCTCCCAAACTTGGTTAACCTATCTATGAATAGGGGCATTAATCAATGAAACATCAGTAACCTATACTGAGTGAGGTGAGGCTGCATTTGAAGTACTTAATTAAGTTCGTGGATCGTGCTGACGCAATACAAATGTTGGGCTAGAATCGATTAAATGACTAGGCACAAGCTTTTATTTCTAATGTGTGCTTACTTGATATATGCTAGCGAAACGAGAATTTGGAACATTAGGATTTCGCTGCTAGTTGTGACGAGGAAAAAACATTTCTAATGTGACTAGGAGAATATGTTGATGTATATTGGTTAAGTTATTGGTTATAAGGGATTTTACATGAAAAACAAGGTAGTCACCAGTCCAATTATCTTCAAAAGATTTTATGAAAGAAATGGATGGATGTGTGGCAAGAAAATGTTTTGAACATGGTAACCAGATGAAACAGTGTAGACAATGACATTTTCCGAGACTCCACAAGTCTACAGTCACTCGCATGGATGAGAGGTTGAAGGAAGTGACAATAGCTGGATGCATAATGCATGCATAAGTTTAAGAGTTGACATGGATTTTTTCTAAATGCATGTAGACGGAAGTATGTTAGACAGTCCAACCCAAAAGCTTAAGTCGATAAATGGAGCAGACCACATGAATATAAAGAGCATTTAGGATCTGTTGTCAATCGATGTGGGATAATACTTCAACACCCCTACTCACGTGCAAGCCGGATTACTAGCGGCACAAGAAATTTTGACTATGCACATTTACATGGAATTTTGACCACGCACATTCACGAAAGGGATAGCACTGGCTCTGTTACCATGTTAGACAGTCCAACCCAAAAGCTTAAGCTGATAGGTGAAGGAGACCACATGAATATAAAGAGCATTTAGGACCCGTTGTCAATCGTTGTGGGATATTACTTCAACAAAATCATTCTGAGTGTATGAAATTAGAGGAGCAAAATAGAAACCCAGGGTGAATCTAATGAGAATGAAATGAATAATTGATCTGAAGTTATTTAAGAAAGTGCAAAATACTAGGTAAGTCTTCCATGATTATATGGAATTGAGAGTGTGCTGGGTTGTAGCTGTTAATATTTGCTGAAACTTCCATTTTGGTGTTATGCAGATGGAAGTGTACTAGCTTCTGCATCTGCACAAGTAAAGATATATAGTTGCTCAGATCACAAAAAGATACAGAAGTTTTCTGGCCATCCTGTAAGTCTTAGTTTTTTAATCAGTCTTTTATTTTCTGTTTTATGCATCCCCTATGCTCCTTTTAATTTATGGTCCATTGAATTTTCTGAATTGTAGGGAGCTGTTCGCTCTATGATCTTTACTAATGATGGGAAGTACGTTCTTTCCTGTGCTGCTGGTGAAAGATATATTGCTGTTTGGCAAGTTGATGGTAGCAAAACGCACTCAGCAAGCTGTACACTGTCCATGGAGCATCCTGCAGTCTATCTTGACAGCAAATGCATTGATAACGGAAAAGAAGATCTCAAAGGCTTGTATGTTTTGGCTCTTACGGAGACTGGTGTTTGTTATTTCTGGTTTGGACAGAACATTGAGGAACTACGCGATTCGATACCTGCAAAAGTCTCTTTATCTATTGAGGACTGTTTATTGAAGAATCATCATGGTGCACCTACAATACTTGCTGCAAAATTGCAAGGCATTCCAAGTCGTGCATCTGGGAACATTTTTATTTCCCATGGTCTGCTAGTCAAGCCACTCTTTCAGAAAATTTTAGTGCATTCTGGCAAAAACATGAAATTGAACAGCTCTTTAGATGGGATTCTTTTGCCCACTGGTCAATCCCTGGTTAGGGCTAAGAGAGGACAAGATGCAAGGAATAAAGGTAAGTCTTACTTGTTGCTTTCTTATATGTTTAATCTGGCAGTGTTAAGTCTAGTTTTAGACCTGTAACTTGTAGGATCTTTGCAATTTTTTTTTTTGGCTCAATTAAGTCCTCTGGCTCTCTCTGTTTGTGGAAGCAAGTACAGACTTCTGGTGCTTTGGTTGAAAAGTAGCATGTGTGTTGATTGATAAAATAGTCTACTGGCTACCTGCCCTTAGTAGCAGTTGAAGATGAAGTTCCATGACATTCTCTTGATCAAGAAGATTATAATATTTTCTTCTTAACTCGATGGTTCCTTAGCAATTTCATTTATGTATGCATGATAGATCAAAATATGCCTGTTTTGAAAGGAACACAATTGTTTCGGGCATCTATAAATTGCAGGGATGGATAGAGAGATGTGTGCTCCTGCTATTGTAAGTGATGGACTGGATAAATGGAAGCATAAAGTTTAGATGATTTTACAGCTGAGGTCAACATAATCGTGAGCACGTCTTTGGAAAAGGATTTGTTTAATGTGAAGTTGGAAAGGTTAAGCAACACAGTGTTGAAGTTCATGGACAAATGCCAAAAGAATTAATTAGAAATGATAACCTTTATAAGCATACTTCTTCCGTTGGTAGGATTATGTCATTGTAGGATGCAAAGATCTCTGGATCAAGATGCTAACTTTATATCTGGCTCTTTTTCCGCTTTTCTTTCCTGATAATGTCATCTGTGAGTTTGTGGATCCTTGGATCATAGGATCTATGCAGGAGTTTTAACTACTTTTGCCACAAGCACCTTCCAATATACATTAAGTAATGTGATTTTGTTGCATTGAGTTATCCATGTCCTGAACCATCCTATAATTTAAAACAGGGGTGCCATATCTTCTGCAAATCTTTATCTGCCACATAATATTCTCACTGAGTATTTGCATGTATTTGTTGCTCCCTCTCCTATGTTCTAGTCAAATCATTCACATTAATATTCTAGCTGGTATATTTTAGTTTCTTATTGTTGGTCCTTCAGTGATCATTAATTGTTACTTCCTCGTAAAGCAGTGACAGCATTGGATCGAGCAAATGCTGAAGATGCCCTGCTTCCAGTTCCAACTTTTACTGATTTGGGAGAAAGAAAGAAACCAAATCAATATTCTGGCATTGACCCTGATGAGGTAATTGCTGATATAGTCAACAGCAGGAGTCGAGCAAAATCTTTGGAGAGCGAACAAATGCATGGTACGCTTCTTCTTAAAGTATAACACTCTTGCTGTGATTTTATCTTGAGACTCTTGATTGACTAGGTTTGCCAGTACAATTCATGCATGGAGGTGTTAATATACCAGCAGATAAATAAATAATATAATTGGATGTTACTGCCTGAAGATGGTTTTCCTGGACATGTTAATTTACCGTGCTTGATTATATTATGCATCATCTGAGGAGGCTTATTCTAAACATGTATTTACATTGAAAGTTGCTTTGTGAGAGATTTCCAAAATTCGTCATTACAAGAGGCTTTAACTCAATTAAGTTTTGAAAATTAACATTTAACAAGATTATGCTTGTTTCATAACCTTGAGGAGCTTGACTTAAAAGATTCAATTTAGTAAAGAGTTCACTTACTGTGGTAAGTAAGCAGGAGATTTTCTCATCTGTATAATAGAAAAAGTAATTGCTGCTAATAGATTCTTGCAAATTATAGTGCTAAAACCTACCCATGATAATTACAGTTTTGTTTTTGGTGTTAACGATATTTAGGATTCCAATTTCAGTTATCATCAAACATGTTTTTATTTCTACTTTTAACACTTAAAATTGTTGACACAAAATTTAGCACTTAAGTTTTCAGTACTTATCTGAATTTCTTGCGGAAGCATATGACTCTTCATCTCCTTCTCATGTTCCGTGAATAGCCGGCAGTTTTATCAAAAAATTATTTTGTGTTTCTTAGAGAGTTGCTTTCTTAGCGATTTCCTTAATACATCTGTGTCAATACGTTGTTTTGATAGATATGTGTGATAGAACAGCTTGATATTCTGAAGTTTAGGGGAAAGCTTGAGAAGAATGCGGCCAAGAAAGATAAATGCCAAAAGAAAGAAAAGGTGCAATTCAAGTTAGAGAGAGAGAGAGAGGTTGGACATAGCGGTTGAAGTTAGATTGGAGAAGGGAGGCGAGGAAAGAAAGAATTACAAGGGCATTGTAATCATTGTTTTAGTATGAGGGCTATTATACTACCACTTATAACATAGCTAACTGCAGGCAGACCTTGTGTTTTATTTTTTCTCACCTTATATCTTAAATTTCTCATTTGTTGGTCCATGTGTGAGCAATCTGGTATTTGTTATCTTCAGGAATAAAAGCTTTTGGAACTCTTTTGAAAAACAGTAATGCTTCGATCATCTTTTAGGCATTTTGTCCCCTCAGCCAATACTAAAACTTTTTATATACTAGATGGTTTGTGACGCATCTTTTATACACCATATTGTTTTTTGTAACTCCCCTTATTACTTTCAATGTCCATTTGTTCTGTTTATCTTTTCTGCTTTCCTTCGCATGTTTTAATTTCTTTTTGTGTTTTCGATGGCTAAATATCCGTGCTTTTTGATACTTTTAATCCTTCTTGGCTTTTGGTAAATGACTTTCCGGCCTCCGGTCACTGAATTAGTATGTTTACATTTATCTTTCTTTTGGGAACGATGCTGTCTTTGTTTATGGATCAAGTTGCATGCGGAAAAATTGGGTGTCCATATTGCCTGTAAAACTAATTAATTTTCTTTTTACATAGACAGATACATGTATTTATTCACTTGTAGGAAAACGGTCTCTGTAAGTTTCTTTTTTTCACCAACTTCATACTCAGAAACACTATCTTTATTAATTTCTGAGACTATCTGATATTCTGTTACTTTTTTTTTTGGTCTGAATGTTCTGTTACTTTACTATGGAGTTTAAACATGTCTTTGTCTATGACCAGCTATTCTGCTTAAAACAAGTGCATTGATAATTATGCTGGTAGCTGGTACTCTGTCACTTATTGCGGTTTCTGCAGATGATGATTTAGAAGTGGGCACGTCTACGGTTTGCCTGGAGGACCAGTTAAGATCACTAGGATTTATCAGTGGAAATGATGGTTCTTTATATAGATCAGCTCCTGATCCTGCTTTCTTGAAGGATATAAATCTCGAAGCTAATCTTTCAAATAAAAAGGTTCTTTTCTTACTTAGGGAATATAAATCCTTTTTGTTGTATTGGCCCATAATTTCCATTGTTCCCGTGCTTCACTAATGTTTCCCCGCCTCATTAGATAAGGGATACTATTTTATCTATGGGAGCAAGTGATGCATACAACCTACTCAGAAAGCTTTTGGCCTTGTGGCAGTCAAGGTTCTTTCTTTGTTCTTCTTAATTTTCTTTTGCTAATGTGTATGAAGCTGTTATTTGGCTGGGTTCTTCCTCAGTCTGTTTCTTTGTTTTATTCTCACAAGCATCTAGCAGGTTTAGAGGTGGTAAAACATGCTAGTAGTAATTGGATGTTATATTTTTGAACAGGTCATCTAATGCAAAGCTAGTACTTCCATGGATTAGCAGGATATTGGTCATTCACAGTGATTATGTCCTTTCTCAGGAACCAATGAACGAGCTGCTTTATTCTTTGGGCAAGGTAAAAGGTTCATTCAAGTAAAATTAGCCGATTTTTTTGTTAGTTTGTTCTCTTGTTAAGTGATTTTTGGATAGGCCCGTCAATGATTAAATGCCTTGCTAAAACCTTTTTCCTTCGCTGTTGTTGGCCAATAATACTTGTCTGCTTTTCAGTCCAATGTTTTCATAATTTGATATGCCTCCCTTGTTTGGCCTCTAACCTTTTGCGGCCCTCTCCATATATTGATGAGTCTGCATGTTATCGTTGTGATATTATCTTGTTCTTAGTTTTGTCTTGTTCAGCCTCTATGATGAGTCTCTTGTTTCTGATTGGGAATCATCCCAAGACAAAGCCTTTTCTCCTCGGCCAAAAGGTTAATTAATCAGTTGCATGAAATGATTCCCTGAGAATATTGCAATATAAGCATCTATATGTTAGCTTCCCGAGGTAAGCAAGAGCTCAGTTCATGTTTTTCTTGATCAAAGCTAGCCTATCTCTTGTTTCTTTTTCAAGTACTTTTCTTAGAATAGGTGTTTTGTTTCTTTGAGTTTAGAATCAGTGTGGTCGAGTGTCTTTTCTATTCGAATCAGTGACTATCTCGTCAGAAATTTATTCCACAAGTCTGAACTCAGAACCACAAAATTGGACCCCAAAATCTGGGTTAGGATAAATTTCTACGGTTTCATGTATACATTGTTTTCTATGTACTTCTGTTGAATGCTAAATCAATGTAAGCGACGAGTGTAATTGGGGATGGATCGTTATATACATTTCTTGTGATGTCTAATATGATGAAATTATTTCTAACTCCACACGCTTCTAAGTTAGAGATCTAAGAAAAAAATGGCTGCTGCTGATGCAAACTCGGTTGATAAATATCTTAAATCGCCCTTATATATGTCAATTTCCTTGAATTGTAAAAGTGGTAGGAGGGAAAGGTGTAATTATGGCTCGAGTTCTGAGGAGTTCTGTAATCTCTGGTTCTAGGAAAAATCCTGTCAATCTTTTCTCCAGGTGTAGGTAGCATCAACAATGATATGAAAGAATTGTATTGGTTTCTTTTTTGCTTCATCTAAAATATTTTACTACTCAAGACTCTGTAGAGCTTCACGTTATTTACTATTCTTGGGTTATGGTTGCCTGATGGTATGATTTATATAGTTATGTTTCCCTTGTAGACTGCAAAAGCTAGAGGGGCGGCCATCCAACCATTACTGCAGTTGGTTGGTCGGCTGCAGCTTGTTGTCACTCAGGTTTAGGCCCTTTATATCTTTGCTTTAGATAATTATTTTTGAGCTTTGACAGTCTCTAATTTTGGTAAATGTTGTCTTCCAACAGATTGACAAGGCCACACACAATCAAACTAGAGATTCTCTTCAAGAGCGTCAAGCTGATGAAAGTGATGATGAGGATGAAGACATTGATCACGTCTTTTACGGGGATGAGGATGAATCTGGACAAACTAGCGATGATACAGATGATGAGTAGAAGCTCTAAATTTTAAGAGGTGGTCATTCGTGCTGGTGTTAAATTTGATAAGTCATGTTGCATCTTCATAAACTTTGGATTTTTGGGGTAATTAGTGGGTAGAATAGGTGAAGTGAATGCTGTAAGACTTTTTTCTCTGATTACATTTTCAGGAAAAAGTCTTTTCTTCCACCGCGAGAAGTGAGTTCCATGAAGCATCTTGTATATAGACTATTTTGCTGTTTTGGTTAAGAACCGGTGAAACACGAACAGCTCTAGGTTATATACGCAATTTACTGGAAGTTTTACTGCTGATCGTGATCGAGAGTTTCCATGTGCTAATTATGGCTTTTAATTTTTCATGCTCATTACAAGTAGCTTTGTTCTTCTAAACATCAATTTGAGTTGGGTGTTTTTGCTGCTTGTAGTGTGAAACTTGCTCAAGATGGAGATCCTCTCTTGGGGCAAGTCACTGGTCAAGTTGCAGCTGCCCCTGGAGACTATCATACATATGCTGCCAATTTTGTTCCCTCCCGACCGCGTGTGCTGGTCTCAGGCAATCACCATGACGCCAAAGACCACCACAGGCTGGCCGTTGCGGTAGTGGCCGTCGCCCTCCAGTGGATTATGGCATCTCTATTTATACTTTTCTAAAATTTGTTTTCTTACTTATTCAATCACATTCCCCATCTATCAAACACTCTATAGACTGTTTATATGTATCTGTCCTTGTATCCGGTGTTTTCTCAAACAAAGAATATCACATAAAAAATCCGAAGGACTTCATGTTTGATCCTAACGTATCGACTTTAGTTATTAGCGACCAAATGGAGCATAAAGTAGAACATTGCATTTTACCCTTGACAAATCGACAGAGTACATGTCACATTCTTTAGCTATAATTCCAAAATCTGAGATCTGGAAACTTTAGATGACCGTCATACTGAACTGGGATGCTTTAGATGTCCTCATTTGCATTGCACTGCACGGCAACCTGAAAGCCGTTTTGGCATTTGCTGTATTCTAGATATAAATTAAGGTTCTAAACCTAGTTATGCAGAGTAAATTGAAGCCAAGAGGTCGCCGTTGAGACATTTGATAACATTAAAATGATTTGTCATTTGATCGATTAGCTTTCCGTTGGATAGATAACTCTCGAATGGAGTATTAGAACGGAAAAATCCATCAGATAATGAACTATTGTTTCTAAGCTATAACCGGCGATGAATCAACAATTCGAAATGCTTTCCTTGCGTATTCTTGATAAACCGGCGATTCTATATAAGATGTAGGGGCATCTGTTTGGGAAGTAAGAAGCCCCCTTGACATGTCTTCATTTGCAAAGAATTCTCGATGTGAAAACACATAGTCAATTGGCTGATCTTTGAATAGAAAAAAGAGTGGCTCTGCAAGGTCTCAAATAAATTGACTTATTAAAAAAAAAAAAACATGGAACATGACGGATCGAATTCTAAGTTCATTCCCCAGTAATAACCGCGGTTTGTTCGGGTAAAGAGAAACAACGAAAGGCGAGGAGTGCAAAAGGAGAAACGAAAATGGTTGCCGTATTCTATTTTAAATTATTCCAGTGTTGTCGGTTGATCATATGTTGGATTTTGCAGAGTTTCAATACGGTCCCGATCCAAATTAAGCGCGAATCGCCTGATCTGTGTGTACTTACCAAATCATACGGCCAGAAGCTATGTGTATCGTGAAACTCGAAGGGGCCACCCGCTACTGCAATCACTTTGTCAATCATCGTGCGATCACCGATTGCATCTCGAAGGTGAGTATAAAAGCAAAGGAAGTGAAAGAAGGCCGACAACAATTGGGTACCACATCAATTGGAAGTTTATTCCGACAACACTTCATATTCGGCTAGTATTGCTGGCCCATGGCCTGGCTATGGAACAAGGGCTTGCGAAGTTAAACTGCGAACCATGCGTGTGGCCCAAATAGCCTATCTTACTCCCAGACAAGAGCAGCAACTTTTTTCGCAAAACCAATCTTTTTCAAACTCCCCGAAATAACCTATCTTATTCCCAGACAAGAGCAGCAACTTTTTTCGCAAAACCAATCTTTTTCAAACTCCCCGAAAACCCTAACCCGAGAAAATATTCAGTGAGTTCATGCACGCGACGCAGACTCTCTCCCCTCTGGCGAACAAGCAACCCAACCTAGCCGCGTTCTCTATCTCCGTCTCCGTCTCCCTCTCTCTCTCTCCTCTTTCACGTTTGAATGCCTAGTATTTTCTTTTCAGTTTGGAGTCTCTTCCTTCCTCCCCAGAAAGCTTCCCTCTCCCTCTCTCTCCTCGTCGGGCTCCAGAAACTGCCGTTGAGCTTTGGGGTTCCGGCGAAAAGCGGAAGGCCGGTCACAGCGGCTGGGTCCCGAGCCGCATCCGCCTCCGCCTCGTTGCCTCCGCATTGGGACTCTCTCTCTCTCTCTCTCTCTCTCATTTGCATGTCCTTCCTCTGGCCCCGGTAACGGCCGCGAGGGAGGGTCGTCTTCCACCTCCCCTCCTCCTCTTCATCCCCCGAAAAGAGAAGACTTTGGATGAGCCACCCAAAAATCCATTCGTAGACATTTCAATTTGTCAGTTTTGGTTTAATCCGGCAAAGAAAGTTTCGATTTCTTACACAACAGCGGCACGTGACGAGGCGTGCACAAACCACTTAATATTTTCTCAAACCGAAAACCAATCTTCTTATTCAAACACTCCCCGGAAACCAAACACCAATGTTCTTATTCTAACTCCCCGAAAACCAATCCTCTCTAAAAAGACAGCAGCACTCGACAACCAACGCATTGACATGCTTGGTCTAGTCATGAGGGTTTGCCACGAGATAAGCCTCGATGGCCTTGACCATCGCGCACGCCTTCTCCTTCCCGGCCTTGATCTTCTCCTCCTTGTTGTCCACTTCGCCGACGGTGTAGTACACGCTCATGTTCTTGCACACCGAGCCTCCCTCGGGCGACGCGGTGATCTTCACCTCGTGGCTCATGTTCTCGTAGGTGTTGGCCAGCTCGTCGCCCTCGACGATCGAGCAGCTGTAGATGAAGTTCTCCTTGTCCGGGGCGTCAACCTTTTGCTCCACTGTCTTGTACTGACTGCCTATGAAAGTAACAAAAGTAACACTCACATTTAGAACTCGCGGGTTTCAACATCACGAGCACTGATCTTAGTGTTGTCGACCAGGCCATTTAGGAATCAAAACCCAAGTATAACCGTAATGCAACATGATTGACATGCGCGACGTTGATGGTAAGGAACATTTCAATTTGACTAAGTTATGTTTCTAACCTTCGCTGGAAGTTTCCTCCTCGAGGACTGCAGCGCTCTTGATGACTGGCAGGAGGTCCTTGGGGAGGAGGTTACCGGCTTCGACAAGGGCCTCGACCACCTTGGCTGGAGGGATCGAGAACGTGATCTCGGTCTTGTAAGTAACGAGTCCCATTTTGATTGAATCCGAATAGAAATTTTGCTGCAACTGAAAAGGGGGATAGTCTGGAAACAAAGGCAGCAGTGAAGAAAAGATACTCGGAATAGAGGCAAAGTAAAAGCTATATATAGAGAGAGGATTGGAAACAGCGGTCAACACACGAACTGGTTAGGCAAAGCGAAAACAGCCAAAAACCACAAGAAAAAAACCCTAACCTTACGTAGCCATCAGCCAACATCAAGAAGAAGCGAAAGTTGACATCAAAGGAAAAACAGCCAAAACCCTAACCTTACGTAGCCATCAGCCAACATCAAGAAGAAGCGAAAGGTGACATCAAAGGAAAAACAGCCAAAACCACAAGAAAAAGAACCCCAGCATCACGTGCATGGCCATCAACCTAATAAGATGCTAAAGGTAACATCAAACCTTAAAAAGCCAAAAACGCCCAAGAAAAACATAACCCCAACATCCCTACGTAGCCATCAACTAAAACCAAGAAGAAGCGAAAGGAAACATCAAAGCGAAAAAGCCACAATGAAGAAAGTGCCAAAGGTAACATCAAACCTAAAAAAGCGAAAAACCCCAAGAAAAAGAAGATTTTCTAAAGCGAAGGCCTCAGGAAAGTGCGACTTGCCATTCAGCATGCAAAAGACATACTCACTTAGGGTGCGTTCGCTCACATTTCTTGAAAAATAATTATTTGTATTGTTCAGAAAAATTAGGCAACGGAAATTTAGGGTGCCTAACTATTTTCGTGAGTGATGAAAAAATTTTCTTTTTGTAAACGATACAAGCAATTACTTTTCAAAAAATATTCTTCAAATTATTCATTTTCCGAGAAACGAACGCATCCTTATTTCCTAATAATATCATTATCGTAGAAAATCTTAGGCCCCTAATGCATTAAGTAGAAAACTCGGTGTGATTGGCCTCAAATTTTAGATGGAACCAAAAAAAAAAAAAAAAAAAAAAAAGCAATGCACGATTGTTGAATTGGGCGATTTGTGTACTTGATGTTTGTGTTGTGCTTCCATAGATAAGAAAGGAACTACCGATCGTTCTCAAGTTTGCACTATAATTCAGTTGAAAAAAAAATATATGAGGTGCAGTTTACATAAAACGTCGCTCTAAAAGCCAAGAACGGACGACCGGAAATGTTCATATTTCCCCTTGCTTTCATAGGTCTAGTCCTTTTAGATAATAACAGCACTGCGAAGCGACGTAGTTGGTTAGAAATGCTTTCTTCTTAACTAAATTAAAGACCATGCAATCGATCGCGTACTAGATGATACATAGTCGGGTCGAAAGAGCATCCACGCATGATAGTTGCATATAGTCCCGGCTTTGCGTCCTTTTCTTGCCCAAGAAAAATAAGGGGAAATGAGAGTGAACAAGTGGAGGATTTCGGTGGACAACAGTGGATGCCAATGAATTTTGGTATTTCCTCTTGCTTTCATAGGTGAAGCCTTTCAATCACTATCATAGTCTGATTGACACGGCCTTTTCACAATAGTATCATATGTGAAAAAGAATGCTTTCTTTTATTACAACAAGAGTTAATGAGACGTGATTAAAATGAGCGAAGAAAGCGAACACAAGAGGCTACGTTTGGCCGAGAAGATATTAGGTGGTGGAGACCCGTCAGCGGGTGGGTCGCACCGGGGCCCGTGAAATTTATCAGAAACCCTCGACTCTCCCTGGACATGCGTTCACACGGAATTGTGTATTAATTAGATTTGATCGTGTAGATTACCAAGTGGCAATGTCGTCATAACATCCTGCCCATGGTCTAATTCGACAAGTCCGAAGTCAAGCGTCTCGCCCTCCCGAAATCTCCGAAGAAAGCCGAGGCTCGAATGATATGTACCATCTCGTAGACTATTGTCATCCCCAATAATTAAAAAAATAAAAGAAACTCTTATTAAAATTGCGTACGTGAGCTTTCCTTCTAAGCAGGACTAGTCCACCTAAAGTTATAACATGCCGCGAAATTGACTTCTCATAACAAAACTAAAATTAAATTAATAAAAAAAAACAATTGGAAGCACCCGCATGGCATTAGAGATAATTGATTTCAGGGCAGGTCAATTCTCACCCAAATCGCAAATCGTACCGGACAGGTCGGATTCTCAATGACCCACCTTGGGACTGAAAACAAGACCGGACATAGGCGATTCCCAGTTTATGGAACCGGGAACCGACCATGTCCACTCTAGGACTGGACTGGCCAGTCTCGATCTGGTTCCTAGGACAACTCGAGAACTAGTGTTGTTATTTTTATTTTTGGGGGTTTATGCTTTAAAAAATTTTTAAAAAATGAAACAAACTAACAAGAAACCATGAATATACTTCTCGGTCAATATGTTGTCTTCAATTTTTTTTTATGGTTTTTGCTATAAAAGTATATATATACTCTGGATCAATTTCGCTGATTTGGTCCAGTCAATACGATTCCTCCACAGGAGCAGGGAATCCAATCAATTCATGTGGGAATCATCCAAAATCGGCTAGTTCGATCTGATTTTCAGGTTAGATCGGGATCGATGTACATCCCTATACCGTACGGTCTCTCTTGACTCTCGACGTGTCGATCAATTCATTGAGAAAGAGAGGGAGAGATGTTCAATCATTTATTTCATTCTCGCATCAATAACTCAGAAGCAGGACAATTTTGATTTTCATCCAATGAAGAGTGGCGGAGAAAAGCTGAGATGCCGGATGGGGGGCAAGGGCATCGACTGACACGTGCTGATTTTGTGTCCTCCCTTCTTTTCGGATACCTGCGAAGAACATGAACTCCCCACCAAATGGTATAAAAAGACGTAGGGGGCAACCTTCCTCCCCCCTTAGTCTTCTTCTTCATTCGTGTGACCCACAAAGTTATAGAAATGTTTCATATGTCTATGGTACTCACAGCCTTGTCCACAAAGATAGTGTTTACCCCCTCTTTTCTTGACCATATTCGACATCACTAAAGCAATACCATTTTGAATACATTTGCATCAGCAACGATTTTTCTTTACCAAAACTTTGTCGCATCACAGGTACTTCACTAGCAAACATTTCGGTATGCTGGGGATATGACGCCTGTTAGTGATCATTTTGACGTCGTAGGCGATTTTGAATCGGCTCTGCTCGCCGTCCACTGTTCCTGGTGAAGACGAGATAGATTTCTTGGATGGTACAAGGTTGCGAAGCCAAAAAAAAAAAAAGCAATAGAGAGGGATGGGGGGAATGAAAAGAAAATGAAAGACAGAGACAAGAAAAATCGGAACGAAACAATTACCATCACCGGATGTCTTAAAGTTCGTCGAGAAAATGCAATCGAATTCTAAAACTTTTATAAAATGCGATCAAGTCCTAAAATTTGTCGAATTGATAGTGCAAAAAAGCCCCCAATCAGCTAACGAAAAGGACTTTATTGCACAAATTCGACCAATTTCAAGATTTGATTATACTTTTTGAAAGTTGTAGAACCCGTTCGCATTTTCGACAATTTAAGAGGAAATGATTTGACTTTGTTTGTTCTGCAAATACTGACCCAAATTCGAATTCTCTTTTTACAAAATGCCCAAAAAAAGAAAGAGTTAATACCATGCAAAATCCTAAACTGATACATATGTGATAAATTTACTAAAAAATAACTTTTGACCACAAAAAATCACAAACTGGTATATCTGTGACAAATTTACCCTCCGTTAATTTCCGTTAAATTTTACTGTTAAATTGTTTTGTTAAATGACACGCGACAATTGACGGATGTACTAGTTTTGGGTTTTATGTACTAGTTTGATTTTTTTTTAGATATCAATCCAATTTAAAGGAAACTAACGAAGAGTAAATTTGTCACAAATGTACCAGTTTGGGATTTTTGATAGTCAAAAAATTAGTTTTGAGTAAATTTGTCACGGGTATATTAGTTTTGAATTTTTTGTGGTCAAAAAATTAGTTTTATGTAAATTTATCATAAGTGTATTAATTTGAAATTTTTTGTGATATTAATAAAAAAAAAAAAGAAAACAGAAAAGAGAAATTGTACTATCGTGCATAGCGATAATGATATGTACCCAAGAACGGATGGGGTGGCTATTTCTCGTAGACTATTGTCATCCCCAGTAATTAAAAGTAATTAGGGCACTCGATCGAACACGACATCGTTTTATTGTAACCTCCTAGCTCCATTAACCGCAATCAACGCCCAAACGTTAAGTCTCATCGAAACCATCGATGAAAAAATTAACCATTTATTTTTCTTTTCTCTCTGACAGATCACATGCAGGATTTTCCCTTTCCTCTGACCTCCTTGAAACCTCCTTACGCCACACGCAAAAAGCAAACAAATAAATAAATATTAATAAGCCCCTTTCTTTTACGAAGTCCAATCCTTGGTAGGTCAAATCGATCAAACTTGAACTACTTGGATATGTCTTCGAGAAATTCAAACCCTGAATATGACGTCATCGTATAGCCTCCAAAATTTAATCTTATAATCCAAATAAGAAAGTGAATCCCGTGACTTTTCACGTGAGCTTAAACTCGAAATATAATTTAACACAATATTAAAGTTCTAAACCTAGTGATGCAGAGTAAACTGAAGTCAAGAGGTCGCCGTTGAGACATTCGATAACATTAAAATGATTTGTCATTTAATCGAATAGCCTTATGTTAGATGGATAACTCTCGAATGGAGTATTAGAACGGAAAAATCCATTAGATAATGAACTATTGTTTCTAAGCCATATCCGGCGATGAATCAACAATTCGAAATGCTTTCCTTGCGTATTCTTGATAAACCGGCGATTCTATACAAGATGTAGGGGCATCTGTTTGGGAAGTAAGAAGCCCCCTTGACATGTCTTCATTTGCAAAGAATTCTCGATGTAAAAACACAGAGCCAATTGGCTGATCTTTAAATAGAAAAAAGAGTGGTTCTGCAGGGTCCCAAATAAATTGACTTATTCGAAAAAGACGTGATATAACGAGAAAACGCTAATGGATCTTGCAATTAAATCAATGCGAAATCACCAGAGAAATAAACAAAGAACAATAAAGGACACCGAATATTTTACGTGGTTCGGTCCAAATACCGAAACCTATATCCACAGGGAAAGTCAGCAGCAGATAATCTATTAATTAATCGGAGAATTACATAATTTCAATCGCTCACACGCTTGAGTATTTTTCATACTTAGATTTAAGCCCAAAGCGAATCTATAAGTATTATCTCACGATCTCTCGTAAAGAATACACTTGGCAAAACTCACGTAGAGAAAAGAATTCGATAATATTAATGTTTGCTTTTACGTATGCTGAACCAAGAACGGTCTAATGTTCTTTTTGTGTTTCGTACGCGGCTCCTTCGTGTGCGTTCCTGCTCGTGAAGTAGCCTAGAAAAGAGAAAACCCCTTTTTATTTTCTTTTCACTTGCGCGGATACAGTCAGGGAGAGATCCACGCCTTTTTTCTACGCAGTCAACATACCAAAACACTTCCAAAAAAAAAAATACCAAAAAAAAAAAAAATCTACGCAATCAACGAATCTAATCTTGACTGGGACCTAACGTTGGGAAAACCCAAAAGCAAAAACTTGCCTTGATTTTATTTCCTGTTATCACTTCCCAGGGCCCATCATGCACCCCTTCATTTAATTCACCCAGAAGAAGTTCCAGTGCTGCAAATAAATCCTCCAATGGCGCTTTATCATGTACACATATTCAAATTTGAGACATAATATAACAAAAGAAAACATGGAACATGACCGATCGAATTCTAAGTTCATTCCCCAGTAATAACTGCGGTTTGTTCGGGTAAGAGAAACAACAAAAGGCGAGGAGTGCAAAAGGAGAAACGAAAGCGGTTGCCGTATTCGATTTTAAATTATTCCAGTGTTGTTGGTCGATCATATTTTGGGTTTTGCAGAGTTTCAATACGGTCCCGATCCAAATTAAGTGCAGATCGCCTGATCTGAGAAGCTATGTGGTGGACCGGGGAACTGGAGGAGGCTACCCGCTAGTACAATCACTTTGTCAATCATCGTGCGATCGCTGATTGCATCTCGAAGGTGAGTATAAAAGCAAAGGAAGTGAAAGAAGGCCGGCAACAATTGGGAACCACATCGATTGAAAGTTTATTCCGGCAACACTGCATATTGGGTTAGTATTGCTTGCCTTTTGCCGGGCTATGGAACAAGGGCTTGCGAACCATGCGTGTGGCCGAAATAACAAATCTTATTCCCAGACGACAGTGATCGATAAAAGACGAGCAGTGTAGCAAATCCCAAACTCTCCCTCTAATCCTAGTACCCAGAAAAGACAGACGACAGTGATTGATAAAAGACGAGCAGTGTAGCAAATCCCAAACTCTCCCTCTAAACTCTCCCTCTCTTTTTTTGGACCAAAAACAGAAAACTCCAGACACGAAAACTCCCACTCTCGAAAAAGACTTTTTTCTCTCCTCAAAACTCCCTTACTCGACAACGAACGCTCGAGAAAGACGACAGTGACATGCTTGGTCTAGTCATGAGGGTTTCCCACGAGATAAGCCTCGATGGTCTTGACCATCCCGAACGCCCTCTCTTTCCAGGCCTTGATCTTCTCCTCCGTGTTGTCCACTTCGCCGTCGGTAAAGTATACGCTTGTGTTCTTGCACACCGACCCTCCCTCGGGGGACGCGGTGATCTTCACCTCGTGGCTCATCTTCTCGTAGGTGTTGGCCAGCTTGTCGCCCTCGACAATGGAGCAGCAGTAGATGAAGTTCTCCTCGTCGGGCGCCTCAACCTTGTGCTTCACTGTCTTGTACCGACTGCCTATAGGAAGGTAACATTCACATTTAGAACTCGCCAGTTTCAACATCATGACCACTGATCTTAGTGTTGCCGGTCATGCCATTTAGGAATCAAACCAAATTATAACCGTAATGCAACATGATTGACATGTGCGACGCTAATGGTAAGGAACATTTCTAACCTTCGCTGGAAGTTTCCTCCTCGACGACTTCGGTCCTCTTGATGACTGGCAGGAGGACCTTGGGGATGAGGTTATTGGCTTCGACAAGGGCCTCGACCACCTGGGCTGGAGGGATCGACAATGTGATCTCGGTCTCATGAGTTACGAGTCCCATTTGATTGAATCCCGAATAGAATTTTGCTGACACTTTTTATTTGCTGAAACTGAGAAGGGGATAGAATCCCGGAAAGCAAGGCGACAGCAGTGCAGAGCAGAAGCTCGAGTAGAGGCGAAGTAAATAATAGCTGATATATATGGAGAGATGGGAAGGGCGAGCAACAGCAGATGAATTGAATTCTCTGGTCACCTGGTTCGAAAGTCAAAGCGGAAGAATTCCAACCTAACTGTAAAGGCATTCTGTCCAAATACACAAATTCCTAAAAGCACACAAATTCCTAAAAGCATTCTGTCCAAAAACACAATTTCATAAAGGACATAACATGAACAGCGACCACACGCCACCCGAGAAACAAATTCTCACTCAATCCGTACTTAAAATATTGCTCAAAGAGGTTAAAAACATGGGAACCTAACTGTAGGTATGCTTCGGTTCGGATGCGAAGGTAGCCATCTTGAAGGTTGGCGGAGGCATCGGGAAGTGCTATTAGAGGTTTTAGTATGCGAAAGTAGCATTCGCTTATTTCTACATAGTTTCGTTATCGTAGAAAATCTCAAGCCACCGATGCATCAGGTAGAAAAATTCGATGTGTTGTGCTTCCATAGATAAAAGAAAAGAAGTGTCGATCGTTCTCAATTTTGCACTATAATTTAGTTGGAAAAAAATATGAGATGTAGTGCGCAAAAATGCTGCTTTAAAAGCCAAGAATAGACGTCCGGAAATGTTCATATTTCCCCTTGCTTTCATAAGCCGGGTCCTTTTAGATAATAACATCGCTCTGAAGCGACCTAGATTGTTGGAAATGCTTTCTTTTGTTATCTAAATTAAAGACCATGCGATCGTGTCCTAGATGATACGTAGTTGGGTCCAAAGATTATCCACACGTAGGAATTGCATATGCCGTGGGAGAAGAGCATCAAAGAAGGATATCTAATGCGCGTCTCGCCCGTTTGATCTCGCATAAGAAAAGGGCAAGCGGTGAAGATCAAGAACGATCAAGAACGGAATAGCAACCGAGAATTAAAGTGGGATTAGGTGAGATGGGGGCATAAGAAAAGAAGGCACCGCATGGAGGGAACCGTAGCCCTGGCTTTTCGCCATTTTCTTACCCAAGAAAATAAAGGGAAAAGGAGAGTGGAAAAGCCGAGGATTTGGGTGGACAACAGTGGTTGTCAAATGAATTTTGGTATTTCCTCTTGCTTTCGTGTGAAAAGGAATGCTGCAATATGTATGAGATATTCGACCGGCATCTCATCAACTACAACCCGCAGCATGTGGACCGCTTCAACGGTTGCCTCGCCCACTTCAACTAGTTACGGTTCAATCACAATTTTTATTATCCTTAAAGAGGCGCAAGAACATAAGAATAAACCTGGTCGGAGATTGAAAGATTGAGCCAACACGCAACTACTCAGTTTTAAGCATCAGGGTCTTCCAAGAGATGGGCTTCGATGGCTTTGAACATTCCCATCGCCTTCTCTTCGCCGGCCTTGATCTGCTCCTCCTTGATCTCGACACCGTCCTTGGCATAGTACTTGCTCGCGCTCTTGCCCCACGCGCCCTCTGTCCGGACCCACCTCGAACTTGCTCTCGTCCGAGATCTTCTCTAGCTCATCGGTGCGTTGCCCTCAACGATAGTGCATGCAGTACGCGCGCTTTCCTTGTCCAGCTCGTCAACCCGGTGCTTCACCGAGTTGAACTAGCTAGCTGCAACAGAGAGAGAGAGAGAGAGAGAGAGAGAGAGAGAGAGAGAGAGAGAGAGAGAGAGAGAGAAAAGAATTTGCTTATGAGTTCTAATGAATTCACCCAATCAAACATGACACTGTTCTATTAGAACCTCCTAGCTCCGTAAACCGCAATCAACTCCTAAAGGTTAGTCTTATCAAAACTGTGGGTGAATGTCTTGGCGTTACATGTTAATGCGACGCGGTTAAAATGAGCGAAGAAGCGAACTCACACAAGAGACTACGTTTGGCCGAGAAGATACTAGGCGGTGAACACAAGAGACTTCTAATATGTTATGGCCGGATCTTATAACGACATTGCCTCGGCTTTGATCGTGTAGATTACCAAGAGGCAATGTCGTCATAAGATAACCAAGAGGCAATGTCCCGTCCACTGGTCCAGTTCGACAAGTCCGAAGTCAAGCGTCTCGCCCTCCCGAAATCTCCGAAGAAAACCGAGGCTCGAATGATATGTACCATTTCGTAGGCTATTTGTCATCCCCAATAATTAAAAAAAATAAAAGAAACTCTTGTTAAAATTGCGTACGTGAGCTTTCCTTCTAAGCAGGACTAGTCCACCTAAAGTTACAACATGCCGCGAAATTGACTTCTCATAAGAAAACTAAAATTAAATTAAAAAAAAACAATTGGAACTACCCGCATGGCATGAGAGATAATCAGTTTCAGGGTGGGTCGATTCTCACCCAAATCGCAAATCGAATCGGACAGGTCGGATTCTCAATGAGCCACCCTGGGACTGAAAACAAGACCGGACATGGGCGATTCCCAGTTTATGGAACCGGGAACCAACCATGTCCACTCTAGGACTGGACTGGCCGGTCTCGATCTGGTTCCTAGGACAACTCGAGAACTGGCATTGTTATTTTTATTTTTGGGGGTTTATGCTTTAAAAATTTTTTTAAAAATGAAACAAACTAACAAGGAACCATGAATATACTTCTCGGTCAATA
This sequence comes from Syzygium oleosum, assembly GCF_021117445.2. Taxonomy (NCBI): domain Eukaryota; kingdom Viridiplantae; phylum Streptophyta; class Magnoliopsida; order Myrtales; family Myrtaceae; genus Syzygium; species Syzygium oleosum. The sequence goes on along the minus strand of NW_026607521.1, from coordinate 2,680,863 downwards.
CGTTGTCTTCAAATTTTTTTTTTTATGGTTTTTGCTATAAAAGTATATATATACTCTGGATCAATTCCGCTGATTTGGTCCAGTCAATACGATTCCTCCACAGGAGCGGGGAATCCGATCAATTCATGTGGGAATCATCCAAAACCGGCCAATCCGATCTGATTTTCAGGTTAGATCGGGATCGATGTACATCCCTATACCCCTATACCGTACGGTCTCTCTTGACTCTCGACATGTCGATCAATTCATTGAGAAAGACAGGGAGAGAACAATCATTTATTTCATTCTCGCATCAATAACTCAGAAGCAGTACAAATTTGATTTTCATCCAATGAAGAGATACGGAGAAAAGCTGAGATGCCGGATGGGGGGCAAGGGCATCGACTGACACGTGCTGATTTTTGTGTCCTCCCTTCTTTTCGGATACCTGCGAAGAACATGAACTCCCCACCAAATGGTATAAAAAGACGTAGGGGGCAACCTTCCTCCCCCCTTAGTCTTCTTCTTCATTCGTGTGGCCCATCGCCTTACCCCAAAGTTATAGAAATATTTCATATGTCTATGGTACTCACAGCCTTCTCCACAAAGATAGTGTTTACCCCCACCCCCTCTTTTCTTGACCATATTCGACATCACTAAAGCAATACCATTTTGAATACATTTGCATCAGCAACGATTTTTCTTTACCAAAACTTTGTCGCATCACAGGTACTTCACTAGCAAACGTTTCGGTATGCTGGGGATATGACGCCCGTTAGTGATCATTTTGACGTCGTAGGCGATTTTGAATCAGCTCTGCTCGCCGTCCACTGTTCCTGGTGAAGACGAGACAGATTTCTTGGATGGTACAAGGTTGCGAAGCCAAAAAAAAAAAAGCAATAGAGAGGGATGGGGGGAATGAAAAGAAAATGAAAAGCAGAGACAAGAAAAATCGGAACGAAACAATTACCATCACCGGATGTCTTAAAGTTCGTCGAGAAAATGCAATCGAATTCTAAAACTTTTAGAAAATACGATCAAGTCCTAAAATTTGTCGAATTGGTAATGCAATAAAGCCCCCAATCAGCTAACGAAAAGGACTTTATTGCACAAATTCGACAAATTTCAAGATTTGATTATACTTTTTGAAAGTTGTAGAACCCGTTCGCATTTTCGACAATTTTAGGAGGAAATGATTTGACTTTGTTTGTTCTGCAAATACTGACCCAAATTCGAATTCTCTTTTTACAAAATGCCCAAAAAAAGAAAGAGTTAATACCATGCAAAATCCTAAGCTGATACATATGTGATAAATTTACCCAAAAATAACTTTTTGACCACAAAAAATCCCAAACTGGTATATCTATAACAAATTTACCCTCCGTTAGTTTCTATTAAATTTTACTGTTAAATTGTTTTGTTAAATGATACGAGACAATTGACGAATGCACTAGTTTTGAGTTTTATGTACTAGTTTGATTTTTTTTTTTAGGTATTAATCCAATTTAAAGGAAACTAACGAAGAGTAAATTTGTCACAAATGTACCAGTTTGGGGTTTTTGGTAGTCAAAAAATTAGTTTTGAGTAAATTGTCACAGGTATATTAGTTTGGGGTTTTTTATGGTCAAAAAATTAGTTTTAGGTGAATTTATCACAAGTGTATTAGTTTGAAATTTTTCGTGGTATTAATAAAAAAAAAGAAGAAAAAGAGAAAAGAGAAATTGTACTATCGTGCATAATGATAATGATATGTACCGAAGAACAGATGGGGTGGCTATTTCTCGTAGACTATTGTCATCCCCAGTAATTAAAAGTAATTAGGGCACTCGATCGAACACGACATCGTTTTATTGTAACCTCCTAGCTCCATTAACCGCAATCAACGCCCAAACGTTAAGGGCGCGAATGGTAACCATTCTGCTCCAGAAATCAAATTCTTGCCAGAAATTAATTTCCGAAATTCTTGCCAGAAATTAATTTTTGGAGGAGAAATCCGTTTGATAAAACATGATTAATTCTGCTCCAGAAATTGATTTCTGGAACAGAAATCTATTTTTATTTTTTTTATATTTTTGGACACCTCAAAAAAAATAAATTTCACTCAAAGTGGGTGCCCAAAGGTATTCTAAGCCATTTTGTGAAGTTTTGAAATTTTTGATTTTTTGATTTTTTTGGTAACCTCAAAAAAATAAATTTCACTCAAAGTGTGTGCCCAAAGGTATTCTAAGCCATTTTGTGAAGTTTTAAAATTTTTGATTTTTTAATTTTTTTGGGCACCTCAAAAAAATTAAATTTCACTCAAAGTAGGTGCCCAAAGGTATTCTAAGCCATTTTGTGAAGTTTTGAAATTTTTGATTTTTTGAGCATCTAAAAAAAATTAAATTTCACTCAAAGTGGGTGCTCAAAGATATTTTAAGTCATTTTGTGAAGTTTTGAAATTTTTGATTTTTTTATATTTTTTGAAAAAAATTCACCAAATTTCATATTTTCTCGAAATCTGACTTTTTTTTATTTTCTGGAAATTTTTATGAATTTTCTGGAATTTTTCAATTTTTATGCATTTTCTGAAAAAAAAAATTAGTGAGAAAAAGAGAGAAAATAGGGAGAATGCATTCTGGAAGAGAGAAGCTAAAAAAAGTAGCTTCTCTTTTTCTTGCCCAAAACTCGTTCTGGAATAAAAAATACATTCTGGAATCAAGAATGCATTCTAGAATCAAGTATTTTTAACAAACACATTTTTATTCTAGAATGCAAAAATTGCTCTAGAATGCATTTCGGAAATTTTTTAACAAACGCATTTCTGTTCTGGAATACATTCTGGAGCAGAATTTCTACTCCATAATAGATTTCATGCGCGCCCTAAGTCTTATCGAAACCATCGATGAAAAAATTAACCATTTATTTTTCTTTTCTCTCTGACAAAAGCCACGGCCCCACAATTTCGTGGGTCTTTACATGCAGGATTCTCCCTTTCCTCTTTCCTCCTTGAAACCTCTTTTCGCCACACGCCAAAAACAAACAAATAAATAAATATTAATAAGCCCCTTTCTTTTACGAAGTCCAATTCTTGGTAGGTCAAATCGATCAAACTTGAACTACTTGGATATGTCTTCGAGAAATTCAAACCCTGAATATTACGTCATCGTATAGCCTCCAAAATTTAATCTTATAATCCAAATAAGAAAGTGAATTTCCCGTGACTTTTCACATGGGCTAAAACTCGAAAATTAATTTAACGCAATATTCTAATGTGACGTGAATTGAAATGAGCGAAGCAAGTGAAATTAGGATGAGCGCGAGCACTCGCCTTCACCAATGGTGCTGGGACCAAAGGTGGGAATATATCTCTGGCAATTTTCACAATTTTTTTTAATAAAAAAATATGATTTTTTTTTCTTTATTTTGTCCTCTCTTTTCTCTTTTTGTTTCTGTATTTTCTTTTTCCTTCTAAGTCCAGCAAAGGTCGCCGGCTGACGCTCGCCGACCACAGGATCGCTATCTTCCGACGGATTGACAGTCTCTAATTTTGGTGAATGTTGTCTTCCAACAGATTGACAAGCCCACACCATGCTCGCTTGGGGCAAGTCTCTGGTCAGGTTGCAGCTGCCAATTTATACTTTCCTGAAAATTGTTTCTTTAATTATACAATCATCTCTATAGGCCTGTTTATCTGTATCTGTCCTCGTTTCTTTTTTTTTTCTTTTTTTTGGGATCGAAAACACTGCCAAACACTCTCATTAAGAAAGAAGTCCGAGGGTACAAGGCATTGGCTTCAGAACAAAGCAATTCCAAAAGGGTAAGAGGAGGATAAGAGACTTGTTGCAGCAGTGGGCTTTGACGACCCAATCCGCAAGCTTGTTACAATCTCTATTGCAATGGGCTAACTTCAGGCAAAGGAAATTCCTCAAGCGGGCTTGGGCTTCGGTGGTGATAAGAGCCACGACTTTCCAGCTTACTCGAGCTGCAGCACCGGTTATCTCACTCACCAGATCAAACTGATCTGTTTCCCATCTCCAACGCCGATTCGGTTCTTCCTTGAAAGTACTTTGGGGTTTCTACAATGGCAGTCGCTTCCACTTGAATCGCCGAGTTCACTCTCACCGTTGGGGCGAAGATGTCGATCAGGAAACCATGGCTGTCACGACACACACAGGCTATCGCCCCTTCCCCCGTTTCTTGTACGAAGGACCCATCCACGTTTATCTTGAGCACGTCGGGGGGTGGAGGCTTCCACGAGTGAGGTGAGTCCATTTCTCTGCTTTAGCTTACCTTGTGTTACGTTTACCCACCTTCTGATGCTTTGATTTCTCGACCAAAGAATATGTGATATAAAAAATCCGCAGGACTTCTTGTTCACTCTTAACGTATCCTTTTCCACTTTATTTCTTAGCGACCAAAACGCAGCATAAGAGTAGAACATTACGTGTTACCCTCGACAAAATCGACAGAGTACATGTCACATTCTTTAGCTATAATTCCAAAATCTGAGATCCGGAAACTGTAGATGACCATCTCACCTAGAAGCCGTTTTGACATCTTGACATCATCTGCTGTATACTTTGATATAATATCTAAGGTTCTAAACCAAGTTATTATGTAAAGTGAACTCAGCTAAAGCCAAGAGGTCGCTTCTGAGACATTTGACAACATTAAAATGAAATATCTAATTCTAAGTTCTTCAATAATAACCCCAGTTTGTTCGGGTAAGAGAAAAAACGAAAGTTGAGACGTTCAAAAGGAGAAACGAAAATGGTTGCTGCATTCAATTTTTAATTATTGTAGTGTTCCCGGTTGATCATATTTTCAATTTTGCAGTGCTTCAATACGTCTCGACCTAGATGAAGTACAAATCTCCTGATCTGTGGACTCACCAAATGATACAGATATAAGTTGTTGATCTGCACATAGTGTCGATATGATCGCAAATAATCAAGTCAGCGTCGAGGAACATGTGCTGGGGAGTATGTGATGCGGTTGCTCATTTCTTGCTTATCTAAAGTTCCAATTGGCCAAGCTCAAGAATTCAAATCCGATTTCAAAGAACTTGGTTTTCATTAAGTCCGGCGAGCTGCAAATGCCGCGGATCGAAATTTTATTGGTTGAAATCACAAACAAAGTAAAGAAGATATGATAGCTCTTCTTAAGAGCAAGAGCTTTTGCGTCACACTCAAAACACATTATTGTGTGTAAACCTAAATCATAGCGAAGAATTACAAACAATATTCTTTATGAGGAGGGCGTTGGAACACGTCCTATGCATAGGCCTGTGCGTTCTCTGAGAGGTACGACTCCACAACCTTGAATATGGCCATGGCCTTTTCCTTCCCAGCCTTGATCTCCTCTTCTTCCACTTGAAATGCCTCCTTGGCGTTGTACTTGCTCGTCATCCTGCAAACCGACCCTCCGTCGCTGGCGGCCTCAAACTTGACCTCGTAATCGATCGACTCGAGCTTGTCGCCCAGCGCGTCGCCCTCGATCATCGTGTACCTACACACAAAGTTCTCCTTGTCGAGCTCTTCAATCCGGTGCCTCACATACTTGAAATGACTAGCTGCATTTGTTACCGAACAAGAAATAAATTCACTAAACTCGTTACTAGAGGGGAGGATCCAAAAATATGGTGTATGAGAGTGTACGTACCTTCGGTGAAATTAACTTGCTCGATGCTCCCGGCTCCTCCGTCGCCTTGTACGAGCTCCACGCTCTTTATGAACTGAGGCAGGAGCTTCGGGATCAGGGCATTCGACTCGACGATCAAGGCCTTGAACATGCGAGCCGGAGCGATCGGACACGTGAGCTCCTGCGTGATGCTGGTGGCACCCATGGCTAAAGAAATAACCCCAGAGAAGTGATATGCTTCTGAGTTCCCGTTGGTGCCTCCTATTTATGGTTAGAATTATGTGAATAGGTAGGGTTGGTTTGGCAAGATTCACGTTTGGGGAAATAGAAGAGTCAAGGATTTGCAGCACAAAAGGAATGTAAAGAGTAATTAAGGTGGGTCTCTTTTGTTCTTTTGGTCAAGAAAATGACTTTGGTCCCTTTCAGATTCTAAGTTGAAATGTCAAAGATTATGTACCAAAAGATAAACACAAGGAGAGCACATTCTCATGCCCACATGGGCGGCCATCACTTGAATTGATTGAGTTTGATCTAACACCGGTTTGGCCTGACTACGTGACGTGCCGATCTCATATTATAACAAAATGCCCTAGTTTGAAGAAAAGGGCATTCATCGAATTTCGTTTAATACGTAGTAAACAAGAACACTTAATTGGTCGGTAATATCACATCGGTATGTTACAAGATATAAGCATCATGTAATATATCTCTTCGCACGCAACGCTCTGATGTCACGGTAGATCTGTTCCAATGCATCGAGTAAGGCCTTTCGAAATCATTTTCATGATAAAAAAACATCTCGTTAAGGTTGATTCAAACTTCACTAAAACCGGCGGTTTCACTGGGTCGAAATCGGGTCGGCGATGGGTGTCCCTCAGCCCATCATCTTAAGTGGGAGGTGGGGCTGCCGCCTTTCCGTTGTACCGTGCTTCTCTTTTTCTTTATTTATTATTATTGTTGTTGTTGAATCATTTGATCTCTAATCCAACGTCCCTATCGCTATCAAGAGATAAGATAGGATTAGCATCAGCTTAAACAGAGTATTTTAAAGCCCAAGTGTTACAATAAGATCAAGTCCAAACCCCAAACACACTCAACTATGTATTTTCGACAGCTTTCTTCGCATATTATAAGAATATACTTTTCGTTAATGATCTTACGTATTGCGGTTTATGAAAGATTGTGCCACATTGATAGCTTCGGATGTTAGTCCAAATTTGAAATATCGGGCCTAAGTTCGAGATTTTATTGGCCAATTGGCCTTTCATTTGTTACTTAAGAATTCTCTGGTTGTGTGAAAATTACTGAAATTAGATAATCCCACTATACCAACATTTGTTATTCACCATTCTTTTTCCCTGGACTCGCTAAATATGTGGCACAACTTACAAAGTTTCACTCCTCAAGAAAACCTCTGCACCATGATCCTGCCACAACATTTCATTCTCTTATTCACAGCAAAGACAAGAACAGCAGCACTCACCAACCCAACATTCTTAGACTCCAAACACACAGAGACTCGACTCTTCTTCCCTCATTTACCACAACCAGACATATTTAACACAGTACATGAACGATACAAGGTGGTGATGAGATTGACTCAGTAGGCATCAGGGTTTGCCACGAGGTAATCCTCGATGGCCTTGAACATCGCGGACGCCTTCTCTTTCCCGGCCTTGATCTTCTCCTCGGTGATGTCCACCTCGCCGATGGTGAAGTACTTGCTCGTGTTCTTGCACACCGAGCCACCCTCGGGTGACGCGGTGATCTTCGTCTCGTAGCTGATCTTCTCGAAGGTGGTGCCCAGCGCATCGCCCTCGATGATCGAGTAGCAGTAGACGAAGTTCTCCTTGTCCACGACCTCGACCTTGTGCTTCACTGTCTTGTACTGACTGCCTATGAAATAAGTAACATTCACATTTAGAACTCTGCCGGTTTCAACATCGCGAGCACTGATCTTGATGGTGTCGATCGGGCCATTTAGGAATTAACCCAATTGTTCCTACCGCAATCCAATACGATTGACTTAGACATGGCCTAATTTCGCTGATCGAAATCGAGTCGCGTGATCACTTGTGTAAAGTTAATGGTTAGAAACATCTTAATTAACCAAGTTATATTCCTATGTTTTTCCACGTTCATTATAATGTTCCATAAGGTTGAAACCATCCTTGGTTCAGAGCGATCCAAACATGGACAGACTAACCTTCGCCGAAAGTGATCAACTTGATGGTCCCGGGGCCTCCGTCGCCCTCGAGGACTTCGACGCTCTTGATGGCCTGCGGGAGGACCTTGGGGATGAGGTTATCGGCGTCGAGGACGGCGGCCTTGAACATCTTGGCCGGAGGGATCGAGGACGTGATCTCGGAGTCGTAAGTGATGACACCCATGATCGGATCCGAATCGAGCTGCTGAAACTGAGAAGTGGGGTGATCAGGAAAGACCGAGTAGTAGTGATGAAGTTGGTCTCTAGGACTTGGGAGTGAAGAGAAGAGGCTGAACTGAAGCTGACATATATAGAGAGAGAGAGACTAAGTCTGGAGGGTTCTGATCACTGGAAATTTTCTTCTCCCAGAACAAAAAGACAACCTCAATCAGTCGGTGCGGTGGGCTGTTCCAATCATGACATGGACTCTGTTCATAAAAATAAAAATATCTATATGATAATAGAATGTTAGTCCAAGAAGGCACCTTCCGAGAATGATACCAAAGGTTATTCCATTTCCCTTTCTTGTATTGACTTAGACTTCTTCTATCCAGGAGCATTTGCTGAGCAAATTCCTGGTTGAGCTTTTCACTGATTTCTTACATAGTCTTTATCATAGTAGAAAATCTCAAGCCCTTAGATGCATATGGTCGCGACCCACTAAGATTCCGTCCCACGCCGTCTCGATTCGTTCGTGAAAGTAGCGAAATTGAAGGTCGGCAAAGGCCTCGGGAAGAGTTATCGTCGATTTCGTACTCTTGAAAAATCAAGGCACTCTTTTTTCAAATTGGGTGGGACTTGGGTACTACATGTTTGTATTGAGCTTCCATCAATAAGAAAAAGTACTAATTGTTCTCAATGTTGTGCTAATGTAGTTTAGCAGAAAAAGATAGGAGGGGTAGTTTGGTACAAAAAAATATATGAGTGGGTTTTAAAGTTTCATACATTTGGTCAACAACGGCAGCTCAGAAAGTCAAAGATGGACGTCTATAGATTTTGATTTTTCCTATTGCTTTCACATGCCCTGTCCTTTTTGAATGATATTATTGCAAATCATTTTCTGCGAAATTATATTGGCGAAGGTGTCTGTGGATCAAGTGGCATTGGCTCACGGGTACCTTGCTACTTGACCATTTTTTAATGATTCCTTTGCCCTAATTCTTCTTGTCTAGATTACAAACCATGTGAAGTCATAGGAAAATGATCATGGTGTTGATCAAATTAATTAATGTATTTCATCCGCATCGTTTAAATTTTTTATTCATCTCACAAAGATTGTGTACGGTATTTTCTTATTTTGTTTTTCAATTGACAAAGGATTCAGAGCGCGTAATAACCGCATATATTTTTGGAGAAAAGCATCGGAGAAGGACACGGATGCATTGAACAGTGCTATATGTACAAAAATTAATCTGAATCGCTAAATCTGATGGGATTCACGTGAGACTTATATGAAACTCAACGGAATTGAAAGTCCTGATTCCGCTTAACAGAAGCTCGATCATTTCCGAGTCTTCATCAAATGCCTTTTTCTCGTCTCTTTGAATCTTCCAATCGCATGCCCACTCCGTTACATGTGAGTGGTGATTGATTTTCCACGCCTAAGTCTTTGCTTAAATCCCATGACTTAGGAATATGAATGAAGGAACAACTGCGCGTCAAATACAGTACATTCACATGTAAAAGAATTCACCATCCCTTCCTTAGTCAAAGGAGCGCATTCATATTAATAATCTCGCAGCAGTTTCGATTCTGAAAAATAAAATGCCGCGATTTTTATAAGATGTTTGACGAGTATCTTTAATTACAACATGCAGGATATTTACGGCTTCGATAGTCGTCTCGCCCGCTTTAAGGCGGCGCATGTATTACCGAACATAAAAATTAAAACACTTCACATCCCGATTGTTATTTTTCTTGAAAAGACACGAGAATGCAACCATAAACCATGGTGGGAGATGAAAACTGTGAGCCAAACATGCAACAATAGCTCAAATGGAAGCGTTAGGGTTTTGCAAGGGATGGGCTTCAATGGCCTTGAACATTCCTATGGCCTTCTCTTCGCCGGCCTTGATCTGCTCCTCCGTGATCTCGACCCTGTTCCGTCGCATAGTACTTGCTCTTGCACACGCACCCGCTGTCCAGACCCGCCTCGAAGTTGATCTCATCCGAGATCTTCTCGAGCTCCTTCATCAGCGCGTCGCCCTCGACGATGGTGTACGCGAACTTGAGCTTCTCCTTGCCCAGCTCGTCGACCCGGTGCTTCACCGAGTTGAACTGTCTAGCTGCAACAGAGAGAGGATAAAATTTGCTTATGAGCCCAAATGAGTACACTCAATCAAACGTGACATTGTTCTATTAGAACCTCCTAGCTCCATAAACCGCACTCAACTCCCAAACGTTAGTCTTATCAAAACTGTCTGCGAATGTTTTGACATCACATGCTAATGCGAAGCGATTAAAATGAGCGAAGCGGGCAAATTTAGAAGACCCGCTAGCACTCGCCTTCAACGGCGGTGCCGGGATCGCCATCGCCTTCCACACCGCAACAACATCCTTAATGGTTTGAGGGAGGAGGACAGGGATGAGAGGGTCGTCAAGAACAAAGGCCTTGAACATTCTTGCAGGTGGGATTTGAAGCTCCATCTCAAAAGTGACAACACCCATGATTCCTCTTTAATAGAGATGGGGGGACAAAGACATGGATCTTATGCCAAATTGATACTATGAGCATGTGAATGATCTCTGAAATTCGACACTCTTGAAGAGATTATTAACATTTCTGAGACACCGGCCTCGTTTTGTAGAGTCGGTTAAATGATCAGAGACAAAAAAATCCATAAGTATAATTTATAAGCACGGTATAAATTCGGTTCTCCGGATCAATAAGTATAAACGACCACATGGCTGGTGGAAAAAGATTTCGCACAAGCACTAAAAGTGGAGTTTTCAAGGACCCTCAATCACGGGAGTATATTTCACCGTTTCATCGAATGTATTGAAAATGTTAGAAAACAAGAGCCAATAGCTCTCGTAGCTCAGTTGGTTAGAGCACCCGTTTAGTAAGCGGGAGGTCTTGAGTTCGACTCTCAACGAGAGCATTTCGAATTTGTCTTATGACTTACAATCTTTCTTTTTTCTGCATTCAAACTTCTTCATAACACATTGAAATCTTCCGTGGCAAAACGATTTCTGTTTTTTTGGGCCAACCCTTCTCTTTTTTTGATTTCGCATGACTTTTTTAGATTGAGGCTAGGATCCGTAGCTTGTTCGGCCCGCGAACCGTGATTCATCTACACGATGAAAACCTTTATCGGGCTTCAAGTTGAGCTAGGCCCATGCATTCTCCTGTCACAAACACACACAAGAACCTCTCTCTCTCTCTCTCTCTCTCTCTCTCTCTCTCTCTCTCTCTCTCTCTCTCTCATTTTTCGGCCCTTCTCAGGGGTTCATCAAATGACCAAAACCAGGACAGAGAACACAGAGCGATGGATGTTGACAAAAGCAAATTCAATCTTTCTGCCTGTGCCCACTAAATGCAGTCACACGTTAAGCGAGAGGCCCCCTCCCCCCCCACCCTCTCTCGGTTTCGATCCCATCCGTCCACTTACCAATCCTCTCAGTACATGTTCAGAGTGGTCCAACACCGACAGAGACGCAGAGAGACAGAGAGAGAGTTGTGTGGATGGTGATAAATTCCCACATTTAAAACCATCATCCCCCCCTTCCGAATGGCTCCCGTCGCGCGTGACGGGAGCCGACGCCCGGGTCGCCACCGTCGGGGCGAAGCGCTTCGACGGCTACCCGCCTCGTGATCCGGGGTCCTAGGAGCTCGCGCGTGCGTCGGGAAATGATTATCGCACTCTTAGTCCCGAATAGGAATCAGGGGTCATTCCTAAGTAAAATGCGGGCATGCCTTCATTGCCTTGTACATATGGAATTCTGCCATGTCCTATATTTTAGATGGGTGTTGGGCCAGACAAGAGGAAATGATTTTTGACTTTGTCATGTTCTGCGAAATACTGACCCAAATTGGAATTTTCTTTTTTGGCAGAATGCCCCCCCCCCCCCCCAAGAAAAAAGAAAAAAAACAAAGCGAAATTGTACCCATCGTGCTCAATGATACGTACCCCCAAGAACAGATGGGGGGTGGCTATTTGACAGCTCGATCTCGTAGACTATTTTGTCATCCCCAATAATTAAAGAGGAGCAAAGAAAAGAGAGGAAATCTTGTCAAGTGATCTGTAAAACTGCTGGTTTGCCGTGTGTGCTGATGAGACCTTCGGGGATGTGATTGATTGAACTCTCTGCAAAACAGTGCGAACATCTCTTAGTCTTTTTGGTCTGCCCTTTCTTTCCATGGGCAAGTTCCCAAGTCTCAAAGGCACCGACATGACTTTAGGGAGAGACGCAAACCTAAGATGCTTCTTTCAACAGAGCAGCCATGGTGGTGATCGGTGATGAAATTGCTTGGTTGAGTTTCAAGAAAGAAAGAATCGAGCTAAGAGTTAGATGATTGGGTCAAAAGATCTTGGTTAAAGATGGTTTTGGATTTGAATGATTATATCGTATCGAGGGCGATGTTTCTCTGTAACTAAGTCCGTCATTTCTTAACGCTTTTCGTCCTAATCAAAATTAGGTGAGTATCAAACGCTGCAATGTTGAAGTAACCCATATTATAATGTGGCCTGAAATTGACTTCTTATAACAGTAAAATAAATTAAACAGAGAAAGAACAATCGGAACTACCTGCACGACGCTAGAGACGATCGGTTCCCATCCCAAGATGGGAAACCGGACCGAACAGGGTCGATTCCCGATGACCCACCTTGGAACTAGAAACCGACCCGGACGGGAGTGATTCCCATTTCGTGGAACCGAGAATCGATCGTGTTCGCTCAAGGACCAGTACCATTCCAGTTCTCGGGCCAAGAGCGAGTGCTTGTTTTTCTTTTATGGTTTCCGCTACACAAAATAAATTGAGAACTTTGTCTTTACTCACCAATTCCGTCGGTTTGGTCCAGTTGATACGGTTCCCCCTCAATAATTGAGAACCCCGATCGAATTCTTACGAGAGCCACCTGATATCGGCTGGTCCAATCCAATTCCCAATAGGACCGGGATCGGTGCGCACCCCCTACACCGCACACGAACTCTCTTAGGCTCTCTCGACATGTCCATCAATTTCATCTTGATAGAGAGAGAGAGAGAGAGAGAGATTCAATCATTTATTTCATTCTCACATCAATAATTTTTTATTTTTTTTGGGTCAGAATTCTCGCATCAATAATTTAGAAGCGGTAAAATTTCGCCCTTCGTCCGCCTTCATCGGACGAAGAGCGACGGAGGAAAAGAGGTGAGATGTCGGGTGGGGAGGGGCGGGAGCATTTACCACCCGCCACGTGCCGATCTTCGTGTTGCTTCCCCCCCCTTCTCTTTCGCGTCCTTTTGTCCAAGAGCTTTGAACTTCGTACTCGTACTCCCCCCCAAAAAAAATGGTTAAAAAAGGATGGAGAAAGCAACCTTCCTCCCCACCCCTAGTCTTCTTGATTCGTGACCCGTCACCTAACCTAACCCAAAAAAAGCTTATAGAAATGATGCTTATGTACATAACGCTCGCACCCTCTCTTTTCTTGGCCATATTCCACATTTGTTTTGAACATGCGTGCATGTATGTATGTACACGCGCGCGCGCGTTCGTTTCGACGTCACCGGGGCATACCCTTTAGAATATATTTGCAAAACTTTGTCGCACGTTTCGGTACGATTGGGGGACATGACGCCCGTCAGCGGTCATTTCGACGTCACGAGCGACTTCCGATTCGGCTCTGCTCGTCGTCGTCCGTCGTTCTCGGGAGAAGACGAGACGGATTTCTCGGACGGCGGCACGGGGGTTGCAAAGCCCCGGAAAGGAAATAAGCGATATGGAGAGGTGAGGAGGAACGAGAACGGCGGGGGGAGAGAAAGAAAAAAAGACACGGGGAACGCTGGGTAAAATCGCTCGTCGCCGGACGCCTCAAAACCCGCCGCGAAAGTGCGACCGGGCCCTGAAAACCCGTCCAATGGGCGGTGCGATCGAGTCATTACGAGAACCAATTCGACGGGCTTGAAGGCTCGACCGCACTCTCTAAAAGTTTCGAGACCCGATTATGTCCGGAGGATACGAGCACATACACATTACTCTCTCTCTCTCTCTAGAAGAAAGGCTCTAAATAATGAAAGCTTTGGATTCAACCAACTCAGCCGCACCACCTAGCTCTCTCTCTCTCTCTCTAAAACTCTCTCTTTCTCTCTCTAGAAGTGGAGGGGACGGATGGGGACGTGCATGAAAGGCGCACGTAAGGTTGGGATCGGGGCCCAGCAAGCGAGTTGGTCCACTAAGGCCGCAGCCCATTGGCCCGTCCGTACGGGGTGCGGGCCCCGCCCCAAACCCAACCCAACCCAACCCAACTCCCCCCCCCTCCCGCTCCCCCTCTCTCCTTGCCGCTGGAGGGGCCGCCACGTGGCGCTCCTCCATACCCCCCGCCCTTCCCCCTTCCGCCCTTTTGTCCTTCGTCCCTCTCGTTCGCTGACGCGGGCGGCGGGGCCCCCCCCGGGGGCGGAGTGGGCCCCGCTTTGCGTTTCGGTTTTACCTCGGGACTTTTTAATCTTTTCGTTAATGATGATTATAATCAATCCCATCGCCTATAGTGCTGCCCGTGGCTCTTCACTTTACCTTGTGATGACCTAACGTCTGCTTGGGATCTTTTTTAGGTTACGCGTCCGTTCGACAGGAAATGAGTGGTTTAAAAAATATTTTTTAAAAAATAATTATTTATATCGTTTAGAAAAATTAATCAATGGAAAGTATTTTCATCGTCGATAAAAATCTATGCCTCATTATTTTCGTGGGCGGTGAAAATTTTTTTCCATTTATTTAGTTTTCTAAACATTATAAGCGATTATTTTTCGGAAAATATTTTCCAAATCACTCATTTTTCGCAAAACGAACGCATCCTTAAGTGAAATATTTGTTTTTTCTGAGAGGGAGGGATTTAAATGAAGTCCTGCTATCTTGCTACTATTCCCCCCACCTCATAAAGAGGAAAAGAATGTGTTTTTGGGATTGGACTGCAAGGTTGTTATCTTATTAATTTAGCGATTAGCAATGACGATTATGTTTGAATTTCGAGACCCTTCTCTCATCGCTCGCTCGCTGTAACCAGATACAATTCCATCGTTCGGAATCTGATGTAATATGTAGTTATCATATCGCGACGATTTGATGCGATTAAATATGAGCTTATAACTTGTGAATGTTGAAGTGATGTGCCTTGTGAATAAAATCTCAGAGCTTGAAAAATAATTGATTATCGGGGGTTGTTGTGACTATACATAATAGGACGCAACAACCATAGAATTACTTTATCTGGGAGAATAAGCGAGAGATAATTAGCATGTCTGATCAATATATGGGTGGCTTTCACTCTTTTACCGGGTGCTGCAATTGGATATGAAATGGACTTGAGTAAAATAATCAAATCGTATTGCAAATAAGAGATTGTTATGATTCAAATAAAATTTATTCTATGGGCAGCTTCATTTCGCCTGTGGTTAGCATAACATTATTTGATTTTGTCTTAAATCATTCCCCCCTGTGCAGTTCTGAAGCACGTCGTGCTAGTTTGAGGTTGTGCGAGACTTATCAACAAGCGCAATTTGGCCACATTGGCTTCTAGACTACACCTGAGCACTGGCTTGGGCGGAGTGGCTCAAACCAAACCAAGCACGGTTGGTAATAGGGCCTCACTCTGTCCTGGCTCGAACGCTCGAACCCATGTGCCCGATTCTAGGCCCAAGCTTGTCCAAACTCGCCTGAATGAGAAGTTATTTTATTTTACTATAACCTAATTGTTATAATTTCGCAAGCCTACCATGTTTAATTTCACGAGCAATTGTATCATGCACTCAAGGGCTAAAAGGAAAAAGGGGTTACATATAACACGTGCGTATATACATAAACAAATTTTGTTACAAAAATCCCATGGGCGAGCCGCTTGGGTCAGAGGGTTCGGGCCCGGGTTGGCCCGCCCAGTCAGCCACGAGCCTGGAAATAGCAGCCAAGCCCGCTCGCCCGTTGATCAGGTCTAATATTAAAGTCCCACGCACATCTAATCGCTTCCTCGCATCCAATTCGCAAATCGAAAACCCAAATCCTTATGCTCGAGGAGGCTGCTTCGAAACATCAATAGGATAAAAAAGGTATGGTAAAGGCTTAGCTCCAATGACTTTCAAAATGTGCTAGCTCAGCTTAGTGTCCCCCACGACTACCATAACACACGAGGACTCCATAGTATGGTCATACCCTCGTACCAAAAGAGACCCTTTACCCATCAATCTACACAACAAGCAATGGAATGGAAACAACGACACCTTGCGGGATGAAAAGTCTGAAAAAGTTCGAGTGGGGACTTTTGCTCAAACTTCCACGAGGGGACACGTGGCAAGCACCCATCACCTCAAACCTCCGATCAAGAAAAAAAAATGTATATTTATTTATATATATTAATTAATATATGCATATATATAAGTGTGTGCAGAGTCCATGCTCAACCCAAATTATTCCATTTTCCTTAAAAGCATCTCTACTCCCATAAAAAGCTAAACCCCTTCAAAACCCAATAAATTACCCATACAGCAAATGATTAACTTTAGGATTAAATTCAATTTAATTATCCCCTTCTTTTGCTAAAGCAGCATAAAGCTTCTGCAACCTTAATTTTTTTTAATTTTAATTTTTTTAAATTATTTGATTTTTAACTTTTTGTCTTTTTGGGCTCTGGAGAGAAGGGTGCAAGGTTTCGGCCATGGCGTGGTCTTGGAGTTTCATCGTAAAAGAGAAAAGCAATCCCTTCCCTACAGAGGGAATATGCGCGGCAGGGTCTTCTCGCTTTAGCTTATGTCGTCACAGCTTTACTTACTTACTTTATTTTATTTTATTTTCTAGCACTTGAAAAAATAAAGCTGTTTCTGATTTGTTTATTTATTTTATTATTATTGCTTTATCCAATATGATATACACGATGAGCAGGAAGGGGAGATTCGAGACTTTAAAGTGACTCGCAAACCAAAGTTCAAGAACGCTTTGAAATTCAAAGTCCCGTTCGAAGATACCTAAAATCTAAATGGTCACGTGTCAAATTTAAAGAATGGTGAATCGGGTAATTTTCCCCTCTAATTCATGTATTTAGTTTTTTTTTTGGTCAAACATGTATTTGATTTAGTGGCCAATACATAAATAACTCCCTTAACTGGCATTTTCCTTAAAAATGAAATGAAAAAAAAATCTTATAATTATTAAAAGTTTCATTTATTTCGAGAAAAATAAATAATTTAAAAAATATTTTGTTAAAATTGATTGCTTTTATCGCTTATACAAATGAATGAAACGTCATCGTTTGCGAATATGTTTACACGTAAATTATTATCGACGATGAAAGTATTTTTTATTGATCGATTATTTTAAGCGACAAAAGCGACCGTTTTTAAAACGATATTTTTTATATATTTATTTTTCGAAAAAAAAACAACACATCATCATTAATTAATTTAAACTTTTTTTCTTTCCATGCACGCTGATGACATCTGTTCGACACTTTTTTTTTTTTTTTTTTACAAAAGACAAGTGCTCTTTTCAGGATGGAGATATCATTATCACTGAGAAAAAACAACGGTGAAAACGCAACCCAAAAAGGCCTTATCTTTACATGCAGCAGACAAACACGTGTCAATTGGGGGGAAGTGGGAAGATTACGTGGCATGGGCAATAAGAAAAAAATGGTCCCGACCCAAGGTGCGAAGATGTGTAAGAATATATCGCTCGGCAGTGACATGTGATTTTACAAATAAATCGAACTAAATTATTTTTTTTAAAAAAATTAAGCGTCATATAAGATGAGATATATATTCGATCGATGCACACGACATAGGAAATTCTACAATTTTGATATTTGAGTTTCTCTCCTTTTTAAGAAGAAAATTATCATCTAGATATGTAACTAATGAGATTATAATCTACCGATGAAATTGCAAATTGCGATTACCTCCGTTGACCCATGCAATTTTCCTTGTTTCAAACAAACCTCGAATTAGCACATGGGCAATTAGTCTCTCTTTTTTTATTGACAAAAAAAAATTAGTCTCTTTTTCAATTTTTTTTTTGTTTTTTCTCCTCTATTATTACCACGAGAAATAAAAACGATTAATCCTTTATTGTTACCTATTTTAAATTTTGGAAAGAGATTCGACAAGAAAAATCAATAACCTATATTACTAGCCCAAGAAAATAGCTGTGCTTCTTTTCAAAGGGAATCGCCATCTATCATCTAATAAGCGAACTGACCATTTGTGCCAATTAGCATGTTACTGAATCTTAGGCTTTGTTTGTTTCGCGAAATATTAACAATTTAAAAAATATTTTCTTAAAAATGATCGCTTGTGTCGCTTACAAAATGAATGAACGACAAATATTTTTTGTACGAAAATAATAATGAAAATACTTTTCATCAACTAATTATATCAAGCGATACAAGTAATTATTTTCAGAAAAATGCATTCCAGATAATTTATTTTCCATGAAACAAACGCACACTTAAAATTTCCTTAATTGTGCAAACTATACATACTTATTGTACAATCGCTTTCATCATCATAGAGTTTAGATAGTTATATTTTAGTAATGACAATGAACATTTAGGCTCCGTTCGCTTCGTGAAAAATGATTGTGTGGAAAATACTTTCCTAAAAAACGATCGCTTGTATCGCTTAATAAATTGATTGATTTATGCGCATAAATAAACAATACAATTATAAAAGGAATAAATAAACAATGATTTTGTCTTAAATTGCAAATTAACCCTCGATGCAAACTCACGGCACAATTTAATTCTTCAAGTGGGCCAAAGGAAAATACAACCTATTATTTATTGGCACCATTTAAATTTTCAAGTGGATTGAAAGAAAAATACAACCTATTATTTATTTGTTTTGGAGATGGATGAACAACAAGATCCAACGCTTAATCTTTATCAATAGGAAGAAATTTCGAATGGTGCGAGCGCCCTCTACTTGCTCTCTACATGGTTGGGTTATGGTCCATCGGGACCAGTACCCTACGTTTTTCTTATTTCCTTACTAAACAAATATGCAACATGCATTGCGGATCGTAAGCAAGAAAAAAAAAATTCGATATTCAAAAGATTAAGCATAATCCTCCGTCACGAAATAATCGAATCATCAGATGATGCAAAGAAATTATTTATAAAAAACACACGACGCAACGTGAAGAAATTTGCCCCATAAATCCGAGAAAGTCTGAAATACATCTAGAAAAAACGTTACCGCACGGTATAAAAAGATCTCCAAATTTCGATATCGAAAGATTTGAGCAGTAAAAATCCATCAATCTGTGCATTTGTTCCTATACACGATACAGATTAAAATAATGGTTTTAAATAAGTTTAACAGAATCACTTGCTTGCCCGGGGAAAAAAGAAAAGAAAAAAAGAGGTCAAAAAAAGAGAGGAAGAAAGAAATATTCCAAGAAGCAGTAAAATAGTGAAAGTTCAAAGGTTGTCGTCTCGTCGTACGTCACTGTTGGAGCAGCGTTAGATGCGTGGAGTTAGTTAATCTTTTCGTGATGAGCTGGATCCACTCTCGTAGGAACGACCCCACTTTTGAATAAAAAAAATTCCTGCTAAAAAGTGATGTTTTCGATTAAAAAAAATTCGCACCCCTAACAAAAAAAAAAAAAAAAAAACAAACAAACAAGAACAAAAGCGGAAATCGAGCTCTGAGATGCAGAACAGACCCCCCCAGCCCGACTTCCCTGTATCAATCCCCGCAACGAATTCCCCGAAATTTCTTCTCTGTTCTGCTGCGTGGTTGCTCTGTGTTTCGGAACTCGGGGTTCGGTTATCGTTGCTCTCTTGCGCTCTGTTCTTGAAACAGAGAGAAATCAGGGGAGGGTGTTCTTGTTACTTTCTTTCTCCTCCCCCCGCAAGAATCGACACCCACCGAACGATTTCTCGAATTATCTTGTTATCTGTGAGTTTTCCTCAACTGGGTTTTTCGGATAATGAAGTGG
Source organism: Syzygium oleosum (assembly GCF_021117445.2). NCBI lineage: Eukaryota > Viridiplantae > Streptophyta > Magnoliopsida > Myrtales > Myrtaceae > Syzygium > Syzygium oleosum. The sequence goes on along the minus strand of NW_026607521.1, from coordinate 2,660,935 downwards.
GGTGCTGCTTTCTTGATTGGCCCCTGCTTGAGGATGTGAGTGACTTGTTGGTTTGGTTCCGGGGGGCGGGGTCACAGAGAGAAGCCAGCTCTCGGAGTTCCTTTGATTCCGCTGCACCCCCACAACAGCCCCCAATCTGAGAAGGGACGCGGAGGATCCATGTCAACGTTGACTTCGAGCTGTTCTTGGAAGGCCGGGGACGTGGTCTCCGATCAATTCCCGGCGGGCCTGCGGGTCCTCGTGGTGGATGATGATCCGACTTGTCTCAGGATCTTGGAGAAAATGCTCAAGACATGCCAATATCAAGGTGGATTGATTGTCCTGTGCATGATGCTCGATTTCATTTGCAGATTCTGACGGATTTCTTTTTGTCGATAAATTTGATTTGATTTCGTGAATTTTTTTTTTTTGTCCCTGGTTTTGAGTAAGGGTTCATTTGGTGAAAAAATTGTGGATTAACGTCCAGTTCGGAGTCCCTACAGCTATAATTTCTTGCCCTTTTGACTTTTCTTCTTCGTTTTTCCATTTTGGATTATTATGATGAATTAGGTTTTTAGCTCTCTTCTGGTTGATTTCTCTCCTCTAGAAGTTGATTCGCTGTGCCGAGAAGTTCGAGTGCTTGTTTGAGCCCTCAGAAGTTGAAGTCCTACGGTCCTTTGTGCTTGGTACTGGCTGATTCATGACTGTTTCTGTTTTGGAATGTTTCAGTGACAACATGCAGTAGGTCAGATGTTGCTCTATCCACGCTTCGAGATAACAAAAATGGATTCGACATTGTATTGAGTGATGTTCACATGCCGGACATGGATGGCTTCAAACTTCTTGAACACATCGGGCTTGAAATGGATCTCCCCGTAATCAGTATGTACTCCATTTAAATTCTGATGGCCTTAAAAAATGGATATTCCAAACGATGTTTTCAACGAAACCAATTGATTGACTTCGGTTACCTGACTTATCCAATTGAACAGTGATGTCCGCCGATGACGGGAAGCAGGTTGTTATGAAGGGTGTGACCCATGGTGCTTGTGATTATCTGATAAAACCGATAAGGATCGAGGCATTGAAGAACATATGGCAACACGTGGTTAGGAAGAGGAAGAACGAATGGAAGGAATTGGAACAATGTGGAAGTGTGGAAGATGGAGAGCGGCCGCAGAAGCACTTGGAAGACGCGGATTACTCATCCACGGCAAATGAAGGAAGCTGGAAAAGCGGAAAGAAAAGGAAGGAAGAGGAGGATGATATAGAAGAAAGGGATGATTCGTCCACGCTGAAGAAGCCACGAGTGGTTTGGTCCGTTGAGCTTCACCAACAGTTTGTGTCGGCTGTTAATCAGCTCGGAATTGACAGTATGAACTCGTTACTTTGATGCCTTCTAAAGTTATTTTACTAGCCGTTATGCTCATCCATTGTCCATACTTGCAAACTACGGTGCTCTACTGTTAAGGGTCATCATTTAGTTAAAATGATATGGATAATCTCCATATGACTTAAGGTGAATGACCCCTTCAATGTTTATAAAAAGAGAGACGATCCATCATGGTGCTTATCCTCACATTTAGCTATGGGAGCATTTAGAATTCAAGCATGGGCATTGAAACACCTGAACACGGGTGTGTTTGGTTCTTTGGATAAGACTATGCTAGGTTGCGTTACAATGTCTCTGGTCTAGGGAAAGCAATATTTTTTACCATACGTGTCTTATATCCAAACCTCCCATTTTATTATCGCTTTCCGCAGAAATGGAACTTTTCATGTTCTATGAAAATCACTTTCGTGTGGTATGGCAAATGAATGGCTTGTGGAAAAATAGTTTGACATCAACGAGACTTTTATTTTTAACAAACCACAACTGATCTCCAGAAGGCTACAAGTTGATGAAATCCCCATAAGGAAGCTGTTTGGTCAGTAAACTTCTTCATCCTCTTTCATAAAATATTTCATGGAGTACAATGAGCCCATTTTGCAAGATATAAGAGTTGCTGGTTTAGTGGGTGTGCTTGTGAAATAATTTCCTTTAAGCTCTTACATGATCCCTGTTACTATCATGTCACGTGTCCTTGAAATATTTATGATCTACTTTAACTGGAGTCTTCCATTTACCATTTACCCGTGCTTTTTTCCTCGTCATCTCTTCCATTCTGAAAATATGTCTTGATTCATGAACGCAGAGGCTGTTCCAAAGAAAATACTGGAGTTGATGAATGTTCCTGGGCTGACAAGAGAAAATGTTGCTAGCCACCTTCAGGTATCCTTAATTTCAATAGATTCATTAAAACTTTCCTGTGCTTCATAATCCACATCTTTAAAGTTGTTTTCAGTACCATCTAACTGTACAATAATATGGTGCAGAAATACCGCCTGTATCTTAGAAGACTGAGCGGTGTGCCGCAGCATCAGGCCGGAGTAAATAGCTCCTTTATTGGAACACAAGACGCGGCTTTTGGGACGATCTCCTCACTTAACGGGTTTGAGCTCCAAGCACTTGCTGCTACAGGCCAGCTGCCAGCCCAAAGCCTTGCTACACTCCAAGCAGCAGGGTTGGGTCGGTCTGCCGGAAAATCTGGCATATCCATTCCGGTGCTGGATCAAAGAAACCTGTTCAGCTTTGACAATCCAAAATTAAGATTCGGAGAGGGACAGTCGCAGCAAAATCTCGGAAGCAATAGTAAACAAGTGAACTTGCTCCATGGTATCCCAACCACAATGGAGCCTAAGCAACTCATGAATCTTCAGCAGTCTGCTCAACCTTTTGGAAGCATGAGCATGCCAGTCCATACACATGGAGCCCAAAGTAGCTCTTTGCTGATGCCGATGGGCCAACCACAGGCTAGAAGACACGTCATCGGTGAAAGTGGTAGCAATTGCCCTCCTGTCCTTCAGGCCAATATGGGGCAGTCAATTCTGTCAACTGGCCTTGTTGGTGGGTCCTTAGGCAGGAGCAGCACTGCTGAAAATGGACGAGGTCCGGGGCACAATACGGTTTTGCAGACATCATCCGCTTTCAATTTTCCCATGAACCAAGTATCAGAAGCACCGGTTAGTAGTTTTCCCATCCAGAGTAGTTTTCCTGCATCAAAAGGTGGATACCCGGAGGATGTGAACTCCGGTATTATTAAAGGGCCTGGTGGGTGTATGCCGAACTACGATATACTCCATGACTTGCAGCAAATGAGATCCCATGATTGGGAGTTTCAGAATGTGGGCGTGGCGTTTGATACATCGCAACCAGGAAATACCGTCCAAGGAAATATTGACACATCCGGATTGCTCTTAGTTCATCAGGGTTTATCTTCTGGGCAGAGCAGCAGTGGACACAATAGAAATATCTCTGCTGCTGGCAAGTCCTTGCTTTCCGCCGACGGAAATCGGCAGGTGACCTCTCCTAATGTTGGTCAACCTCCGAATTCCCTTGTTGACAATCCAGTGCAAGTTAAGACTGAAGGTTTCCCTGATATGAGCTATCAGGCCGTGCTCTATCCGGAACACTACAGCCAGGAGGATATCATGAATGCACTTCTCAAGCAGGTGCGTGACTTTTGTTGCTTTAAACTTGCTTAAGTCAGGAAGTAGTAGGATAATCTGTTCTATGCACTTGCTATAATGTGACTTGCTCAAATATAAGACACTGACATGGAATTTCTCCTTTCCTACTGCAGCAACAAGGCATTGGACCATCTGACAGTGAGTTTGAGTTTGATGGGTTTTCCATGAATAATATTCCTGTATAGTATATGCTCCATGGTCAGGTGCAGTACAGTGCAAAGTCGCGCGCAGTACATAGTTTACACCAGTCGGTTATTTTCCCCTCCTGTGATTGGGCTGCAAATTCAAGAGGATTCTTGATTTGAAGTGGCAGTGCTGGACCATAATGATTATTGAATGGACCAATTTCAGCAGAAGATATTTGTGGAGCATGGGAGGCACTGCTGCGTGATATGCAAAGGCGTACATGCTAGTTCTTTTTGACTGCTTTTGATAGAATAATACTTTAGCCAGAAGAAGCAACTAATTTAGTCTTGTCAAGTTATTGTTAGAATTTCTTAGGCACTTTGTCAGCTGGACAAGGTTTTGTGATACTTGCAGTACTTTAGGTCTAGGAGCCTTTTCTAACTTCAATAACACACCCAATGCGGTTCTGGTCCGTCTTTTATTCCCCTTGTTTGTTGAGGTAACTCAATGTTATTGTAAGTATCTGCCTTTCCATTGCTTTGGACAAGGATTTGTGCATTCTTTACTCGATGCGTCTTGTATTTCATTGCCCTGTACATGGGTTGTGCGTTCTTTGTATTAAGTTCTCTTCTGGGCTGAATCTTCTATTCGAGACTGTTTCTTGATCTCTTTCTCATTCCTAACGGTCAATATCATGATTCCACGAAGAATGGTTGCTCCGTGGCCAACGCCATATGTTGCCAGATAAAACCCTGCAGAAAAAGGCTGCTTTTCCTTCTTTGACTCGCCATAATCTCTTAAATACCTTACTTCACGCATGGTCGTGACTCTTCATTAATTTTGCTGTCTAAAGGGGAAAATGTTGAAAATGTCTACCACCCCTTTGAGGAGTCAAAATACACAGACGGGAAAAAGGGGAAAACGCACACTGAGAGAGGGAGGGAGAGAGAGAGAGAAATGCACAATATGTACAGGGCAGAATCATTCAACTATATGATGCAGTAAAAAATCCGTAACCAGGAAAAAGTCGATGCCCTTCACGGAGAAAGAGCAAAGAAGGCACATGGTATTTTAGCTCAGAAAATTTGCATTTGAGAGTGACAAGCTCCAGCTAATTGCTAATATCTGGGGATCCATGTCTGCGACTCCAATGTTAAATGTGCCTCCATTTCACATTTGAAGTTCTTCTAACATCACGTAACTTTTCGCACTCGATGAGTTACCGCGGGACAAGCTTCATCAACGTATTTTATTTCAAGTAAAATGGCAAAGTTAGTCATACTTGACCCTCGTTGAATGGGCGCTTATGTAATGCTCCAATGGAACCATCTTAATTGTCCCATAATATATAGGGCCGTCGTTGCCCCTGTATCAATATAGGACAGGTATCTAATCTCTTTTGCCTCACGTTTAGACCCCTCGCAAGGAACATTAGCATCACCATGAATTCGTTACAGGACAAACGGTCAAAGAGCATATCGAACAATGTATGCACGGGCCGCACAATTTCATGAACAAAGATGCCAGTCGGAATATAGAACTGAATCATCATTCAACCTATAAATAACAACCACAACTACTGTGTACTATGTATAGTAGCAAAATCTTCTTGATCGAGTACATCTTCTTTCAAGGGTACCTCTCTTAGGAAACCATACTGTGGACCGTCATTTCCCAAGAACTCTAGGATCCTTGTGTGCATGCACTGCATCTCTCGCAGCAGCATGACAGTTCAATCCGGAGATCTCCCATGAAATTGGTGTTATAGGATCCGCACTCGACAAAAACCCGCCGATAAGTTGGTTCAGCAATGGGGCAAGTTAGCCTAGGAACTATATCAGCAACATGCTCACTGACTGATGCCCCGAATTAGGGATTCACAGACAGCAAAAAATATGAAAGCCTTTCTGCGTCATTCACTAGTAGCTGTACCACTTACCCTGCAATCAAGTGAAAGAATGACAAAATTGGGTGTACAGCACAACCGATCAAACAGAAAACATCTCTACTAAATTATGCACAAAGTACAAATTCTATTTAACTCCACAAACATCATAACAAGTACAGTATCATGAAAGAGCATAAAAGAATGTAGAGAATCATTAGATTTTAGAGTTACAACATTCTTTCAACCTGCAGATGACAATTGCAGTGTGTGCAAACGGTCTTCTCAGCAAAGTAAAAGAGCGAGAATTCGGAACCTCCCGGTAAGGTGTATACAGTGACAGTCCACTGAAAGAATATAAAGAATCTGCAGCCATACGTAATTAGGTCCTCGTCCTGCTACCGCAGCATCAACTTGAACAGAACTGATGCTACAAGGACTGAGTAGACTATGTTCGACATTGATCGGCTTCCACTGCTTGGGTAAAAAGAAGGAAGCGCGCACTCGTCTCCGTTAAAGAACACTTTAGTCGGAAAGCCATCTCCTCCCGGCACGTTTATCCCAGCAATATTTTTCTTGGTAAATGACATAACAGACTGTTGTTTCCCAGGGACCCTAGGGTCCTTCTGTGGATTAGCTCCATCAGTTTCCGCTACAAGATAGTTCAATCCCGGGAGTCCTTGCAAGAGGATGGTATTATTAGCGCCATTAATTTCCAACATGGTCCCGTTGAACGAGTACGCCTTTTCAAACCCTGGTGCAGCTTTATCCATTTGCACCGCAGCGAACCAATCAGGAAAAGAGGTCTCGTCCCAGTTGAAGATCGTGACCCTTGCAGTCCAACCTTTGGTGTAGTCAGTGTACACATGCCAATTGATGCTGACCCCGCAGTTATCACCACAAGGAAGTGGATTGGGCACTGTGTGATGGTTCAGATCAGCCCAGGCAAGTGCCAACGCTGAACGATTCTCGAAAGGAACCAGAAGAGCCTCTGATGGAAGAAGAATGGCTGGAGCTGTGGCGCTACAAGTTTGGCTGGTGCTGCTAGGGCACCCGCACGCGCAAGTTGGGCATGGGACAATCGACTCATTGTAGTATGAAGAGAATGACACGCAACATCTAGGGCTCGACCCCTTGGCTTGAGTGATATTGCACACCACCTGCCAGCTGGCAACTGCAGTAGTGTTAGAGGGTAAGCCACTAGGGTCTGGGAACTGGCTTGGGCTCACTCGAATTGGTTGACCACACTGGTAGTCGGGATTCAGCGTGCCGTTGATCTGCCAATTCTGTGGAGGCGAGAGCGCCGATCTGTTGAGATCTGGTGGCATTTTGTAGACCTGCATCTGGAACACCGACGTTGACTTGCTCGGGTCCACTGATGGTGGCAAGATGGTGCCGTTTCTACAACAATTAGGAATCAAACCGAGCGTGGTGTCATTGGCCTTGGTTGGAGGCAAATCAATTATGGTTGGCCGCTTCTCACAATTCAATACATTTGAGAAATCCAGGCTCTGGTAGTATGTGCCCTGGGTGCCAAATATGCAGTCACTAGAGTCGACAACATTTGGATAAGCCCCTTTCATCGTGTAGATGAACTCATCCCTCATCCAATCCCAGCTCAATTTCCAGTTATCAAGACGACCAAGTGGGTTGTGGTTGGCAATGGTGACCTGTGCCCAGTAGGACGAGTCATATGTTCTAATAACATCGTACATGATCGTTAGATCGCCACTTTTACGGGAAAGAAAGCCATCGCCAACAGTGATGTTGGCCTTGAAGTTGGTGTCCTTGGTGCAGCACACTTGCATCTCGCTCTTGCCTGCAACAACCACATCGAGAATTAAAACCTTTTCTCGACATTAAGGGTGACTGCATACTGGCAAACGATCAACAGCAATACATCCCATATAATTAAGCAATATGGCACCAGAGAGAAAACAGCTTCCATTATTGAAAATGAGGGAAATTTGGTTTCATTACGTCTTGATTAGTAGGAAAGGATCCGCTTAAAGGTAATCCTGCCAAGCATTCCACGCACATTTCACCTCCTCCTCTAACACAATAGATAGACACAAATATGCTAACAGAGCTATTTCTTAAAAAGCACAGAAACCCCACAATATGACCTCTTGATTAGTAGAAAAGGATCCGCTTAAAGGTAATCCTGCCAAGCGTTCCACACACATTTCAACTCCTCCTCCGACACAATAGATAGACACAAATATGCTAACAGAGCTATTTCTTAAAAAGCACAGAAACCCCACAATATGACCTCTTAATACCAAAGTTATCAGCCTTCTGCATCGTTGAATGAAACAATTTGAAAATTGTAAAATCTACAGAGAAAATCAAAGATGAATTTTCTTCTTCGGATGAACTAGTGCATAATCAAAAGTGGCAACAGTCCTATTCCACAGGATCTCAAGTAAAAGGATCACCATTCTATGTGTACCGTCATACCCAATATAGTTTCCCAAAAATCCAGCACATGAGACCACATCGAACCTCAAAGAACAAGATCCAATCACATTGTCCCACGAAAGTGTTCAAGAAACCTTAGCACCAACCAATCCATCCTACCAAAAACCACGGACCCTTCACTTAGCCCCCAACGACCAAAAGTTCCATCGATAAAGTTCACCAGGTAAGAGATCAACAATATGTGCACATTGACAAGAAAACATAAGAAATCACCTCAAGCTCGAAACAGAGCGGCAAACACAAATCAGCGAAAATGGTGCAATCACTCACCCTGCAGAGTAGGCGCGGGACACACGAACCCATCGTTCGCCAACGAGATATTCGACGGCATCGGCACGTCCGGCGACTTCACCCCGAACTGCGTCCCCACCAGCTGGACCTGCACCTGCATCTGCGTGAGATCGCCCGCCGTCTCGATCGCCGTCTTCAGATCGGTCGTCGGGTACCCCGCGAAGACGGTGCCGTTCCCGACGCTGGCGGGCAGGGACGACCCGTCGGCCAGGACGGCGTTCGAGGCGGAGACCAGGAGCTCGTCGTGCTGGAACCCGACGAGGACCATCCAGGACTTGAGGTCGTCGGCCCCGTTGTTGAGGACGGTGAGCGTGGACTGGAAGCGGTAGGCCTGGTGGGTCGCGTTCGTCGGCGGGAGCTGGGACCCGCCGGTATAGGAGTAGGAGAGGAAGACGCCGTTGCACGCGTCGGAGGCGGGCGACGGCGCGAGGGCGGTCTGGGAGGCGGAGAAGGGCGCCGCGGCGGCGGCGACCAGGACGAGGAGTATGAGGAGGAGGGTGGGCATTGCGCCGATGGGTTTCCGGTAAAGTTCGAAGCTTTGAACACGTTTCTGGTAAAGTTCGAAGCTTTGAACACGCATCAGAAGAACAAGAACAAGAACACACACAGAGGAAGAGAGAGAGAGAGAGAGATGGTGGCCGAGGTTTTTGTAGAGAGAGAGTGTGAAACGAAGGCGTGAACGCGTAGGAGTAGGAGAGAGAGTGGACAGCTAGCGTTTCCTAGTGATAGAGAGAGAGAGAGAGATGTCCATTTTCCTGCGGAGCTGTTCGAAATTCAAACGACTCGGTTTTCGGGTGGCTTTCCCCTTAATCTGTGATTAGGACATCGCTAATCAATGTCGTCATTAGTATACTCGTATCATAATCTTTGCTAATTTATAGAACAAAATCCATGGAAATTGCCATTTCCTGAGATGATTTGAACCTATCCTAGATACCCCCCCTTTTTTTTTTTTCTGTTACCCCCCCATTTTATTTTTAGCCCGAGTACGAAGATTTTCGCGGATTCATGTGCATCCATATCGTTTGTTTAATTAAGTGTGAATTTCGAGTTTACGACGAGTCGGTTCAAAAAAAAAAATATTAAATCTTTCGATCCCGTACATTTATTAGATATATCTAAGTTGATGCAGCTTCCCCAATATGTAGATTTCGATTTCGATTGACTAGGTATTCCTAAATTGATGGCTGACAATTAATGATATATATTTGTCAAAAATTAAACCATTAAAATTGTCGTGTTTTTCTAACAAAAAAAAAAACGATCATGTTCTATCCCTCATCAAAATAAATTTCGTGAAACTCTATCAAAAACGATCATGCTTGTACCTTGATACATAGATTAATGTTTTATTTATTTCGCGAGAATTGAATGATTTGGCGGACATTTCCTAAAAATAATTGTTTGAAATAAATAGTTAACGAAATTGTTTTCATAATTCACAACAATTTATGTCCAAATAATTTTATAAATAACGAAAATATATTCCGTTCGTTCATTTTTGTAAGCGACATAAATTATCATTTTTTCGAAAACTATTTTCTTAAATCATTCGTTTTCCGCGAAATAAACGGAATCTAAGAAGATCCAAATCCTCATCTAACGTGCCCCGCATCTTTTTACTTGGTCGTAGAGGTTCCATCTGCTTTCTATGTCATTTTTACCGTCCGGCATCACCATCGAACGACGCGCGAGGCCGGCTTCGCCTCTCCACCGAGAAATGTCCTCCCCAGCATCATACTCGGGCCGCGGAAATTGCGCCGCCCCCGTAATTTCAATCGATAACTTACCGTCCTAAACAAGGGCATCTCGAGTTCGATTCATACCATGAACTCGAGCCTTCCGATCTCGACATGGGATGACTGCTCGCGTTACATTCGAAATTGAAACGGTCGCTGCGACGAGGATCGAGACGCGCTTCATGCTCTTTTCGTTTTTGTTTTTACGTTGCTTTTCGGGACGAAGCGAGCGAATGGCGGAGGAAAGGGTGACGTCGCTGTCGAGAGGGAAGGTCGATGGAAGCATCGACGGCGCGATTTCGGTTCGAATTGGAAGAGCGTCCCCCACCACTGCATAATTGTAAACGTCTCTCTCAATTGCGCATTAATAAAAATAATCCTAAAGTTGACCGGCGTTGGTGGGCTAACGTATCTGGGAAATCAATACATGGAACCGATCCACCCTAGGAAGCATGTGCTTGGCCCCCCGGTCCGTTGACATTTTCGCCGATGGAGGACGGACCCGTGCGGCGCCGGGCTTTGCTGCGGAAGCAAGCGACGACATAATAAAACAGATTAGACAGGAAAATGAATCGGGCACCGGATTTACAGGGCTATTCACGGGGAGAGCAGCAAAGGATTCGGCTATAAATCGAGCGATAAAACGGAGATTACAAGAGCACTCGAGTCACTCAAACTCTTTCGGTGTTTCCCAACCCTCAATTTAACCAAATAACTCATAATTCCTTACAAAATAATATATCAATCTTCCGGAGGAATTCCCAAATCTTATTGACGAGATTTAATTGGCTTCAACACTCTATTGCTTCGGGGTGTAATTGACAAATATAAGCTCCTCTTTGATAATCTTCATAAAGAAAATTCACTTCTTGTATATAAACAAGATTTGGATCAACAGTATGAAATTTTCTCCAACTAGGACACCTATATAAAATAAGAAACTTTTCTCTTCATGCTCAAATTCGAGACATTTTTCAACAGAGGCGGGCCGATTCTCCCCTCGTATGATTGTTCCCAAGAGTAGCATGCAAATTGCATCAGCATGACCAATCATGTCGCTCCTCGTTTGGCTCAAACATCCAGCTTCTATTAGGGTTGACTAGTTTGTGGAACCGGGGATTGGCTACCCGATCCTGTCCAATTCCAAGGTCGGTCTCGGAACCGGTTATTTCTTCTTCTTCTTCTCCTTTTGGTTTCTTTTATTCCCTACAAGTGGAGCTTTCCAACATTAAAAGAAAAGAAATAATTTACTAATTAGGGCTTGCTTCAGAATAAAAAATAAAAAAAGTTAAGAAATCTTGATCGGTTCGGTTCCTTATGCGGAACAATTGACATAACAAAATACAACATAATTGCGGTGCGCCATATGAGTACACGACTTTGAAGTAGCAAGGTACTGGATTCATTAAATATTCGATTTTACATCCATTGTTTATCTTTAATACGAAATTAATAAAGCGTGTTTCATAGCATTTGTACGGATATCAAAACTGCATCTTTCAAAATCGTCCATGTACTTCAAAACTTATCGGGTAAAAAAGGTAGTAGATTTTTTTTTCCCATAAAAACAAGTTATTACCTAGAAACATGCCACGCGTAGATTCCCGATAAAAATAAATGGTGTCTCCGACTATTTTAATGATATCTCTCGTTAAGTTTAGGCTCCGTTCGTTTGGCGGAAAATATTCTCCTTTTGGAAAATATTTTTCCGGAAGTCATTTTCCTGGAAAATATTTTCCCGGAACATAATTTTCTGGTGTTCGACGATCAATATGAAAAAGTTTCGGAAAGTATTTTTCGCCGGTGACCGGCGGCAGCGTCCGGAGGCCGGCGGCGGCGGTCGGCAACCGGCGGGGGCGGCGGCGGCCGGCGACCTTAGTGAAGAAGAAGAAGAAGAAGAAGAAGAAGAAGCTCCGGAAAATGATTTCCGCTTTTGAAGAAGCGGAAGTCATTTTCCGTAGACTTAGGCTATTTTGTGAGGGGGGAAGGAAAATATTTTCCCACGGAAAACGTTTTCCGCCCCCCGAACACCGGAAAACCCGGAAAATATTTTCTAGGAGAATATTTTTCGCCAAACGAACGGAGCCTTAGCTAAAAAGATCGAAGAAAAAGACTATGCTAAATGTATATCCACGCATCTCGTTAAAATAGTGGAGTTCGTTTCAAGGATAAGTCACTACAAAATACCGATGATTTTTTGACAGAAACGACAAAAATATAATTCATCAGACACTATTATTTTCTCGCTTCTAGATATTTATCATAAGATTGGTCATGTTCCATCTTTAATTTTACAAAGAAAATTGACTAAAATAATAGTGTGCATTATAATAAATTGACGAACAATTATAGTACTATGCTGAAACTAAAACAAAGTCATAACTTGACAACCCTACTAAACAGAATTGGCAAAAGGACACTATAAGTGCCATAACTTGTGTACGGCGCTCACTTTGGTGCCATAACTTTTTTTCGGATCACTTTGGTGCCAAGTCGGAGGAAAAACGATCACTTAAGTGTCATAACTTTTTTTTGGATCACTTTAGTGCTAAAATTTTTGAAAAACGATCACTTAAGTGCTAAAATTTTTGAAAAACGAACATTTAAGTGAAAATTTTTTTAAAAAACGATCACTTAAGTGCCAATCTTCGGCGAGACTCCGGCGAGCCACGTCAGCTTCAGAAATTAATAAAAAAAATGCCACGTCAGATTTCCGGCGAAAAATTGTGTACGGCACCGGAGTTGGCACTTAAGTGATCGTTTTTCAAAAATTTTAGCACTTAAGTGATCGTTTTTCAAAAATTTTAGCACTAAAGTAATCCAAAAAAAAGTTATGGCACTAAAGTGAGCGCGTACTATGAGAGTATAAGCGACTTGTAGTGTTAACTTTTGCCAAACAGAATTGAAAAGATAAGACTACTACCAAGCCTGCTTGGACTGTGATGCCAAAGTCCTGCTTGGAGAGGTGAAAGAACTGCCTGCAACCTGGTATAACGAAGGGATCCCGCTCCGAACAAGAGCAGCGACTCGTCGTCGAGCTTCAGGCGAATCACGCGGCAACAAATGGGAAGAAGATTGATGCTGAGGTCCCCGGCCGTACAGCTAAGAGACTGGGGAAGTGGTGGGAGGTGTTCAAAGAGTAACAGCAAAAGAGAGCGAAAGGAGAACAAGAATGCCTTGCCAATTGAAGACAGGAAACGCGATCGCATTATCGGAACTTTGCCGAGAAGCTAGCGAAAAAGCAGTTGAATCCAGTCGCCACTTCCAACAGTAGCCGTGTTCGTTCCGACTCACCGGCTATTGCACCAGGTCTTCCGCCTCCGTGGCTCGCTAAATTCTAATGGCACCCCCTCTCTAAATCCTCCTTCATCATCAGCGACACCAAGTCTCTCCCCTGCAACTATCCCAGCACATCAGCCAATTCCGTGGCTGCAGTCAGATAAGAGTACTCGATAGTGCTCCATGCTCATTGGCCAGCTTGCCAAATCAGGGTGCTCTTCCTACTTCCGGAGAGGATATCATAATGTCCGTGTTCACTGAGATCTGGAGGGAATTGGAAGAAAGCTTCTCTGGACGAGATAGAAGCGGAGCACGGAACAGACGGCGCGGCTGAAGAGCGGGCAGGGAAGCACATGCAGTTTTCCTGGATGGTCGACCGAGTTGAGTGTAGGATTCAGATCGCTGATGGTAATGGTCAGTGAGAAATTCGCTGTGGCCTGCAGTTCGTTTCTATTCATCTTTCTTTCTCATGCTGATCATATTGTAGTGTGCTCATATTGATTCTGAGACTCGTTTTCGCTTTGGACAAAGAAGTCAAGTATGTGGAGGGCGTGTGCTTCGTGGGGATGTTACCATTGGCTGAGTGGTATATTTGGTTCAAAGGGGTTGCATTCCCGCTTTTGGTCCAAACGAATTAAAGGGATACTTATCCTTGTCCACTTCAATAGAGGAATAAAAATGAGAAAGGATGTTCAGAATGGGGGGCAAGTAGAATGAAAGAAGAGCATGTCAGCAGCCTCAAATGGTGATGTTTTGGTTTATTCTGTGACCAAACAAATGGTGATGTTTTGGTGATGTTAACAATTGAATTGTCCTTCATAGATTATGTCTGCTTTTCTCATGCACTGGTCCCTCGAAGTGGCCTTGCAGGAAGCATGAAAGCTACTTCTCTCTTTATGATAAGAGAAATTGTGAAGCGACTATTCGACTGAGCCTGGGAGTAACTAGAGAACATCGATAGCAAACTTGAGCTTTGTTGGGACACGCGAAAGATCACACTAAACGTCAAGACGGTTAGGGGCAACAACCTTTGTGAGCTGTCCTCGAAGCATCGCTGAGCTAGATGTTGTCATTTTACTAGCTCCATTCCTTCACGGTTGGCGAGGTCGATAGTCGCTGTTTATATGCGACGGTAATCCATAAAATTACGGCAGAATACACGCTGTTACGATCGAGCCACGAATCCTCGGGAACCATGAGAGGCCCTACCTGCCCCATACTGTTCAAAATGTGTGGCTGTCCCCAGTGGCAAAGTAAAACGTGTGGGTATCATCCTTTAGCACCGGACTTTCCCTTTTCTTTTCCGTAAGTTTTTAACCTTTTTCTCACTTCCTCACCTCATAAAGATATGGCCAAGCTTCAAAGATAAAGGGCACACTTCACTCTGTACTACTGCACACTCCCTCTCTCTCTCTCTCTCTCTCTCTCTCTCTCAGTTCTGCTTTTCCATTCCATCATCACATTCCCACATTGAAGCTCTCAAAGTTTCACTTCCCCTGCACTTCACACACTCTCTTGTGGCCAATTCTTTTCCCAGAAATGGCAGTCTTTCGGAGCACCACCCTCCTGCTCCTATTGGCTCTCACTCCCTTATCACTAGCCACCAACATGTCCTCTTCACAGTCACCCACCATGAACAACTCTACATCAACCCCCACCACGAACAACTCCACATCAACCCCCACCACATCATCCAAATACCAAATTGAGTGCACAATGTGCTCTTCCTGTGACAACCCTTGTAACAAAGTCCCACCACCGCCGGTGCCGCCGTCTCTGCCTCCACCGAGCTCCGGCAGGGCCTACTACTACCCTCCTCCACCGCCCTCCCAGCCCTCCTACAAGTACTATCCCCCGCCGCCATATGGCGGAGGCGGGTACTACTATTACCCTCCACCCAATTACCAGAACTACCCAGGGCCGCCACCGCCGAACCCGATCGTGCCATATTTCCCGTATTTCTACCACACCCCTCCTCCTGCTAGGTCCAGCTCTCCTGCTACAAATACCAACTTAGCCATAAGCTCAGTCTTGCTAGGCAGAGTTGGTGTGGCTCTGGTTTTGTTGCTCTGATTTGAAGAAGCGAGTTATGGGCAGATCAGGCAAATTGCAGATGAGACAATGTACGCAGTTTCAGGCTCAGTTGTTTACAAGAATTGCCCTTCTTCCATGGGCCCAGGATCATCAATCACAAGATGGACAGGAGCAGAGACAGAGAGGAGC
Organism: Syzygium oleosum; assembly: GCF_021117445.2. NCBI lineage: Eukaryota > Viridiplantae > Streptophyta > Magnoliopsida > Myrtales > Myrtaceae > Syzygium > Syzygium oleosum. The sequence goes on along the minus strand of NW_026607521.1, from coordinate 2,645,362 downwards.
CATTGAATAGTGACTACTAGTTCCCAGAAGTTACTCTCTCTGTATTCTCTCTTCTCTAACATGATGTGTAGAGTGATGATTTGCAATTTGAACATTAAATTGTACCCATCTTTTGTTTGGTTACCGTGGCAATAAAGTGAGAGAGAGAGAGAGTGGTCATACTCTTGGAATGCAATCATGAAAGGGTACGCCCACTAGGCAAATGGCAATTAGTATGCTTTTTCACTTTGGCTGAACTGAATCAGTGGTAGGGTAGGGACTGTTGGCTACAGGGGAGTTGCTCGATGATTCTGCAACTTTCGGTATTTGGCCACTGTTTAGATCTGAATTTTTTAGGTACCTTTATGGTCATGGAAGCTTATGATGTGCATATGCTTTGTTTGGTCATTCTTATTTGGTAATGCCAGAGAATAGATACGACCGCCTCTCAGCAAAACCTACCTCACTCAATGATGCGAGAAATTTTAAAATTTAGGGTTGAAATAAGTGGCACTATAGATTCAATGTAGTTTTGCCTAGTCATTGAGTGAACTAGCTTTAATAACGAGTTCTAATGTTTGTAATATCGTGCTTTTTCCTTCGCCGAATTATGTTATTGTTTCTTCATGGCATCTACGGTCAAAGTGCAAAACCCGATTCATGACGATAGGGAGGCAAAATAGAATCTATTAGCGGTAGGACAGTTATCATGCGGTAAAATGGTCATTTATCTTTCATGAGTAGACAAAGTTCCGGCCCATGTCTCGAGCGAATCTCTGGCCAATCTGTGCCTTATATATTTGCTACTTCGCGTAGAGACTTATCGGACCGGACTTTAAAAAAGTGGCGGCACAATAAAAATCGGGTCATAGAACGGGTTTTGGATCTCACTAAAAGAGCCGTAGGCCTTGACATCGGTTCGGGATTCTTTTGACGGGTAAATCAAGATTCGAATTCGACCACGAATGTTACTACAAAACTGCGGAAGTAGCTGTGACATGCATGTTTTGAGATGATCCATCATTCGCTTCGTACCGAAACACGCGCCGATTTCGTATCATACGGTAAGAAAAAGAATAAAAAGCTCGCGAATCCCATACATTTAAGCGAGCTCTGTATGGAACTTTCATCCAAATCCCGACTCAAATCGGACTTGGGGTTCGAAGTACATATCCGGGTCTCTCGAATTTGAATCCGCGACAGAAACGGGGTTCGTGTCGAAATGGGTCCTCCCGTCATTCTCGTGATCACGAGAAAGTAGTAAAAAGCATTGGGTGGGGTGTGTCCCCAAGGTTCCAAGACGCGATGATTTGGATTTGAGGGGGCAAAGAAGAGAGCGGAAGCTGCCTAAAAGGTGTAAAATCTTGGTTTTTTTTTTTTTTTTTTTTTTGGTTGGGTGTAAAATCTGGGGTCTGATCACGAGAAATTGCGCATGGTAATATGGACAAAGATGGGCCGTGATGAACGACACGATGTGAACGCGCGAGCGGGGTTTGTTTTCTTTGGTGTCGACTCCCCTTCGCTTGTGGGCCCCCTTCCCCGTTCTTGGGCCGATCGTCTCCCACGTGCCACGTGGAAAAAGGCTCTCCTCGGTGTGAGGTAAAAAGAACAGGCGCGCCTTTCTTTTTTTTTGATTTTTTTTCCGGCTTTTCTTTTCCATTTAGATTGTATTTATTTCGCGAAAGATGAATGATTTAAAATATATTTTACTAAAAATAATCACTTGTATTGTTTATAAGAATAAAAGAACGAGAATTTTTTCATGGTGCACGAAAAATATTTAGATATAAATTATTATCGATAATAAGAAAAATTCATTAGCTATTTATACCAAGCTATACAAGAGACATTTTTTGGAAAATATTTTTTGAAACGCTCATTTTTCAAGAAACGAACGGAACCTAAATAAAAAAAGGCCAAAAAAATATATTTAAATGTGTTTTTGAATGTATGTCGCCGATAAATATAGATTTCTATAGAGTAATGCTTTTTCCACTTCTTCTTTGGCTTAGACACTCCATTTTCTTGTGTTTTGACTATACTATTCCCTGCGGGACCTACCACTTCTTGTACAACTATATAAAAGTGATTCATTTTGTATTATTTAGTCAACTCTTTTAATTTTGTTTCTCCTTTTTTTCCATATGGGTCCCATTTTCCTTCTTCTTTTTTTCTTTCTACGAATTTGACAACTCAGTTCTACACCTTCCACTCCCTCTTCTTCTTCCCCAAACCTGTCGTCCTCTATTTTTTTTTCTATGATGCCAATCCTGTTGTTCACCACACTTTCATCGGCACGGGCATTGAGCTTACTGGTGACCTCCCCAGCAAGCTGTTTTTCTCCACCGCACGAAGGCAGCAAAATAGTAGACGATATTGTTGTCGATTCGATACAATAGGTCATATTTGTTCTTAAAGCAAAAGACACACACTGTTGGAGGAGCAGTCAGATCTACCTTGAATGTAGCCTAATTTTAGATACAAGAGGCATCCTTTAGCCTCCACTCTAGATTTAAACCCAACACCTATAATCTTGAGAAAGCGAAAAAATTTTGGCCTCCATTGTCGTCAAATACTCAATTCCCCTTGAGATCAAACAACCGGATTAAGCATTTCCTATATCATTATTTCCAGTAAGTCAATTAATGAGAAGTAATGACAACATTTAAAAACTGATGATGAAGAACTTATGAAAACCATAGTAAGAAATTGAACCCAGAGGGAGCAAAAGTCTATAAGACGCGAGTATGGCAACTGCACAATTAATTCGCAAACATTGTTTTGATGCACTCTACACTCTAAACACAGGATTGAAACACAAGATCAAGCATTTCCACGATCCAAAACTCAAATTCACTTTTAACAAAAAATATCAAGAAACGCTCAATAGCAACTGAGCATGATTCAAGACCAAGAAAACTAAGAAGGAAAAATGCAAGCTTTCGTCAGAACTGTACTTTTGATAGTGAATGAGGAGGCTGCAGATTGTTGAAGTAAGTAGTTCTTTTGGGATTGCAGAAGCAAGAGAGATTTGTGGTAGAAGAAGAAGAAGAAAAAGGAGTGAGAGGCGTAGAAAGAAGAGAATGGCTTACAAGAGAGAAAACACAAAAACGATTTGCAAGAGCTGACGCGGTGGAAAAAAATAAGAAGAAGAAGGAAAGTGAGACTCTAAATGAAAAAAAAAAAGAAACAAAATAAACAGAGTTGATCAAATAATAAAAAGGATCACTTTTGTAAAGTTTTACAAAAAATGATAGACCCCACAAAGAATAATATGGTCAAAACACGAATAAAATGAGTGTCTACGTCAAAGGAGAAATGGAAAAAACGCCACTCATTTCGATAATCCTTCCCATCCCAAACATTTATCTTTTTCGGCTTAACTAAGTGATTTTAAGTTTGAAAAAAAAAAGGTTCCTTCTCATTTAAAATTAAGTCGAAATGATAAATCTCTATGAGTGAAAGCAGGTTCGTTTACTTTTAAGCTGCGTTTGGTCGTCCGGATTTCTAAGGCTGCGTTTGGTTCAGCATTGGGAAGGGGCTTTCAGCCCCGAAAGCCCCTTCCCAAAAATCTTGAACCAAACGGTTAGCATTGAGCATTGAAAATGCTCAAAACTAGCATTTTCAATCTTTGAAAGCCAATCTTGATCGGGACTAGCTTTGGACTTTCACCTTGAACCAAATGCCAAAATCATTTTTATACTTCCCAAACTACCCTCACTCAAATTTCAATATTCGACTTTGCCTCTCATTCTTGTTCATCTTCTTCACCAAAGGGACTCCAGGCGAGGGCAAAGGGCGGCGACGGCGAAGTCCGGCGAGGTCGCCCGACCCGGGCGACGGCCGCCCGAGTCGAGCGATCGCCCGTAGCGCGGCCGCTCGGGGTCGAGGCGGCCGCCCGGGTGCGGCCGCTGGGTCCCGCGACCTCGGGCGGCCGTCGGCTGGGGTCGCGACCCGGCGGCCGTTGGCTGGGGTCGCGAGACCCGGGCGGCCGGCACGGGTCGCGCGACCCGACGGCGGCCGTCGGCTGGGGTCGCGCGACCCGGGCGGCCGTCGGCTGGGGTCGCGCGACCCGGGCGGCCGTCGGCCTGGGGTCGCGCGACCGGCGAGGGGACGCCGACCTCGGGCGGCGAGGCTGAGGTCGCGCGACCTCGAGCCTCGTCGCCCGAGGTCGGCGTCCTCGCCGAGGTCGCACGGCGACGGCCGCCGGCGCCAGATCTGGCTCGCCGGCGGCCGTAGCCCTTCGCCGGAGCCGGCGAAGGGTATTTTTGCCTTTTTTTTTAAAAAACCCCCTCAAAACCCATTTGTAAAAAAAATTAACCAAACACCACTTGGGTCAAAATAGCTTTGCAAATGAGTTTTTACCAAACGCCATTTGCATTTTTCCTAAAGGGCTTCCACCCAAAGGCATTTGCATTCCCAAAGTAGCATTCCAAATGCTGTACCAAACGCACCCTAAATAGGATAGGACTGGATAGGATAGAATAAGAAATCCTGGGATTTCTTCATATCCTATCTACTGTTTGGTGGACTACGGATTTAAAGTCGGATAGGATATTTTTTTTTTTTTTGCTATTCACGGGTCCGGAGGAGTCGGTGAAGGAAAAAAAGCCGAGAAATTTTTTTGGTGAAAGCGCACAAGGTGTGGGGATGAAGATGACGGCGAGTGGAGCGTAGGGTTTCTAGAAAAATAGACATTAGAAATCCTATTCAGGTCTATCCCACCCCCCCTCGGATTTTTTTATCCGGGCTATATCCGGTCTATATCTGACCTTATCCTATCCTGGACCACCACCAAACATGGAATAGGATAAAACATATCTTATCCTGGCTTTTATCCGGTCGACCAAACGCAGCCTTAGTTGATGGGTGAGTAAAATTTGCATCTATTCTCGAATATCTTATTATACGAACAATGCTCGAAATTTGAAGCATTGTTTTTTTTTTTGTTGAAATTTGAAGCATTGTTAATTTCGTGAATACATACACTATTTATCACTTCTAGAAATTGCATTTAATAATGGATAAAGAGAAAATATCTTCAAATGTATTTTCAGATGTATTCCACCAATGAATATCGAAATACATGAAACTGGCAAGTTGACTAATTTGTTGACCACACATAAGGGAGACTAGCTTCCAACGCTACACGTTTTACTCTCGTTCCGGCTTTCTAGGATTGAATGGCGATCCGGGAAATCCAACATGTGTTTAAGAGTGTATTTGTTTAGTGGATAATGAATGATTTAGCTAACATTAAAAAAAATGATTTATTGCATAGTTTACAAAAATACATAAACGAAAAATATTTTTATCATTTACAAAGATATTTAGACATTAATTGTTATCGATAATGAAAAAAATTTATTGACTAATTATTTCAAACGATTATTTATAGGAAAATATTTTTCAAATTATTTATTTTTTGCAAAATAAATGGAGCATAATAGTACTCATATATGAATTATGATGGCATCGAACATATTCGAATCCATCAGAGTCGCATTTTGATTGTCGTGGATTCAATTTTAATTGACAACGCGAAACAATCTTGAAATCCAAGAATGTAAGAGTACTCGTGATGGTTCGGGTGGAAAGCGGGTCCAGAACTTCATGTCATTACAGACGGTTGAGTGCATTAGTTAACATTGTCAAATCGGTAAAATTACTGTTTTTTTTTTTAAGTCTCGTTTACATATATCTGTCTGTAATGTGAAAAAAAAAAAGTAATTTGGGAGAATAAATGAAAGGAACGTAGCAAAATATGCAGAAAATTTATTTAAAAAATCTCAGTAAAATAAATTAAGTTTTCTAGATAATTATCTCGACCATTTGCTGAAAAAGTAAAATATAAGTGATTTAAGGCTTAGGAATTAGGATCTAGATGTACATAGCCTTATTCTAAAAGTAAACAGAGGCCCAAGCTCAAGTCCAAGCCCAATAAAAAGCCCAAGCCCATTAATCTATTCCGTGCTGCTGCTGCTTCTTCTTCTTCTTCTCTCTTTCATCAACCGAACGCCGCCGAACAGAGAGCGAGACCTCGGGAATCGGAGCTCGATCGTTGCTCCGTCGACGCCGTCGCTCCCGGCCTCTCTTCCTCCGGACTCCGCTTTGTCTCGCGGCGGCTTAAACCCCGGCGCTAGCTCGCCATCTTTGAACGGCGGTACGCAGCGGCGCCACATCCGCGGGCGGCCCTTGCCGTCGTAGTAGTCGGGACCTCGGCCTCTGAAGTCTGGTCCCGCTTCGCCTCTCCCCGTCTCTCGCCGGTTTCCGCAGCTCTTTCAAGGCGCCGCTTCGTCTCTCCTCTTTTCCTCTTGCTTAGATTTTCGCCCGCGACGGGGCGGGGCTCCGCGGGACACCGTTGCCCCCCACGCGAGTCCTTCCGCCTCGTGCCTGTCTGTAAACCCAGAGCGCGCCATGGCGCACGCTTCGAAGGCGTTTTGAGATCAACCCATTTGAGAAATGTCCCTAAAACTTCACGCTTTGGCTTAATTATCCAGAAATTCGTTCTTCCTGTGCCATATAGCTTGGTCTGCATTCTCTGAATGTGAGGATTCGCGCGCGATGGCGAGTGCTGAGGAAGTGAAAAGAGACGAACTCGCTGGCTTTCTAAAAGTGCTTCCGCCGGTGGAGTTTTCCTGTGTCTATGGATCGACCCTGCATCCTAACAATCGGGACAAGGTTAGCGGTTATCTGTTTTGCTGTCCCAGTACATGGTTTCAAAGAAATGCGAGTTGTTTTTACATTCGCGCTTGAATTTGAATTTTCAGTCATCCATGGTGGATTACATTCTTGGAGTATCAGATCCTTTGCAGTGGCATGCTGAGGTACAGTTGAAGGTGCAATGTGTTCTACATTTCTTTTAATACGTGGAAGATTATCTGAATTCTTCATAGCTTCAGTTCTCTTGGCATGTCTTAGAATCTCAAACGGAATCGAGATCACTATGCTTCCTGGATGGTCCATGTTGGTGGGGCAAAACTGGTATCTCTCTATCTCTCTCTCTCCTATGCTTGATTGCTTGTGCAAAATAAAAGGTCTTACCGAAAAAAGTCTTGTTTTTTTATGTTAGATTACGGAAATTGCAGATGAAATTGGTGTTGGGGTTCATTTCAACCCTTTTGTTACTTGGAATGATAAGGTACTGCTTACTATGGAGCCTAAACATCCCCGATTTCTTTCACTGTAGAAGCTTTTGTTTAGTATAGCGAGCTTTAACATTCATTCATGTTTAACATATCAATGATTGTGTAGTGCCTCACGTTTAGGTACTTTTGACTAGATGCTCAAGTATGGAGTTGTTCGGATGCACGACCTGGTAGAGGATGTACTCAAGTGGGACAGATTCTACTTGAGTGGTAGACTGCAAAAACCAGTATGTTTTTGTCTTTTGCTGATGCATTTGTTTCCTTTACTTGCCATTCTGCTGATTTTTATGACATTATTTTCTCTTCATGTTTTGGTGAGATGGAACCAGAGCATGTTCCTTTATGAATTCTTTAATCAGAAACAATGTAGAAATGAGTTTGGAAGTTGCTATTTGCAATGCTTTAAGTTGATGATGCCTGGGCGTTTATAGATAACCATTTGTAGCCATTATTGAATTTTTCTTTTTTTAAAAATTTCATTTCTTTATTTTTGTAGAGTAATGCTATACATACAATGACTCAGATACTAAATAGATTTACCAAATGATGTGGCAAAACTAAGTGGTTATATAAGTTAGTGAGCCCATTCAAGCACTCTACATAAATCTGCCACATCATTTATTTCATTTTCGTGGTGGGTAGAGATTGCGGAAATGAAGGGTAATGGTACTAAGAGAAAGTAGTTCTGTTAATTTGAGTTTAGAGAAAGGTTCCTGCAATAATTTCAACATTTAATGTCGAACCAAGGAAAAGATATTTTTCTTTTTGCTTTCATAGGTGTTATCATTTTATTTGGTAACATGGAAATATTTGTGAGCAAGTATCAATGAAGATGAACACACCTTCGAAGGAGATGCTTGCTTATTCTTGTAGAAGTAATAGGTCATGTTTGCTGGTTGCTGCCCGAATTAGGTGCAAACTTTACCCTTGACCCTAAACTCTTGAAGTCACTTGGTAAGATACATATAGTCTGGAGCATAGACAACTAAAACATTGAACCTGCGGTGTTTCTCTGTACTGTTCTTTGTTCTCTCAAATCTTTTCTATTGTGAGTTTGATAATCTTAAGTAAACTTCGTTGAGAAGAATAAATGTTAGCAAGGCACAAAGTAAAGCATTTTGCTAAATGATTGGAATGCCATAATCGATTAATAATGTTGTGAGAGCACCGGGTGCATGTATATTGAGTGCATTCGATCAGTCTAGCTTGCCTTGTCTTCTTGATGCTTCCTCCATCGACAAGGAAGGCATCTTTTTTTATTGCAGCATAGAGTGCATTTAATCATGGCCTATTTACTTAGTTTTGTTGCAGATCATTTTTCTGATGAAGCTTTTGAGCTAATTATACATTATAATATCTAAGAGAAAAGACATCAGTATCTGTTGAGGTATTGATTGGAGTGGGAATAGGTATTGTAATTTTATATTTATTTATTATCAGGCAACCTTGATGATTTGGACACCTTAAAAGTAGTTTTGACATGATTGCCATTCTTTTGAAGTCACATGGATAATCGAAACTTATACAAACATTATAATTTGACAAAAGAAGAATGTGTTTTTCTGATTTTGTGCAATGAGTACTTTTGTGCTGTATCTCTAGTTCTTTGTCCTAAAGTAAAAGAGTAATACCTGCGATTGGTGCATGCAATAGCTGGTTTGATCTCTTTTATTTGTTTATTATGTGAACTTGTTAAAAAGAGGTAGAGAAGGTCTAAAAAGACGTGGGAGGAGACAATAATGAGCGATATGTTTAATGCTTACTGAAGATTTGACACAAAAAAGGGTTTCAATCCACATAGATGATCTCATCAGCGGCATTATGTTGGTTGTTGTTGTTGATGTTGCAACGTGGACTTGGTTTGACTGTCAGTTCTGTGTCTTTTTTTGACTGAAAATTACTTTTTTTCTGACTCATTGACCTTGTTTGTTTGATTTAGTTTCTAATTGCACTTGGTAAATCTTGTAGGTTCACATACTGCTCGATAACTTGGACATTGAAAATGTCAATTCTTCTAATCTGAGAGCTGCTGTCTCAGCTGCTCTTCTCCTCTTGCCACATGAATTTTCTGAGGTTCAGTTCTTTGTCATTCTTTATCAGCTTTTTGTAATTCAATGTCCATTTCCTTACATTTGATTTTTTTCGCAGGAAGACCTTTATGCCAAGATATGCAGTCTCTCATACATGGGTGACCTACGTATGCTTTTTGCAGAGGATAGGAATAAGGTAAAGCATTCTTATAGATCATATCTTGGGAACACTTGTCTGTGTTTTTATTAAGAAAAGGACATATCCTAGTTCGAGGAATAACATGGGAAGCAGTTGTATTGGTGAGGCTAATTTCACCAGGGCACATGAATGTACATTGCATTGATAGATGCAATCTGAAATTAATTGACTTTCACTGAAGACTTGCCCCGAAAATGGCACTTTCTTGGCCTATGGGAGCTTAGTTCCCAACATTTTAGTAGCTAACAGTTGCATTAGATTCCCATAAACTACGGACTTTTGCAATTCTTCATAGACTACAGTTTGACAGTAGCACACTTGCGAAATTTTACCTTCAACTTTTATTATTATATCTTCTGTCTCATCTAATGGCACGACTCTCAGTGGATACTTGGTTCCTTTTTAAATTTGTAAAAATTGGAACTTTTGATGAGGTAGTTTGCGATAAGTAAATTTATGGGGTTCGTTTGTAAAATGGTTTATGCTTGTATTGAGGATATTCCATATCCTGGTTCTTTTATTCGCTATTTGTGAGCATTAGCTGTTGTTTATATAAATGATGTACTTCAGGTGAAGAAGATTGTACAAGGACAATTCAGTCTGTTTCAGTCTATGTACAAGCCATTTCTTGAGGAATATGAGACAAAAAATATGATAAGCTTCTCATCATGCGGTGGTCATAAAGCAAATATATGTCAGGTGCAGTTGCTTTTACTGTCTTGTTAAGCAGTTTCAGTTGTTTACTCGTATCAAACTGAAATCTCAATGATTGTCCATACCGGGGAAAAGACACTCAATGTTTGATGAGTAATATGATTGCAGTTATATCCTAGATTTATGTGATGTGCAAGTTAGCGACTAAATGTTCACACTGTGTCTGAGCTTATCCTCTCCTGTCCTTTGTAATGCACCTCTCTTCTGTCTTCTGTTTGCACGTGTATTAGCCAAAAAGATTAAATATAATGGCCAGAAAAGGCACGCAATAAGCCACATTTGAATTTGCAGCCAAAATTAATCGATATTTTTAATTTAATAAAAAACTGTGAAGCCTTTTTTTTTTTTTTGGATGACCCAGGGAACCCCCGCACGGCCGACAGCCGGGAGGTAAACCCTGGGGGCGACACGTGCTAGCCACCACACACGTGCACCGGTTAAGTCACCCTGCGGCACCCGGGATTCGAACACTCAACCTTTTGCGAGAGGAAGAGTGCGCGCTCCAGCAGCGCCACCCAGGCGGGTGGTCACTGAAGCCTTTTGTGGTGTCTTAAGATGCTAATTTTGATATGTTTGTAAAGAGTTTAGGTGTTTGACTAATAAGGTGGCGCCTCTAGCTTTAGATGTTAAGCATAAAAGCCAAAAGTTGAAAGTCAAAAGCGAAATGACACACTCACTAATTATGTTTTATAGGCCAAAGTTGGTACTTGGTGTTTATGTTGTTTGAGAGACAGAGAGAATTGTAGCTGGAGTGATGCTCAGCTGTGATCTCAAGCGATGAGTCCCTTGTTTTTATCTGCTGTCTTCATCAGATGAAGGTGGCGAAATGAATTTTAGCCTTTAGAGCAAGTAACGCTATTTTTCTTCTAGGTCTGGAATCTGTTCACATTCATGTTGCACCTGACGATTTCTTTCACAGCCTTTTTCATTTCTAAATGAAGTAGGATATGTTATCGCTTTTCCTTTAACCACGTAGTCTTTTTCTGATATTTTTTTGTCTACCGTTGTTTCATTTTGTGACCTTTTTTGGCTTTCGTTTTTCTTTTGGAGTACTAATGACATTGGACTGTAGCAGTGCAGACAGGTAACCCATGTGGTAACTTTTTTTCGTGAAACTGTTTTTGGTCCCTGAAAACTCCATTTTGGAACCATTTTCTTTTGCGTAACTTCTTCACTTGATGATCGTAGCATACCCAGATGAATTGTACTTCTGAAATTAGAGGTTCTTCATGCACTGATTTCCAATCAAGAGAAACTTTGTAAATATCCTTCATCTGTCGTTGCTAATTTATGTGTTCTGATTGTCTGCAACATAGATTGAAAATCGATTTTTATGTACTCGAAGGTTTCCCTTGCTAAGGTGCATAATTAATCTTCAAAGAAGCGACATTTGAGACCGCTTTATTATTTTAATCAATTGAGCTATGAGGGCTGAATCATTCTGCAGTGTAACTGATCCAGCAGAACTCCTCTTTTGACCAGGATATCGATTTATACACCACCTGTTCACTTGTTTCCTTGCTACCGCAAGCAATGAGAAATCGCATGGGAATGAAGTTGGGAGAGCAGAAAAGGATTGCTGAATCAGGTACGCTATTTAATTCTCGTTTTTCGGTGGGTGGGATGTAGCGTTGAGAATTGGGTAGGCCGGTTCCATGGTTTTCAATAGGGGCAAATTACCACTTGACCGAGGATAATTTTTAATAGTCAAATGATGCAACTTTTATATTTTATTATGATATTTTTACTTTTCACCCAAAACATTAAAATGGGCTTGTTCCAGGTAGAACTGGGCCAGATCCAATTTTTTGGAACCAAAGTTCATAGGGTAGGTTCCCAGTTCTAGGTTGGGTGCCAACTCACCTTGGAACCGATCACCCCTAGTGGGATGTACTCCTTGATGTATCATTTTAGTACAGTTGTTTTTGGAGTTTTTTTTTTTTGGTCAGAAGTTGTTTTTGGAGTTGGTGGGCTTGTACTTATCGCAAATTATGCATCAGAATTTCTAGGTATGACTCTTCTTTTTCTTTTATACTCTGTCACAATGATGGAGATAGTCATCCTGGGTTGTCAAATGATTACTAATCAAAGTGAGATGATTTCATATCAAGTGTTAAAAGTTGCAAGATCGCCTTGATAATTTAAGATTTAAGATAGCCGAAGATCTCTGAAGGATCATTAACGTGACCTGCCTTCTTGCGATAGTGGCATACGATTGCAGACATGAGACATGTCCTATTGGCCCTAAGTTTCATGTGAGAATGCGGCATACTTGATTGGTTTCTGATTATAACGGTGGTATTTACTGTCATTTTTTTGTGCAATCATGGCATCCTGCTTGAAGACAGCACGGACATAAGTTAATGAAGGAAGCAATTACTGCCTCTGGAAAATGGTAGAAAACCTACCTGAAATTTATTTGCATGCTCTTTGCAGGTCGAGTGGTGCGTGATGTTAAGATCAGCTCGAGAGAAGAGGCGGCAAAGTGCATGCAGAAGGTTCTCCGGCGGACCGTGATGATGTCGAGTGCGAGGCAGGCAGTTTCGGGATTCCTGACTACTGGTGGTCTCAATGCTGTTAGGTATCTCGGCAAGAAGATGGCCAAGGCTTGGAAGTCCCGGACCTGATCACTAATTTATCACTTCTCTTACCTAGGAAACCTAAATTTTGGCTAGAAGTTTAGGAAAACGAGTCACACACGAAGATGGGTTTTTCCGGGGATGCTCATCTGTTTTTCCTTTGCCGTTTGTGGTTGTACAGAACGTCGATAGTTTATTTGTTGTGCTATTTGAATAAGATTGATGACTGATGGAAAATTTTGCTGTGCAGTATAGTTTGCTCTTTGTCTCGTTTTGCTGCCTCGTCAATTTTGCTGGAAATTATTCAGATAAATTGCGGTTGATGGAGGGATAACATTGAGATCCATGAAATGGTCCAGAGGTTTTCAAGACAAAATGTTGCAAGGAATTATTTAAGATAAGTAGGTGATCCTTGAAGCTTTCAAGGACCTTTCTTGAGTACTCTATAACATTATTGAGGGAATACGGGAGATGTGCACGAGGGCGTTTTAGGGTATTCTTCCTGGTAAAATGAAAATATACTTGTGCACTAGAGATTTCTTATCAATCCCCACCGTTAGATTGGTGGGCTGGAGATCGACGGAGATTATGATCTAAGCGTGCAACGATGCATAAATATTTCCACAAAATGTACTTCTCACATTTAAGATTTGACCCAAAGAACATATTTGAAATCATTAAGTAGGGATTAAATTTAGAATTTGATATAACGGATCAATAAGAAGTTGAGTCTAGAGTTTTTTTAACCATATATTGATTTTGCAGTATTTTCATAAACTTGTTATGAACCGTCCACTAGAATCAACTCTTCTATTGAGCATCGATAGAAGCGAGAGCGCACATGTTTCCTTTTGGTGTTATCCCCGTCAAAGCTAGATGCAAACACGGTCTCGAGAGTATCAATATCATGCGGTCGATCAATTTAGAAGACTCTTTTAAGTGTCGTATAATTTAGTGTTAAAAGGGTGGAAATATACGACAAAAGCCATGATAATGTCGTATCGAGAGAGACTGTCTACAGAACGCGCGCAAGTCCTTAATGTCCTAACCCATTAACATATGATCTAACCGAAATCGCCTTGTGTAAAAAGCTCTAGTCATCGAGTGAGGAGTTGGAGTTCCTGTTAAACTGCTTTATTTAACGAAGAAATGGACATATTTAAGCTTAAATATATCCTGCTGGAAAGGACAGAAGCCAGGCTATGCCGTTGACATTTTGCAGCATTTTACAAAGTAGCAAAGTACATCCGATGCAGTCGTGTCTCCCTCCATGACCCGTCCGTTTCTCAGGTCGTACTCGTGCCATGTCTTTTTGTACTCACGATCCCCATCGCTCCCAGAAGAAGAACAAAAGGAGAAATCTTCATAAAGGTAGAAATTCATTTGACCAAAAAGTCATTACAGGCATTAAATAGTCGATTACTATTATTGACCCGGTTTATGATTGTTTTGAACAAGGATGTAATTCGATCTCGGCATGTTTTACACAAGTTTCGAGTTTAGAAATTGTTCGATCAGTCCTAAACTTATTATGCGGATATTGATTCAGCCCTAAACTTTCAAGTTTTGCCAATCTAGTCATGCACTTTTGTGTGAAATTTCAACGTAGTTTTTCCAGTCAATTCTCACTGGAAGTCACTGATGTGGCGGTTCAGTCACCACCAATCATCCTAAGTGATACACCGACACGCCAGCGATTTTCGGTGAGAAGAGCTATATTAGAATTCAGCACAAAGATTTTGGATTAAATTGGTAAAATTAAATAATTTAGGACAGAATTGGTATCCGTATTATAAATTTAGGACTGATTTGATATTCCAACAGTAGGCTACAAACTCGAGCGATTTTGCAGGTTCATGAATTTCAGTGCTAATTATGCAAAAAAAAACTTAAAAAACAAGAAAAAATAGAATAGGAATGTAAAACAGGAGTCATGCATGAAGCGCATATGATATGGCCATATGTAAAGGTCAATGATGGGCATAAGCAGTCAAACTAAGATTCAAAAGTACTGCTCCAAAAACCTTCCATTCTTCGACTTCATTTCAACATTTGTAAATACTGATTTAAACATCGGAGAGTTTAGTCGCTTGATGATCCGATCGAGCGCAAAGTCCGAATCATGGGCCCTCGACGGGATTCGCCTTCTTTCGCTTACAAATGCGGGATTATCTACTCATTGTTCAATGGTCGGAGCATAATATCTCACAAAACATGGAGGTATGGTATGGTATTGGCGAAACATGGTGCCTTTATTTCGCGGAAAATGAACGAGAAAGAAAACATTTTTCTTAATAAATGATGGCTAATATCGCTTAAGTTAAGAAAAAAAAAATTGAACGGAAAACATTTTCATCGTTCATTAAAATGTTTAGATATATATTGTCACCAATAGTGAAAATATCTTTTATTTACTAATTATTTGAAGTTATGCAAATGATTTTTTTTTTTAAAAACGATTTTTCCAAATTATTCATTTCCTACCAAACGAAGGGAGCATCAGCTGTCCGTTCCAATTTTCAAAATGGTAGCCCTTCCATAACTTTCCCGTTGAAAAGGATGTACAATGTCAACTCCCCTTCTTTTCTACCAACGCATGCTGACTCCAGAAGATGTTCACTTCACTCTATTATCTTCCGATTCTATATGCACTCCTCCTCTTATCTCTCAAGCACGTGAAATAAAATCACTTATTAAAAAAAAAAATGAGGCCTATCAACGAAAATCCTCGTCTCTCGGGAATACACGAGTGAAACTGCACGTGTATAATTCCATGGAAAGTAAAGCCACCTAGACCTCCTAAAAATGGATTCACCGAAGAGAGAGGGAGATCTAGACGGCCTTACCTTTTACCCATCTCACTTCTATCGAACATGCTACTATCTCATCGCTCGTTCAAGAAATGAAAAAACCAAGATCCTACGTTATTATCGGCATGTCATTTTGACCGAGAATCTAGACCCGATGTGAAAAAACAAAAGGGTCAAACTTCCCGAGAATGAATTCGCCGCGAGTCGCTGCCACCTGATGTATCCGCTCGGGGCGCGCGAGCGAAAAGGGACAACACTATCGAACCATTATTAATGTCTTTGTGTTTTGTATGGTAGTATGGCATTCTTGTCTTGTTATGTGTTGCAAAGTGAGGCCCTAATTCCTCCCCTTTTTCCTTATCTTTTTCCTAGCGGGCAAGTGGTCAAGAACACACCCACAAAGATCTTTTGTCTGATCTTTCCTCTCCCCGACAATCTTACCCCGCTTTTCCTATCTATCATCACCATCTAAATTCGGGGGGAAAAAGACCAGACGAGCAGAGCAAAGAACAAGTGTTGCTGCTCGCTTGACTGAATCTTGAATCTTCTGCAACAAGAACTCATTGACAATGGAATCAAATGTAAGAAACATCATATAAAAATTGTTAGCACATTACAGAATCTTTTTGCCCTGCTGCTACATGTTACACTCAACGACCGACCCATCTACTACTCCCAAGAACAGTTAGTCATCATCATCAGATCTAAAATCAAAGATTACAAAAGAACAAGACGATCTCCACCCACCCCGCCTACAAAGTTGACAGACACCCCGGAAAAAAAACAAGGAACCCTAGAAGGAGGAAAGGTCGAAACTTGAATAGCTTTTCTTTCGGCTTATTCCTAAATCTTTAATGGAATCTTAGGCGTAGACGGAGCCGTACGACAGGGCCATCAGGAGCACGGCGGCTTGCTCCACCTCTCCCAGCTTCGTCCTCTGCCTCTCGTCGCTCAGTCTCTGCATCAACACCTCTCGTCCCCAGGCCAAGACCCTCCGCTTCAGGGAGCCGCCGTTGCTGCTGCTGCTGCGCTTCGCCTTCTTGATCTCCACCCCGACTTTGTTCAGGCCGATCACGGCCCGCCTCTTCTTCCTGCTCCTGATCCCGCACGCATTGCACAGAGACTGCAAGGACCGAAAGCACAGATCGATCACGAACCCGCGTCGAAGAAGAATCGGAACAAGCCCGATCGAGCGGGATCGACCGATCGGTTCAGCTTACCTTAGGGCCAGCTGGGCCGCCGCGCCAGAGAGGCGTCTTGGAGGTCCCGCAATCGGCGCAGGTCTTCTTCCCGTCCGCCGAAGCTCCGTCGGAACAATCCGCCGATCCCTGCAACAGACCCAACCCAAACCGGCGTGAGAATTCCAAGATCCCGATGGGACGAGCTCGCAAGAAGCGGCGATCACTCCGACCCACTGACCTTTTCGCCCGGATCCGGCATTTGCGTCGGCCCTCGGCAAGATCTAGCAGCTCCCGGACGCCGGCGAAGCACCAGGAAACACACACCCCCCCTCCGGCGACCGGCAAGACGCGACCACCCCGGGGATCGGGGGACCAAGAAGCGATCCCGCGGCGAGATCTGCCGGACCCAAGTGACCAGGAAGGAGCAAGAAGCGAATCGAACCCAGGAAACGAGGGATCAGAGGGAGAGAGCAAGAGGGTCAGTGACGATCTTGAGGAAGGAAGCTGAAAATGGAGCCGACAAGCGCACACAGAGCGAGAGAGAGAGAGAGAGAGAGAGAGAGTGAGGGGCTCTAGAGAGAGAAAGGAGAGGCAAAAATTGAAACCGAACCGACACACGCCGCAGGCGGATCCAATTTTTATCCTTAAAAATCGAAAAACCCTAGCTTTCACACTGAGGAAATGACGGGCCTGCCCCCCGTTTTTGAATTGTTTCACCGGGATTGCCACCCGCCAAACCCCACCCCCCCGGCCCGCGAGGATGAAAGGAAAAGGTGGGAAAAAAATTGGGCGGAAAAACAGAAGAAATGGGAGGGAGGGAAGGGCGCGCGCCATCCCATCCCATCCCATCCCCAAGCCCCTTCTTCCCCTTTCGATTTTCGCATCTTCGATGAATCGAATCTTTTCAATCTCGGCTTTTTGAAGGGACCGCCGCGGTGGTCGGTCTTTCACGAGATCACGAGTTCGGTTCGCGTCATAAATGAACCTTTTCGACAGCTCGTGCCGCCGCGCTGTCTAATTGACTGCGTGGAGATATTTCTTAATTGCTGATGTATATTAATGGGATTACGGTGACGGGGCTTGTTGAACTTAAACTTTCGAATTGCGGGAGGAATTAAATAGCTACGGCTTAAATCGGACGTTCCATGACGGGCTGGAAACTCATTATGACTCATAGAGGGGTTGCTAGTGCTGGTTATCCCCCCGCCATTTTACTTATTTGAAAGAAAACAAAGGGATCCCATTGCGTCGTGATTCATCACTAAGGCTGTCTCTCTATCTTCCGTCGGTAGTGTTGTACGTCTTCGATGTATCTATAACGTGATGCAGTACTCAATGACGAATTACAACCTTGGAGAATACTATATGTCGAGGTGACATCAATAATCAACACAAATGAATTTACAAAACGTTGTTCTTTTGTTTGGCACAAAAAATAATTGAGTGTTTTGTGGCAAAAGTTACCAAAAATCCTAAACTATATCAATTATGACATATCTGTCTTAAAAAAATTTCCTGTAACACTAAAAATCTTAAACTTGCACATGTGTGGCGCATTTACTCCATGTCAAAGTTTTGTTAATAAATACAATTAAAAATTTGCGTACATAGACGCCAGAAAGCAAACAGTATGGATATGACATCCACGTGGCTTAAATGAAATAAAAATGACGCTATTCTGATTGAAAAAATCATCTAACGGAAACCTTGATGGAGGGTGAATGGGTCGCATAGTTACAAATTTAGGGTTTTTTATGTCCCAATAAAAGTTTAGTGTAAATACATCACAATTGGCATAATTTGAGATTTTTTATGTCACAAAAAAAAATTTAAGTAAATGAGTTACAATTAGCATAATTTAGGATTTTTTGTGACTTTTTTCCTTTTTTCATTTGATTGGACATTTGACAAGATTATTGTTAGTATTTTTTTATTGTTTGATAAGTGCAATGTTTAAAATCTAAAATTTCGATATTCCTTAAAATAGGAAGAAAACTTTCAAAACTTAATTGGCATGTAATTCCAAACTTCACCGATTGCCGTTATCGTAACTATTCATTAATTCGCTTGTCGTATGGGAATTTCCCTTTTTGATAACTTAAGGGGTGCAGATGCAGTGACCTCCGCAACTAAAATCCATGAAATAGTCGGCGAGTCTCACTAAGTGCCTTTGGCTTGTGTGAAACTATAACGACCTGGTCCAACGAAGGCGGGGAGTGATCGCTAGGACTAGAGGGCCTAGACGACGAGCGGTTCTTTACAGGCTTATAGGATGGCGAATGGAGCATGAATGAATCGAACTGTGCATTAGACAAGAGAGAACGATTTTTGGATATATATAAATTGGAATTAACTTATGGAGGCGCATTTTGATGTAACGGCAATCTTAGCTTTGGAACTCCAAAGTAAAATGTGCTCGGGTAGAAGCACTTCCAGGATAGGTGACCTCTTGAGAATGTGGCCACCAACATGTCAAAGGATAAAATCGTAAGACTCAGTATGGGACATGCCAAAGCAGATAATATCTCCCTAAGTTAATCAAAGGATGTCACAATATGGTATCAGAACGAGACCTCCTCCAGTTAGTGTATGGTTCTGGGACGAACCATGCGAAAGCTAGTGGGCCTGTAACGATCCGGTCTGATGAGGGTGGGGAGTGGTCGCCGGGGCTAAAGGGCCCGGACGAGAAGCGACTGCTAACAGGCTTCTGGGATGGCGAATAAGGGTAGAAATGAACCGAACTGTGCACTGAACAGGAAGATAGCGATTCTGAGATATATATGTGATAACCGGAATTAATTCACAGAGACGCATTTTGATGTAACGGGAAGCTTCGCTTTGGAACTTCAAAGTTAAGCATATTCAGGTGGAGAATTCCTAGGATGTGTGATTTCCTGGGAATGTGCCCGCCTTTACGTTAGACGACAAAATTGTGAGGCTCGATATGGACAGGCCAAAGCAGATAATAGTTCAATGAGTCAATTCAGGGATGTTACAGAAACGCCCCCGATGTAGAGATCTAAACAAAAGACCTATAGTTTTTTGAGTTGAAAATTCCCCGACGCTCAAACCGACTGGCGGGAATCTGAAGGCCATCAAACGGAATGTTCCGAGTCGCATCGAAAGAACACGCAGGCGCAGTAATTCGAACGCGGGCCTCGAGCGCGGAAGGCGAGCCCTACAGGATTTATGTGCTGATTTGGGTTGGAGTAAAACATGGGATGGACGGGGGACCTCACTCGCGCATATATCCTAAAGGGACCACAAAAGGAGAGGGAAGCAAACGACGAGGAATTGGTCAGGCCTTCTGCGCATTTCAAGATGGGGGAAAAGATCAAGCAAAAACAGGGGGCTCAATAAGCAGGGGAAGGCTGCTCTGCTCTGCGCGCAATCCAATACGACAGCAAACATCTCTCTGCTGTCCCTTTCTTTGCTTTTCGCCCCCACTCACCATCACTTCCTATCCCAAAAACACCCGACCCGACCCGGAAAAGGGGCTCCGAACCCGAAGACCATTCCGAAGTCCGAGCCCGACCCGAGGCGCAAAAAACAAATGAACGAGCAAGAGTTCTCCATTTGAATAGCATTTGTTTGCTAGGATCAATGCTTCGTTTGGAGAGACACCAGCTGTCCCTAGGTCCCTTTTCTCTTGTCCATCCTTCAAGACTTAGATTATTCACAAGGATTTTATTAAGGAATTAAAAAAACAAATTTAAAACTTTAATACACCGATCATTCTAGTATTATGCACAACGGTATCTTAAAAACCGATCGATTGCAAATGGAATGCGTTGAATTTAAACCCCAAAGGCATCGGATAACGGGAACCAAATAAATAATTATCCTGTGTATATAGGATATTTATAATTTTCTTTTGGGTTAATACTACGAAAAGCTCTAAACTGATACATCTGTGATAAATTTATCCAAAATTAATTTTTTTACCATAAAAAACTCAAACTGATACACTTGTGACAATTTTACCCTCCGTTAAATTGAATTAATAAAACGAAAAATCACAAACTGGTAAACTTATGACAAACGGAGGGATAAAACCCTAGACTGATATATCCGTTAACTGCCATATGTCATCAAACTTAGCAATTTGACGGTAAAATTTAATGGAAATTAACGAAGGGTAAACTTGTCAGTACCAGTTTGGAGTTTTTCGTGATATTTACCTTTTTCGTTTTATATCTTGTAGCTGCTGAGTTTAACTTTTGTTATTGTTGGGTTAATGGATTGCTGCTTAAAATTCAAAAAGATGAATATATTTTGCATAAATTATTGGATAAGTTAAAAAAAAAAAGGCGAATATTCACATACTTTAATGAATCCGATTCCCTATGGTGCTTCCGAAGCCTCTCACATTTTCACTCACAGAAAAACAGAAAATTACCAGTCCCTGGGCATACGCACTTGGCTCACACCACATCAGAGAACTTGCTGAAGACTGAATGGGACCCAAAAGCGGGATGTTGCTGACCCTGATGACCATCTCCGGTCGCGGGGTCCTCGCGATCGACGGCGGCGATGCGGGGCGGCGGCGACTGAGGCGGGGACGCGTAGAGCGCCGAGGCCTCGAGCATCTCCTGCCGTGCGATTTCCTGCTCTCGGAACGCTTTCTCGGCGCGTAGGGCGGTCAAGTATAGGCCGGCGGCCAGGAAGACCGTGGCCAAGGCGAAGACGCCGGCGGCGCAGAAGAGGCCCTCTCGGATGACGAGGCAGCTGGGCCTTGGCCTGGCCCAATTCCTGAGGTGGCCCGACTCGACGCTCAGCCCGATCAGCAGTAGAATCTCCCCAACTGCAAAAGAAATCCTGCAAAGCCCAAAGAAAGATGAACATACTTCCATGTTCATAGCTCCGTGTTACATCAGATTATATTTACAGGCATGGTGGTTTTATCCCAGGTTCGGAATGACATATTTCATGTCTCGATAATTTTTTCGCGATAATCAATCTAATTAATCGAATTGCGATCTCTTCGGTTTAGTTCTATTCTCTATATAGTCTGAAATTCAATCCAGGAAGTTTACATGGTTCCTGTATTCTCTCTTGATTTCCTCATCTGTGTTAACCTCTTGTTTTCCTCGGTAAGTTTTCTGTAAACTGAACATGAAAAGCGCACAATAATCGACATGGCTAGATGTTACTTGAAAAACATGTGTTCAATTTAAAGGCGATGGATTGCGACGACTCGCATCGCGAATGGCATACCAAGCAATCAAAATGGCATCCCAGCTCATATGCAGGACTCCCGGCTCTACAAACGTTTGGTTGGAGAGGCCTTATCATCACGGCGCGGGTGACCTTATGATCACGGCGCGAAGGGTTAAGGGATCTCCGACAGAAACACAAAGTTGAAAGGGAGAGAGAGACCAGAGAGATAACAGAAGGCAAGTGTGATTATTTACCAGGTGGAGACAAAGAAGAACGCAGCATGCCATGTGAGGGTACTGGCAGCGAAAGCTGGTGAAGAAGGTGGCAATTTGCTGACGGCGATCAACAGGTAGGTGTGCTCGACCACCATGGCCATCGCCAATATCAGGAACGCGCTCGCTGCCGACAACAGCGGCATCTTCCCGCTCCCGCTGTACACGCATTCATAGTCCCCAGACCCTCCCTCTTCACTGCTGTTAGTATTGGATTCCCAAGTCACCTGCAACGACATTAGCCAACATCATCGTCTCAAAGAGTACTCCTTCTAATGTCGGGTTTCAATTGTTAGGAATTTTTTGAATTCAAGTCAAATGTGCCATGACCTTTGTGACGGTCCGACTCAATTACAGTAGCCATATCGATACAGAATTCATTAGAACTATTCGCGTTTCTTTTATCTTAATATATATTAAGTGCAGAATGCAAGCGAAAACTGAATTATTCATATGAACTAACATTGTCTATTGGGTCGAATACAAATGCTAAAGTTAGGAAAAAAATAAGAACAACCAATTGGCTTTGCCAAACCGACCCAACCCCATAAATTATTGCCCCTTCATGTGCCATCTACCATTCAACATGAAACGAACACTAAAGTTCCAAAAGAAGTACCTGCGAACGCGTAGCTTCGGCGACTAGGCAGAGAATGAAGCTGAGCAGGCCACATAGAATCATCAAGACTACGAGGGCGGCGCCTGTCTTGCTACCCAGGTGGGTCCTCCCGCGGCTCGGCGCGAGGTCCGCGTGCGTGACCGCCTTTCCTCGAGGCATTCTCGAGTCGCGAAACCGTGCAAAAAATGTGCATCACACTGATCAAGAAGACAAGCGGAGCCATCCTTTCGGAGCTTGTATAAATGGAGAGAGAAAGGAGGGAATGAGAAGAGAAGGGGAGTTGCTTGGGGCAAAGGTTGCTTAAAGGCCAGAGATTCCCCAGGTTCGGGGCTTTAATGTCAAGTATTCTCACAAAGGACGAAGGACAACTTCTGTTCTCGGTTCCAAATTCTTGCTTTAAGAACATATGCAAGTAATCCTCATTTTTTTAAGGTAAAGGCACAAAGTTAAGTACCGCTCCCCGATCGACACGTGTGAAATTCCCTTTGCTTTTACCCCCTTCGCTTTGGTTCTTTTCCTTTGAGCTCAAAGTGCATTTTGGATTGATCTTGAAAATTCCATGTGAAAAGACACGGATCGGTTGCAAATCTGCTGTCTTTTGAATGGATGATTACAGATCATGACATGATTAGCACCTTTAGTTGCTTGGCCCTATTGAGGAAAGTCATCAAAGCAGTCAACCGCTCGAATAAAAAACTGCGACATATGCCGTCGGCGTTGACGGTGTCCTGGAGGGCGCTATGGAGACCACGCCCTCCATTTTGAGTTCCCATTTCAAGCCGGGGTTCTCTTGAAATCCTTTGTTGATAGAAATATCACGTGATAATGTTGACATATCGTCCATCGTATGATCACGAACGCAAATGGGTAATGGACAAACATCTAGAATGCAGGAGGAATTCGTGGCTCTGCATATTTTTCTCCTCTTTTCTTCTGACAGTACCTGCTTTTCTTGTGTCTGAACCTTTGACGACCATATGTTTTTAGCGTGCAAAATGGAATTAACGCGAAACAAACAGGCTCGCAAATGGCCAAAAGCACATTGCACAAAAATTTCGAAATTAGACAGCTCTTTCTCAAGATGCCCAGTTCAACGCTCCTGCAATCTTTAGCTGTTGTTAAGGTCTTCACGTCCTCATCAAAGTTAGGTCAAACAATATCTATTGAATCTCCCCCTTTGGTCCAAAAGGAGCAAAGCACAGGGCATTGACATGTACACGCTCAGCACGTCTCTTCAGCGTTAAAACGCCTTCCTCTCGTTGCCCTCTTATATTCTCTCCCCAGCTTCCCCTTGAAGGCCCCGTCCGAATCACCCCATTCCCATCTTCTCTCATCAAGATCATGGACGACTTCCCATCGAGGTTTCGAGCTGCCGAGACTGACCGGAGGCTCGAGAACTACGGCTATAGCAGAGACAACGCTCCCCAGATGCAACAGCATGCAGGGACGGATCTGTCTCGAACAGGCTGGTTCACCCCATCAAATTCACCGTGGAACCAGAGCACCGATGTGAAGGATAAAGCTTCATCTTCGTCGTGGGCGCGGAGTCTCAACGACGCCGAATCTAAGAGACGGAAAAGAGTGGTTAGGTACAAGGCATATGGCGCGGAGGGGAAGATCAAAGCTTCGATAAGGAGCGGCTTTCGATGGATCAAGAACAAGTACTCCGAACTCGTGCATGGTTGCTAGCAAGAATTAATCGATTCTACCCTGAACGCATGAATGCCCTGTCGCGAATGAGCACCCTTCATCTTTTTTTATGGCGGTTCCCTTTGCGATTTTTTTTTCTCTCCTTTCTTGTACATTTTCAAGCAACAACATACAAGAATCACACATTGATGGATCCGATTCGGGATGACGACGGTTTGTTCATGTCAAGGAGGTCGTATAGCTGCAGAATTTTGATTAAGGTTTCAAGGTTCAATTTTGAATCGGAAACAAGTAAACATTCTGTATTCCAATCGTTACTCTGAATAGAAAACAAGGCGCCTTTTCTCCTCGTCCTCCTAGTCCAAGGCGGCTCGAATGCCCGAGCTTTTTCCCGTGTACGAACCTGGTAATCCCTGAGGATCATCAATCAATCAATTGATATTGAGAGAGCTGATATGATAGTCACAGTACAATGACAAACTTTTTCTCTTTTGTGAACTCTTGGTCATTGAAATTATACAAGGGCTAAACTTATAGAGAAGTTCTATCATCTGATGAGCCATTAACCAACTGCACTACAAAAAAAAACATCCAAGGGGGCGGACACAGATTTGGAGCGTGACTAAATGTACCAGGTGCACATGCACTAAATGCACCTAAACCTTTGAATCAGGAGGATCTTATGTGACAATGTCGTCAAAATAATTCCTCTCTCGACAAGTTCTTTCCCTCTGCAACAGCTTCAACCCTGTTTTTCACCCCTTGGATCTTTGTAAAATCTCCATCAATATTAGCTCTTAGTCTTGCATAATTACCCATAGTACCTGAGACAGGAATACCTTATCAATACTAAAGAGATTTCACAAAGCAAGCAAAGAGTATAACAAGTTGGGCGGCAAAGTCTCATGCAAATAATCACAACATTTAGCTTGGACTACAGATACGACCAAGATTAAATGGAGAGATTGGTTCACCTGTCCCGTGAGAGCTATTGACTGAGCAGGTTAAATAAATTTCAAATGTTTCCGCACGGCATCACAAATTATGTTGATACAACATGCTGCACTCAATGGATAGTTGGAAACTGTTGCAAAGTAAAAGGCAGAGTAAGATATGCAATAAGCATAAGATGGCAAGACTCGCATAGATAACATTATTTACAGCAAAGATATGTTGCTCAAGAAAGAAAGTGTCATCACAATGTCAACAGAGCAATACAATTTCTCTTCATTATTTAGGATATGAAAAAAAAATCTTTTGTAAAAAAAAAACAAAACAAAAGCATCCCCGACTTCCCCTTATTCAACATTTTGCATCCTCTACTTTTGTAATATCCAGAAAACATATGATCTACACCGTTTACAAAATTCTATACAGTAAAAGATGTAAAATGTTTTTTTTGGAAAATATTGGAGTCCAGGAAAGAGAAACTAAAGGATGCAAGCTATAGGTTTTAAAACTGGAGGATGGAGAATCTATTGCAACATCCCCCGTAATTGGTAATTTAAGACTTTCACTTTCAGCAAGGGCAGTGACCCTCATAAGGGGAAGTAAAACGTCAATGCTCCGGCGATTCACAGTAACAATCAACAAGGGTTTAATCTTTGACAAAATCCGCCACAGTGAAGCAATGTTGTACCATACTGCTAACCCAACATAGTATGATACTAGGAAACAATTAGAATTTCTAGCTAAATTTAATAAAAAAATAAACAATATGATTTACTCACTTGAAATAAAATCATCTGTATACTCGGATTCAATTTTCCCATGGGCCATCGCACCAACCTGAATGTGAATACTATAAGGCATTCTGCTGAAAGACATAACATATTGTTACACAAACTAATACAAACTCACCACAAACACTAGAGGAATATCATCACCAATAGCAGCCACATAGTCCTGCATTTCAACCACCTTTTCTGAGCTGTGAGAAAATCCTGAGATACAAAAGGAAAGCAACAGATTTGTTTAATTCGCTCAACATTTGACTTGTAGAGCGAGAGAGAGAGAGATGATACCCAGCTCTTACCGATTCTTCTGGCATTGACAGGAAGATATTGCGTCACAGGGTTTTTGATCACCCGCAAAAGTTTCTCACGCTTGCCCGCAGCTGTTATACTCAATTTTTGCAGTAATTGCACTGTAAAGACATAAAATTATTTACAAATGCCTTCGAAAGAATTGGCCGATAATGGTCAACATGCTATTAGGCAAAAGCAAAAGGTACATACACATTATGCCTGAGAAGCGCTTGTATGTCCTGGGGATACGAACATGAGGCTTGACTTCAAAAAGCACACCCTTTGCAGTCCTTACATAGACAGCACGAACCTTTCCAGCCTTATTTAGTGGGCTGTCTAAGATCGACAAAAGAGCCTGAAAGCAAAGTCAAGAGTCAAGTGAATTGGTGCAATAAGCAGTAACAATAGAAAACCAACTATTGACACATTTCATCCCAATGCGCACAAGCTACATAAAAAATAATAACAACTCATATGTTAAATGGGTTGATTTATTATATGCATCTGCTTATCGAGATGCCATTTGCCCATGAATCGGCAAAAAACCCCATCTCCATGTCACCACCTGAGAATTCCTTCTAGAAGGATGACCAATGCTTTCCATGCTAGGTAATAAGAGTAAAGATAACATGACTAGTTAAGCTATCACGAGTAGCCAAATCAACAAATAATGCGGAAATTCTGGAATCTAGGGACTATGAAACCTAAGCATGCAAATATACAGTCCTTAAACTTCATCTATAAGTCTTCAAGAAAAGCATCAAATCCACAGCGGCGAAGTTTACAAACCTGGTGAACAATGTCGGGTCTATATTCAGCTGGATTTCTACCATTCCTCTTCAAAAAGTTCGCGTGATCATCTGAATTCAAGATCTGATAGGTCTGCAAATGTGACCGAGTTGCTTAGTCTAACTGAGAAGCAAGAAGACAACCCAAGAAAGACATGGATACAGACAAACACTTTTACACTATACGTACAAACGTATCAAAAACAGAAAAGTAACAGAAATCCACAGATCTCTTGTACCACTGCAATGGAAAATTGCTTCTTTTAAAGTAAAATTTTACATTGTGCAAGGAAAGTTTAGGTTGATCTGTAAGCATCAACGTCACAAGTCACGGTTCTGACAAACAGATGAACTGTACAGTGGATAAAACTGATGCGTAAGGGGAAAAATAAGAAAGACACATGATCGACAGCCTAAGTTCAAAACCAATGCATCTTAAGATTAGAGCAGGGAAAGACCTTTCCAACTTTAGCAACTTCTAATGAAGCCTTCTCAAGAACAAAAGTAATCCCGACGTTCTTGGAGCCTTGACTCTCGACCGGTCCAAGCGGTATGCCTTCGAGTTGATGAACCACATCATCCTCTGCTTCTTGCGATTGCTTCTCGCAATTTTCCGCCTCTTCTTCTCTCGATACATCATCATCTGCTTTTAGTTGCTTCGATTGCGGTTCTTGCTCATGTTCACCTTCCTCAATCTCCGCATCGTCGTACTTCTCCTTCCGCTTTTTGTTTCCCCGTTTGACTCCAAAAGGCCTCACCATCTTTTGACCTCACTATTGATCCTGCAACCACCCAAATTAAGCCCTCGTTCAATCAACAACCGGAGTGAGCTTGAACCAAGAGCATAGGAATGCATCACCCATCACCCATTACCCATCCGGGTCCCTGTTCCCCCCATTTCTTCCCTGGATACTTAGCATCTTTTTTATTTATTGCATGAGTTAGAAGAAACATCAAAATAAAAAAAAATCCAGGGCAAAAATCTGTACACACGGATTCCGAACACTACAAGAAACAAGTCATGTGTTACAACGTACGACA
Organism: Syzygium oleosum; assembly: GCF_021117445.2. Taxonomy (NCBI): domain Eukaryota; kingdom Viridiplantae; phylum Streptophyta; class Magnoliopsida; order Myrtales; family Myrtaceae; genus Syzygium; species Syzygium oleosum. The sequence continues at coordinate 2,617,165 of NW_026607521.1, read as the reverse complement.
TTTGAAGATACTATTCAACCCCATCACAACAATCCCATCGTTTTTACCAACAAAAAATCAAAATCAAAACTTCAAAAGGGGGAAAACAAAAAGAAACCTGAAGCTTAGCCGGAGTTGCAATGCTGACGGAGAATTGGTTCCGTCCCTGTGAACAGAAAGGCGAAATAGAGTCAGGCGACAAGCTACTTAGGTGTCTCTGAGTGTGCGTGAGAGAGAGATGGAGACGTTACAACCTAGCCGGGGGAGCAGGCGACGGCGACGGCGACGGGAGGATGAGCTGCGGGACAGCGAGTCGGGCGGAATCAAGACTCGGGATAGCGCCGAGCTGAAGCCTCTCGCCGGCCGCAGCTGCCGAGAGTGCGCGGCGGACGGACGGACGGACGCCGGCGACGGGAACCTGAGCCGTCGAGACGGTAGCAGCAGACGGCGCTGGGGCTGTGGAGCTTGGAGCACGAGTGGCCGGGTTTAGGGTTCTTATGTCAACTGGACGACGGGACGAGAATACATATTAATCAAAGATTATTATTATTAATAAAAAAAGCAATATTTTATGTGATTACTTCATTAGTTCTCTATATCATAAATTACTTCTGGTGTAAAAAATTTAGTACATTTTTTTTTCAGAAATTACTTAGGGAAAATTTCAAATCAGTACTCAAAGTGAGGTTATTTTCTCAAAAAGCGATTCAAAGTAGATATAATACCAAATAAGGACCTGAAGTGCCAAATTAATCTCAAATAGGGGCCCAAAGTGCTCAATTAGTCTCAAGTAAGGGCTTGAGTTCACGGTCGGTCAAATCTTCACCTGCCAAGTAAGACGCCACTGTTTCCAAGAACCTAATAAGGGCAATTTCATCTTTTACTTTTTAATTTTTTTTCTTTTTTTTTCTTTTCCTTTTCCTTTTCTTCTTGTTCTTTTTTTTCCTCTTTTCTCCCTGCCGGCCATAGCTGGGGCCGGTGGAGGTTGCCGGCCTCGGGCGAAGGCTGCCCTTACCGGTGTCGGGCGAGGGTGGCCGGCGAACTCAAGTCCTTACTTGAGACTAATTGGGCACTTCGGCCCCCTATTTAAGACTGATTGGGCATTTCAGGCCCTTATTTGACACTATATCCACTTTGGACCCCTTTTTGAGAAAATGACCCCACCTTGAGTATTGATTTGAAATTTTCCCAATTACTTATTAGTTGCAACTGAGCTACTAATTTTATCGATAAACTTACTTCTTTATCGTGAATACAAATCTATTTTTCAATTTAAAAAGGAGGTGGAAACCTTACATTTTCAGTGTGCTAAATTAAGCGATCAAAAAAAAGTGCAAAATTACTAAGGTTTAATACCACGAAAAACTTTAAATTTGTATACTTGTGAAAAATTTATCCAAAACTAATTTTTTGATCATCAAAAACTCCAAACCGGTACATCTGCGATAAATTTATCCAAAACTAATTTTTTGTTCACCAAAAACTCCAAATTGGACAAGTTTACCCTTCATTAGTTTCCGTTAAATTGGATTAATACCTGGATTAATACCGCGAAAATCACAAACTGGTACCTATATGACAAACAAATATAAAACCTCACATTGGTACACCCGTGAACTACCACATGAAGGGTAAATTTATCACAAATGTACAAGTTTGGAGTTTTTGGAGGTCAAAAAATTCATTTGTAGTAAATTTGTACTAGTTTTGGGTTTTCCGTGGTAGTAACCCAAATTACTAATCACAATGTAAAAGTTCTTTCTTCACTTATTGAAGTTATTTCCGAAAATCGACAAAAAAAAAAGTTATTTCCCAACAAAAAAATACTTATTAAAGTCAATATTCATTTGAAAAGCTATCAACCATGGAGAATTTATAATTTAAATTTTTTTTTCTTTGAAGATTCTCCAGTGGCAAATAGATGTACAAACATAATTTAGTTAAATCCCTTCGCTAGTTCTTAAAATTAACTTTTGATGGCATTTGGTATAACCAATCGAGATATTGATACTTAACTCTTCAAAGAAATAAAAAGCCGTTCAAAATTTTTATTACAGTAATCAATTTGTAGAGCCGAAAATTTAAAGGTCCTTTAATTGTTGATAAGAACCTTCTTATATTTGTAAACGAAAGAACCGCAGATAATTGGAACGTATGAAATCAATTAAAACTAGAATTTTCATTCTAGTAATCGACAAAATGTTACATTCCTCTCCCTTCCATCTTAATTCTCAACTCTCATTTGTGGGTCCTCATAAACCCATAGACCCACACTCACGCCTAATCTCACCGTTACTTCCGATCTTAGAAGCTGAAGATCTCATAGTCTCTCTCGAGAGGTTGTCGAACCAGAACGACGATGTGACATCGTTGACCGTAAAACCCGAAGTCTTTCGACGGGCAAGTGGCGTGTAGGCTGCGGGCGAAGGTCCACGGTTGGGTCCGTATTGGAAGTTTTGCTTGAGTTGTAGATGTGAACGCCTTGCGGTGGGAGAAGCTAATGGTGTGGCCCCGGACATGGCCACCGTGTCTCGTGTTGAGAGGCCCTTGGTGTTGAAAAGAGAGACGATTTCGGAGAGGTTTTGATTCGGCAGTAGGATGATGATTCTTTGGAGATCAAACCATCTTTTCTCCCCTTTGAGGGAGTACGTTGCAATTGTCATGGTATGAGCGCAAGAGACGATCCCGGACATTGGAGCTCCACCATGCTCGGAAGAAGACGTTGAAGCCGGCTTCGGGGAGGGACAGGTTTATCCTTGCATCCCTCGAACAAAGGATGCATCACATTTCAAATATCAATTAGTCACTCAATCAATGAACGAGAGAGAATTGTTGAATTTGTATATATTTTGATGTATTTTAAACAAGAATACATTAGCCTATTTATAGACTTTAGTATATTCTACGATAGTATTTCAATCAATATATGCACAATCATGCAATATACGTGCACAATCATATGTTGCATAATACGTGCACAATTGTGCAAACAATTGTAATTTGATGTCACGATTATGTCAAAATGGCAACAATGTATCGTAACATCAACATTTTCATAGTTTGCGAGTTGTCATGTACTTGATAATTCCTCGTTTTCAAAAATTGATCTCGTAAAGATTGAACTAAAAAATTTCATTTTTCTTGAGGTCAATAACTCGAATAGGCATGAAATTGTGGGAGAGGAGAGCTTATAGGATCGCAAAAGTTAAAGATAACTTTTACAACAATAGATTAAATTATAGCATATAATGTTCACATTGCAATCTTGCAAAGTTTGTAATGTTCATCAATCAAGTGTTAAAATATTTAAATAATAAATTACGCGCTCATCTAACAGGTTAAGTTTTTAAAACAGTTAGTTAAAATGATCCTACAAGATCTCACATGGTATAAGAGCAGTCCTAATTTCAAATCTTATAGGCCTCTATTTGCCTCTCCAATTACATATTTCTACGCCGAGGCTAAAGTCTAGCCTACGCACGAGGGAGAGTGTTAAAATATTTAACTAACCACGATTTTATCTAATAATTTAAACTTTTAGAACAATTAGTTCAACAAAATCTCACTATGAGTAGTGACTTGGCTTAAAGGCAAGTAATTTCATCCACGTATAATGACAAAAGGCAGTGCAAGATGTCTCCAAGCCCAACCTCGCAAGCCCCTCCTCCCATGGAAAACCCCTCGACAGTGTTGATTTCCTTAAAAAGAAAATGTTGCCGTGGGGAAACAAAATATTTATTCATTCACGAGAAATACGGGGACAAAACATAAGAGTTTATGAACACCGGATACTCCAAAAAGGCCACGAGGGGTAAGTGATCCAATTGGGAGGAAGAGTTTTCCGACGGCGGGCTTTAGCAACTCAAGACGTGTTTGGCAATTTATTAAATAGTAACTATTTCTGTTCTTTTGTTCTAAGAATCAGTTTTGAAACAGAAATCCGTTTGGTAAATTTTTTGTTACCGGGCACAAATTTGCAAAAATTTGTTCCCAAAATTAGTTTTGGAACAGAATCAAGAAGCTATCTGGGACCAAGAATTAGAAATGAAAAAGAATTTTTTTTTCTTCTTCTTTTTCATTCCTGGCTTGCCATCGGCCGCCGGCGAGGACGTCGCGGCCCTTGTCGGATCTGGCCTGGGCGACCCTTGCCGCCGCCCTCGCCCATGCTGCGAGCCGCCCTCTCACAGGCGGCGAGGGTCCAGCCCTCGTTGTCGCCAGCGAGGGTGGCCCTCGCCTGTGACCGACAAGGGTTGCGATGCCCTCGCCTGTGGCCGGTCGCTAGCGCCAGCGACCGGCCATGGCCAAGGAAGGGGAAGGGGAAGAAAAAAAAAGAAAAAAAAGAAAAAAAATCAAAATATTATTAATAAAAAGAAAATTTGTGTAGTTACCAAATGTATTTATGTTATTTTTCTATTCCAAGAATAGAAATAATGGGCAGTTACCATACACTTTCAAATGCTTAGAAATTGTTCTTGGGCATAGAATAAAAAAAAATTATTTCTGAGTAGAATCAACTTTCGAGAGCAAAATAATTGCCAAACGCGCCCTCAGTCTATAAGGGAGTTGGCCTCGCGGGGAGCAATGAGCGGCTCGAACGGACTTCAGTTGGGCCAAGAGCAAGGCTCACAATCTTCCACTAGCGGACGCAGGGCCCATAGGCTTTTCTTCCTTGTCCGAGATGAGCTCTGCGACAAATCCACAGTCTGTCTTCACTTCCCCGCTCGTGTCTGGCAGCAGGAACTGGTCCGGCTTCCCTAGCAAGTACGAATTGGCGGTCAAAGCTAAAGCTGCGTGGACTGAATTGGCAAAGCCCGCGACCATAGCTCCACTTGAATCGCGATAAATTTGCGGCCACGGATCCGTCCGATGCTCCTTCCACCCATGAGCCGCCGGTGTTGAGTTTGAACGTTCCTCAGGCCGATGGCATCCATTGTTCAGGTGAGCTAATTCTGGTCTTGCTCCATTTTCCTGAACATGGGCTCCACCTCACATAGTTCTTTGTGCTGGGAAAGGGCTGTCTCAGCAATCACGGTCGGGTCGGGTATGCGGTCTTGGAAGATTCAGGCATTCTTGGCTTTCCATACTGCCATAGTACTTCGGCGACCAACTCTCTCGAAGGCGAGTCCCAATTTGAGCTGAACACCTCCATTAGCCATTTGTCCATCCAGGTAATTTAGCAGCAAAGGAGGAATAGGTGCTCGACAGTTTCGGGGGCTTGTGAGCATAAGGTGCATGTGGGGCCAAGTGTGATCTTTCTCTTGTAAAAGTTTTCATGCGTGGGAAGCACGTTTTGACAGACACTGAATAAAAAGATGCGAGTTTTAGGAAACCTGACGCTGATGTTTATAATTAACCTGATAAGAAGTTGCAGAATACTAAACGATAGTTTAGAAAAGAAACCAATCCTTAAGGACATCGATAACTATCGATTTTTGCACTCTCAATTCTTTATTTCCCACCAATTGGCATGGCATTGGCTTGGAATTGTCGGTTGATAGGTTGATGGGGGCATAAATAAATTACCAGAAAAGAAAATATAAATGATCATGATGACAAGATTTTAATGAAAACAAAAATTATAATGATACTTTACATAAGATGAACAAGTATTAGACGTAAAGGACGTCCCGTGTAGAAGGTGAACAAACTGAAGAACGTGAGATTGTTAAGGCTTGGACGGATCAGTAGAAATTGAACAACTTGAAGATCAGACTATAGAAGGTGAATTGTCATTCCAACATGAAGCGTGGAAAGATTGGAGGGACCGCGTGCAAAAGTAGCTCCTACTATTATAAATCAAAAAGATTAGCCTAAACAACATTAAACTTTTTCATGTTCATCAAACTTTCAAATTTCATCTCGAGTTACTTCACCACCACATCAACCATCACAAACAATTGTAAATTTGATGTCATGCTGGTACCACAATGGCCAACAACGTACATATCGCAACATTAACATTTTGTAGGTCAAATTTTGAAATTGATTTTCAAAATATCGAACTAAAAACCTTACCTTTGATAAATTTCATTTTTCTCAAGTTCAATCACTAGAATAATCAAGAATAGTGGAAAGGTAAGCTTATAGGATCCCAAAAGTTAACCTATCAAACGAATTTCTATTTCGAAAATAGAAATTTCGTGCCGTCATCATTTTTGGGAGGGCGTTTCTGCAACCCGGATGGTTTCCGTTCCGAAACTTTCGGGGCAGAACGTCTCGTGAAAATCCCCGAAAGCAGGGCGCACCGTTCAAACCAAACGGCCCACGTGTCGATGGCCTAGAGCGACTGTCCGGGGCGGAGCGTTACCGTCCGCGGTGACGCTATCAAACGACGAAACACCCCCCCTCCCCCACCCAATCCCCCACGTGTGAAATGCCACTCCTCTCCCTGTTCGGAATTTGAATCCTCCATCCCTCCTACTCCTCCTCCTCCTCCTCCTCCCACTTTGAACCCAGGAAAAAGAGACGTTACAAATCCACCACCACCTTTTTAAAAAATAAATAAAAATAATATAGCCAACAATAATTCCCCTGCATCTCTCTCTCTCTCTCTCTCTCTCCTCTCCTCTCTCTCTCTCTCTTCCATTAAATGCTTTTGAACTGAGCAAGAAAGAAGAAGAAGAAGAAGAAGAAGAAGACCCCTCCCCTCCCTCAGTCTCTCTCTGTCTCTCCCTCAAACATCCTCCTCGTCACAACAGAGCAGAGCATTCAACTTGTCTGACCCCAGAGATCTCTCCCGATATCTTCACCGCTTCCTCCTTTTACTTTCCCGTTCTCCCTCGCCCGGGAGATGCGCGTGCCCTGCCCGGAAATCAGCTGATCTCCGGCCGTCGCAGCGCGAAAACCCGGTGAGTTCTGTACCCTCTTTGTTTGCTTCCGGGACTCGTCGTCATCGTCATCGCGATGGAAGTGCGGAATAATTCTGGGTCCTCCTCCCTTTTTTTGTTTTTGTTTTTGTTTTGGTGATCATCCGGTACTTTGTGGGTTTGATCAAGTCCCCGCTTGTGGTTCTTGACTTGATCCGCTTGGAGATGGGCATCTCATTGCTTCATTTCGAGCTCGTTGCGATTCTGGGTCCTCCTCTTTTCGTGGTTTCGGTGAACATCTTTTGTCGTTGTCGGTTTCTGCTTTGCCTTGCCTTGATTTGCTTGGAGAGGGATGCTACATTGCCTTTTCCTCCCACTTTGTGCTTATTGTGCTTCTTGTTACCATATTTCGCTGACCTTTCTTGCTGGGCAATTTGTGGAAGTGGCAAAAAAGTAGAATTTCGAATTGCGGTTTTCATCCTGTAATTGTTTGTCTATTGGAAGTTCAGATCTTGTGCATTCATGTTTCGTTTGTCTCGTGCAAGTTCGGAACTTGAGTCCTGCAGCTAGAAGTTTAGTGGCTTCTTCCTTCTTGTGTGGAATGTTGGAGTTGTCACTTATCAGGAGAATATTCACAGGAGTAGATGAAAGTTAAATCTCGGAATGCTGATGTCAGAGTTTTGGTTTGACCATTAGTCTATTACATTTACATCAACATTCTCGCTGCTATATTTTGTGATCTATGCTGATTACCGAGGCTTCTTTACTTGATGTTTGAGTGTTGTTTTCCTTTCACTGATTAATTTACCGGAAGGTTTTTTAGGCTTTTTAAATAAAACGGCATAGCATATTGAACTCAAGAGTACCGTCTTGGATAATGGCTTGTTCATTCCATAAGTTGGTGTTGTGTTGCCGCATGATCGAAATCTCTAGAGATTCTGATAGTTATCGCACATCACCATATCATGCTGACTAATTACTTTGAAACTGCATTTTGAGTGAAGGAAAGAGTGGCATTCGTTTCGATCATACCATGGATCAATCTTGGTAGTCCATAGAAGTTTCACTTCAAGATTCTTTTGCAGTCTTGATCCACGAAAATGGGTATTGATAAAGATGGTTCAAAAGGTGGAGGATATGTAGGAGGTTTCTTCCAGCTCTTTGACTGGAAAGCAAAATCTCGTAAGAAATTATTCTCGAGCAGGTCCGAGCTGCCAGGTACAGATTTGCTCCTTTGTGCAGATATTGGGAATTAGGATATTTGTGCATTTGTCTAGTCACAGTTTCTAGTTGTGTTCTCATACCTCATTACTTATCACAAATTCCCTTTTTACCATCTCTTCACACAGAGCACAACACCAAGCAGGGAAAGAGAAGGGAAGGAAATTTGCCTACGACACGCGTCTTCCTGGTAATTACACAGCTTTGACATCATCAAGTTCCGTTTAATTACTTGATTTATGATATGATATAAACTCATACATTTTAATGTCATTTGTGTTTGCAGGTAGATGAGGATGAAACTGGGATGGGGTCTAGTGCCAAAGGGTATAGTGACTATAGTTGTGCTTCATCAGTTACTGATGACGAAGGATACGGAGGCAAGGCTCCTAATGTAGTAGCCAGGCTTATGGGATTAGACTCGATGCCAACTAATTCTTCAGAACCATACTCCTCCCCATTTTTTGACACTCAATCTCTCCGCGATTCCCAACGTTACGGGAGAAATCTCGACTATCCTCCTAACTACCAGATGATGTATTCTGAAAATCTAGCAAACAAAATAGAGGGTCCTGTCCGGAGTAATGTGGAGTGGAAGCCGCCTCAGACTCAGAGGATTGTAAATAGGCCGATCGAGAAGTTCCAGACAGAAGTTTTGCCGCCAAAGTCAGCTAAATCTATACCTATTACCCAACACAGGCTTTTGTCTCCTATCAAGAGCCCTGGATTCGTTCCAAGCAGGGATGCTGCTCACATAATGGAAGCTGCCGCCAAAATTCTTGAGCCTGGGCCTCAATCAATGAAAGGCAAGACGCCCATTTTTGGTTCCTCTGAACCCAGGGCTCAATTAACCATGAAGAGTAAAATGCCAATGCTTGATTCCTCTTCCGGTTATATGAAAATTAGGCATGCCAAAGAGAATGAAGAGATTGCGAAAAAAATATCTCTGATAGACCGGTCTTCAGTACCACTTAAAGTCCGAGATATGAAAGAGAAAGTCGATGTTTCTCAGAGAACATTCACACATGTTGAAGTTCTTCAAAGGCCAGCTGAGTCAAATGCTGCCAGGTTTCTTAAAGGACATTCTCTCAACAAAAGCTGGAATGGAGTAGACACATCTTCTTACCGAGGTCCTCCTGACAAAGAAGATGCTTCTTCCAGTTCTAAGAGTAAAGGAAAGTCTGTTTCACTTGCGATCCAAGCAAAAGTCAACGTTCAACGCAGAGAAGGGTTATCTTCAGTTGACAGAAGTCTGGTCCGCCAGCAGGAGCTCAGCGATAATAAGTTAACCCAGCCCTTCAGAAGCCAACCACGTACACAGAAGAATTCCCAGAAGAAATCTCCTCTGCATAGCGCTTCTGGAATTCTAAGGCAGAATAATCAGAAACAGAATTGCTTATCAGAAAAAGAAAGGCTTCCCTCAAAGTCCTTGGTGCAGAATTCGCAAGGTAAAAGAGCATCATCAGGGGATTCTGCTGGACGGCAAAAGACAGCTTGTAAATTGGTTGGAAGCTCCAAAGCCGGATCAAGGAAGTTGGATGTGATCAGCAGTGAAAAGGACAATTCGCAGTCTAATACAAAGTACTTCCCAAGGAAAAAAAGGTCAATAGATGGGGAAGTTCATTTCGAGAAAACTCGTGCAGTACATGATGTGTCCATAGACAAAAACAGGAAGGCGGTGCAATCACATCCAACTTTACAATTGCCCTCCAACTGGGCTGAAGAAAGTAGGAAGAATGGCATGGATGTCATTTCTTTTACTTTCACGGCACCTTTGGCACGATCTATGGGTGGCTCTGAGCCCTCAGGCCAGTCTAAACAGAAAAACTCAGATTATCTGGGTGGGAGGATCTTCTCCCAGTCAGACGGCATGAAATCAGCTTCTCAAGGTTACAACATGGTAGGCAGTGATGCTCTGAGCAAACTTCTGGAGCAGAAGTTACGTGAGCTATCTTTCGAGGTTGGGTCATCTTCACACGATTCTACCATTGTAGATTCACCTTCTAGTTCGGCATCGACATTTCAAGATTCAGCACCCACACACAATGCAGTTTGCTCAATACTGAGGTCATGTGACAAGAGTGACCAAGCTGTGCTCTTTAGCAGTAGATTAGGCAGCGAGTACCGGAATGATCCTTTTGCCGCTAATCAACTTCCGTGCAGATTTAACCATGATTTTCAGGTATATGCTTTTCTTCGCCCTATTTCTTATAATGGGAAGCATATTTAGAATTCTCTGAAAATGCAACTCTTAACCAAAACATACTATTAAGGGTTCATAGACACAGGAAATATAACAACCTTATAATTAAGAACCAAAGGAAGTAGTTGATCGTTCTTCCAGGAGACAGTCCGATTGTTTATACATCTTTTGTCAGTACCTGGATGACCTTTTAATTTTAAGTAGATGACCCGCAGCAACTCAGTTGCAGTTATTTGTTTCATTTGAATGACTACTGTATTTTGGTATGTCTTGATAGAGAGTACTCACTGAACTGTCCGCGGCGTACTTTTGAATCAATAACGGGGTATATATCAATGGCAAGTACAACCTTGTTTCAAATGAATGACGAGAAGAGGTTTCTATTTGTTTTTCAAAGTAGAAACTTCTTAGCTCTAACAAAGAAGAAAAAAGTAGAGATCCCTTTATGAAAAGGGCCACAAGCCAGGATGTTGTCATATATGTGTTTTTTGTTTGTGTTGGCAATCTGGATCTGCACAAAATATCTTTTTGAACATTTTGGATTCAGATGATGTGCCAAAATCTCCATCTGTATGGCAATTCTCGGTAGCATTTGTTACTTCTGGTGCTAATCAACATATATTGTAATCATTTTCAGGGAGTTGTTGAGAAAGAGGACCTTGCTACAAAAGCCAAACAATTGCTTGACTACAGGCATCCTAGTCCCGTCTCTGTTCTTGAACCATCTTTCTCTGCTGAAAGTTGCTTCTCTTCTGACAGCATGGATAGTACTAATACGGAAGGTAATAAAAATCTCATCCTAATGAACAACTTACTATACATTGTCTTTCTCCATTTACAAATTGTAAATAACATGAATCAAATGGCAATTAATATCAGGGACCAAGCAGCCATCTTCTCAAGCTGCAGAAATTCTAGGGTTGAGCTTTTCCAGAAAATCACATTCAACAGAAGTTGATATAGACTTATCAGATTCGGCTTCTTCTCTGTCAACAGGAAGAACAGTTGCGAGGAGGCACGCGACTGCTGAAATCTCTACCATTTTTTCAGCTTCAAATGATTGGGAACTAGAATATGTGAAGGAGATTCTGTGTAATGTAGAGTTAATGTTTAAAGACTTCGCTTTGGGTCGAGCGCGTGAGATCATAAACCCACATCTCTTTGAACAGTTAGAAACTCGGAAGGGCTTTATGGAAAGTGATGATCTCACTGATTCTAGGCTAACAAGAAAGGTACTGTTTGATTGCATCAGTGAATGTATGGATTCAAGATGTAGGCGTTGTGTAGGTGGTGGATGCAGAAAATGGTCTAAAGGCTTGGCGATGGTGAGAAATGAGCGGCTAGCTGAAGATGTGTGTAAAGAGGTTCTAGGTTGGAGAGGCTCGGGGGACTCTATGGTGGATGATCTTGTGGACAAGGATATGAGCGGTCCGGATGGGAAATGGCGGGACTTTGAAGCTGAGGTTTTCGGAATTGGGCTAGAGATCGAGGGTGATATACTCCGCTCCTTGATAGACGAAGCAATTGCTGATGTTCTGCAATGAGGCGCGCAGGGCTTATGATCTTTGAGTTCATTCTCCACCTGTTAATACTGGTAAATTGGCTTGTCTTTTTGACAACTTCTGAGGAACCCTGTTCATGGCACGGCTATAGTTCGCCCTCGAAGAGACAGAAGCAGCCACTAGGAAAGAACCTCCACATTCTACCGTGACCATTCAGCTCAGAATTGTATCCCACTTAATATTGGTTCGCATGAAAGGAACCCTCTGATTGCAAAAGCGGGAGGTTATCTGGTTTGATGCTTCAGTTTTATGATACACGAGCCATTTTTGTACCTTCACCATGATGTTCTGTTGTTAGAACTGTTTTTGTGACAGACTATTCTTTGGAAATTTTCGCCCGTTTGAGCATCTTGCTTCGGCTATATAAAGAGGACACCCAATCTTACTTTTGTTCATATTCTTGATGTGGAGTTTGTACAATGGTAAAAGTAGTCAGAAAATAGGTGCATGGTGAAAGGCATTGAGACTAAAAGAAGAACGATACACGACGTAAGGTCTCAAAGCGGAAATAGATGCATGGTAAGCTTCACTAGCCAATTGGTTGGCCTTAGTCATTTCCATTAGTTGAGCTAGGTTTCAGAACCAACTTTACTATTGCAATCCATTGCCCGCTACTCACTGCGAACTTAGTCGTCGCCTTGTTTCACAATTAAGCTCCATTGAAGGTGCCTTCAAGATCAACTCATTATTGTTGGCAGGGGGAATATTCGAATCATACAATTTCAAGCACTTAAAAATCATTTCCTCTGCATCCGAAGATTACAACTTCATTTCCTATGCATCATCCTAATCTGGAATAGATAGATGAAAGAAGAATATATGATCAGTTTCATTATTTGATGAGTAACACATTAGGAATCAGATGGAGTGATTTTCGGAGTGATCGGGGAGCAATTTTCCAAATGATTACGGTGATGAACCTCGTAGACATTCTTGACCTTAAAGTGAAATCCTGGAAACCCTTTCAGTAGCAAAGCCTTATCATTCTTCTTGTACTCGGTCACATAAGTGTCTTGCTTTTCATCGCTACGGCATTATCACTGGCGTTTTCTGCTTCACCGTTGCCGCTGTCCCATAACCAGGACAACATTTTATCTTCATTGTCCCACTGATTATTGCCACAGCCGACTCCGCCTGCCCGATCCCAATCGAACCATTCACCAAACCCAGAGTCATTATTGTGCTTATTGTTGTTCATTGACGAAGACGAAACGTACCACTCCCCCGTACTGCTCTCAGCATTCGATTTTGAGCTCCAAATGCTGCTCTCTGTCTCCTCCGTCACCGGTATCAACTTCTCCATCACCGCAACCTCGTTCTCACTCTCCTCATAGCGGCCCACCACCCCATTCTCACCCTCCAACTTCAGATCACCAACATCCTCAATCTGCAGCAAACAATCAAGTCTCATTATTTCACTGTCTAACCACTCACATGGTCCCAACAACAGCCCCTTGGTCTCTGCCGCTTCTTCATTATTGAGCCCAGTGCCCTTGTCGATACGAGAGCCATGAGCAATATCTTTGTTACTCTCATGGACTGCTGTTTTCTTGTTTGGGACCCATGAGGGCTCTGAGCTCATGATTTGGCTCTCTCCAACTTGCCCTTTAATGGGTGCTTGTGCTTCTTTGCCTTTCTCACTTTTAGGGACAGTACTGTGGTTGGGCCTCTCCAGTAACATTGATGTGAAGCTGCTCTTTCTCATGCTTGACCTGCTTGTCCTGCCTCTCCTCTTGCCCGTGCCAGCTATCTTGACGGCATTCATGGGGGTGGGTACTGAGGGCACGATCCTTGATGACGTCGACGGCCGTGCGACGCTGTAAATTTTCCGGCTCAAATGGGAGTTCCAATAGTTCTTGATCTCATTATCGGTCCGCCCCGGCAAGTGCCCCGCTATTAGAGACCACCTACAATCATCAACCGGAATTATTTTCCCCTTAACTCGATCTTGGTTACTAGCAAAGGATGGGTATATGATCGCCCAACTTCTTAGAAGTCTTTGAAGAATGGTTCCTATCTCGTTTGAGAATCAAAGTCGGGAACTTGGAGTTGAAGATGACAATAAGCATGCCAAGATGGTAAAATGAAAATTCCAAGATTCATCTCTAGATTCATTAGCGTTCAAATTTAAAAGCACAAGAATTAGATGATCTGAACTGGGAATCTCCATTGATGAAGATAAATGAAGATTGCCTTCCATGTGAGAGAAGAAACAACCTTGCATTGTCGAGTTCTGTGTCGAATTAAGCCTTATTCATAAACACAAAGCTTTAGCCGCTCTTAGGGGAATGGATTGAAGCCCCATGATATTGCAATTACTCAACCCAAGTAGACGATATAGCATTTTTTGGCTAATCTAGTGACGAGGGCCAAGGAACACACTAATCTATGCCATGTAAAAAGGTGACAGAAGCTGTCAAGAATTAGTATAATTTCCATCTAGCTAGAAATGGTATTTAAGTATAACAGTCTGCCGCGCATGAACAAGAAATAATAACTTAAGTCATATATAGATCATAGGATAATTTTTACCTCTAGGGTTGCCGAAATTGTCTATCATGATATGGTCATGAGCATGAAAGGCGGCTTACATAAAGCAAGTTCATGCCAAGATTGTTCTTGAAGGGTTTACCTGATTTTTAGGCCCAAAAACAATCAAGACTTTCAACCTAGTGTTGCGGTCCTATTGAACATCTATAATTTTACGAGGGGGGCAAGATAAGATAAAAGTCAAACTACTCTATAGGGGGCAACCCTAAAAAATTTAAAAAAATGGAAAATAAAAATTGAAAGCAAAAAAGGAAGAAGATGGTTAAAGGAAGTGAGTGACTCAAGCCAAAAACATGATTTTATTGGACCCCAACAAAAAGATGATCACTTTTTATGGAAAATGA